>NW_008330327.1:2977562-2994950 GCF_000622305.1 Nannospalax galili
TCAGAGGTCACATGGACTTGGGAGGAGCCCATGGCTCCTTTCTTTTACCAGTTCCACCTATGTGAAGATAAGTCAAAGGTCCTACTCAACCATGGCTGGCTTCACTGGGAAGTTTGGAGGAAATGATTCCTCTGTGTTGACCCTCCTCTTTGTAGACTGGACATGGTTCAAGTCCATCTCATGTGGTCTCCTCATGGGCTCTAATTTTTTTAATGTAGGCACTTAGAGCTATAAGCTTGCCTCTTAGGACTGCTTGTAATGTGTCCCAGAGGTTGTGTGTGTTGAAATGTCCTTTTTGTTGAATCCCAGAAATTCTTTTATTTATTTCTCCTTTGACCCACTCATTATTTAGGAGTGTGTTTTTCAACCACCACGAGTTCATGTAGTGACTGGGGCTTTGTCCAGTGTTGATTTTGAGCTTTATTTCATTGTGGTCTGAGAGAATGCATGGAATTATTTCAATTTTTTGTATTTTTTAGGTTTGTTTTGTGGCCCAGGATGTGGTCAGTTTTTTAGAAAGTTCCATGGGGTGCTGAGTAGAAAGTGTATTCTTTGGTGCTTGGGTGGAATATTCAGATAATGTCTGTTAGGTCCATTTGATATATGGTATCATTTAATTCAGACGTCTCTCTGTTTATTCTTCGTCCAGTTGACCTGTCTAATGGAGACAGTGGGATATTGAACCCCCCTACTATTACTGAGTTTCTGTGTCTTAAAGTCCTGTAGTGTTGTTTTTATGAATTTGGGTGCACCAGATTTTGGTGAATATATGTTAAGGATCGTAATATCTTCTTGGTTAACTGTTCCTTTGATCAGAATGAAGGGACCCTCATTATCTCTTCTGATTAGTTTTACTTTGAAGTCTATTTTGTCAGATATTAGAATTGCAACCCCTGCTTGCTTCTTAGTGCCATTTGCTTGGAATATTATTTGTTTGTTTGGTTGGTTTTGGATTTTTTGTTTTGGTCTTTTTGAAGCAGGGTCTCTCTGTAGCCCCAGCTGTCCTGGAACTCACTATGTAGACCAGGCTGGCCTTGAACTCACAGAGATCTGCCTGCCTCTGCCGCCTGAGTGCTGGGATTAAAGGCATGCACCACCACACCTGGCTGGAATATCCTTTTCCATCCTTTTACCTTAATGTAGTGCCTGTCCTTGAAGGTGAGATGGGTTTCCTACAGACAGCAAAGAGATGGATTTTGTTTCTTAATCCATTCACTTAGCCTGTGTCTTTTGATTGGGGAGTTCAGTCCATTGATATTTAGGGTTATTATTGAAAGATGTGTATTGATTGCCATCATTTTGATTGTTGTGTTTTCTAATTTTGTGTTTTCTTGATTATACCTTTATTTTCCCTCATTGCCCCTGGAGTATAGTTGTTTATCTCTCTGCTCTCTGTATTGCTTCAAGTATTCTTTGAAGGCTGGTTTTGTGGACACATATGCTTTCAGGCTATTCATCTCATGGAATATAAACTATAATAGACATTTTTGCTGGGTAAAGTATTCTAGGCTGGCATCTATTGTCATGTAGAACTGGAAATACCTTGGTCCAGCCTCTTCTGGCTTTCATAGTTTGCATTGATACGTCAGCTGTAATTCGGATGGGCTGTCCTTTGTATGTGACTTGTTTTTCTTTTGCTGTTTTCAGTACTCTCTCTTTGTTCTGTACATTTAGTGTTTTTATTATGATATGTAGTGGAGAGTTTCTTTTCTGATCCTGTCTATTTGGTGTTCTGTGTGTTTCCTGTATTTTGATGGACATCTCTTTCTCTAGATTTGAAATTCCTTCTGTGGTTTTACTGATAACATTCTGTGTTTTCTGTGGTGGTCTTCTCCTTCTTCTATGCCCTAATACAAAGATTAGGTCTTTTCATGGTATCCCAGAGCATCCATGATCTGTTCGTATTGTTTTAAAATTTATCATGGACTTTCCAATTTCCCTACCTATCTTCCAGCCCTGATTATCTGTTTTCTACATGATCCACTTTATTGTTGAGACTTTTATCTGAGGATTTTATTAGGCTTTCCCCTGTTGTTTCAAGTTGGCTTACTGAATTTTTCAGTTCCTTCTTCATTTCTGCCTGAGTTTTCTTCAATGTTCCTCTCTCTTTTGTGAATTCTTTCAGGAGTTTATCCCTATCCTCCTTTAGTTCTTTGATTTGTTTGTGTGTTCTTTAAATTCATTGAATTCCTTGATCATGTTTATGACTATTCTTTTAAATTCAGTGTCCTGGGTTATCTCTAGGGGTGTCTCCTTGTAGAACTCTTGTACAGGATTGGTGGAGTTTGATGGGGACATAGTGTTTTGGCTTTCCATTTTATTATTCTTTCATTGTGATTTTGGCATGTGAATTTCTTTTGTTGTTTATGATTCTGATATGAGAATTAGGTTGGAGTATGCTTCTGTTTGTATTATTTTATGATCCTTTATTGGTTATGTAAAGCTAGTTGGTACAGAGTTCAGGTTCTCTCAGGTTTAATTTGGAGGGAACTGATGGCTTCAGATTAGCTCTTCAGGAGTACCCACAGATGCCCAGGTAGAATATCCTCTGCCTGCATGTCCAAGGGAGAAACCTTCTCCTGCTATTGATTCAGACAGTATACCAATAGGTTGATGGAAATGTAAGAGACCCAGAAAAGGCCATCAGAAGACAGAACCAATAAAAGACTGCTGGCCAACACTAAGAGTCTTCTAAATTAAAATGATTAAATAAATCATTCTTGACAACAATGCAAGAAAAAGCAAAGACCGAATGCAATGCTTCTTAGCCTCCCTCCCCACCTGTTTCTTCTCCCTCTGTTGTGTCTCTACCCAAACTGAGAAATTTCCCTTCTTTTTTTACTACAATTAGCATGTGTGTGTGTGTGTGTGTGTGTGTGTGTGTGTGTGTGTGTAGGACGTGTGGCAATCAGAGGACAAGTTGACAAGCTGCAGAATGTTGGTTCTCTCCTTCCACCTCATGAGTGCTAGGGATGACTTGGGTCCTCAAGATTGGCAGCAAGCACCTCTACCCATTGAGCCATCCCTGAGATTCCCGTTCTTAATATGATGTATGTGAAGTGGAGGTAAGGTGGAGGCCTCTTAGATTAACATGAGTATGGAACAAGCCCTCAAACTTCCTCATAGCTTACAGAGACTTGTTTTCAACAAGAAAAATACAATTTGTTCTAAAGAATAAGAACTCCTCCCTAGTTTGCAAGAACTAGGATGGGAAAGAGGCTGATAGTGACATTTAACCAAGAGCTCAATCTAGGGAATGGAGATATGGTCCAGCAGTTAAGAGTGCTTGCTGTTCTTGCAGACAACCCGGGCTCAATTCCCAGCACCTACAGCTAATAGCCATCTGTAACTCCAGGTCCAGGCGATGTGATGCCCTGTTCTGACCTTCACAGTCACCAGGCATACATGTGGCACATAAACATACATGGAGGCAAACACTCAGACATATAAAATAAAAATAAATCTAAAACCAAAAGGAAATCTATCTAGATCTTCATCAGTGGTGGAAAGTAGGAAATTCGTGTGCTGTACCCTGAAGAAAACCTGGCAGCCTGCCTTTCTCCTGATTTCTTTGTCTCCATTTCCATTTTTTGAGGTGAAGCAACTCTTTAAATTTTTATTTATTTATTTGTAACATATATATGTATTCCCTGCGTGTGTGAAAGTGCACCTGTGGTATGCAATGCTTGTGGAGGTCAGAAGAGGGTGTAAGATCTCTTGTAACTGAAGTCACACAGATAGTTGTTAGCTGCCCTGTAGGTGCTGGGAACTAAACCCAGGTCCTCTGCAAGAGAAGCCAGTGCTCTTAAGCACTGAGCCATCTTTGCAGCCCCAAGATGAAGTAACTCTTGAGCTGGGGAGCAGGTAAGAGAGCAGGTAAGAGTGTTTGCTGTGCAAGCATGAGGTCCTGAATTTGAATCTCCAACACCCAGGTAAAAAGCCAGGTGTGACTGCACTTATGCCTGCAATCCTAACACTGTGTAGGCGCATGAGTTGAAGGATCATGGGGCTTGTTGGCCACAAGCCCAGTTCCAGATTCAGAGAAAGACACTGTGTGCTGGAGAGCTTCAGTTGTCAGCTTGACACACCTGGGAAGAGGGACCCTCAATTAGGGAACTTCCTCTATTCAGTTGGCCCATGGGTATGTCTGTGAGGCATTTTCTTGATTGTTAGGATTTTGGGAGGACTCAGCCCACTGTGTGTGGTGCCACTTCTGGGAAGGTGGTCCTGGGTTGAATAAGAAAGTATGCTGAGCACAGGCCAGAGATGCAAACCAATAAGCAGCCTTTCTCTGTGGTTCCTGCTTCAGTTTCTACCTCCAGGTTCCTGCCTTGACTCCTCCAATGCTGGCATATTCCCTGGAAGTTGTAAGATGAAGTTAAACCGTTTCCCCTCCAAGTTAGTTTTGATCAGTGATTTATCACAGCAACAGAAAAGTAACTAATACTCTGTCTCAAAGGAATAAGTCAGGGAGTGTTGGAGTAGGACAACAGCCATCTTCCTCTGGCCCGTGGGCAAGCCTGGGCATGGAGGAAGAAACTCTTTGCTTGCATGTTTGGCTCTTGCAGTACCAGAGAATGAATAAAACTAGGGAGAAATATATGCCTGTAGTAAATAGAGAAGGGAAACTTCAGAGGTCTGTCAGTGCATTCATTTTGTAGGGAAAGCTGGTTAGCATCAGATTTTTCCAATGATAGGTAACACTAAAAGGAAGACAACATGGAGAAGCACAAGTCAACCCAAGCACCGTACATAGCATGACTAGCTACGTGTAGCACTGAGCGCTATAAAAACAAAGATGAAGAAGAAAACAGTCTTGACCTTGAGATCAGTCTATTGCAAGAGTTACAGACCTTGGTTACCCACTGAATCCCTGGGGAGCTGTAAAAACTAAACAAACAAACAAACAAAACCCATGTGTTTAGATGGGGAGATAAAATGGTGCAACTTCGCAATGGTGGTTCCTCTAACAATGGTTTTTTAAGCATTCAAGAGATTTTGGTGTGTAACTAAAGAAACATTATGCTGCTGGGCATGGTGGTGCATGCCTTTAGTCCCAGCACTCAGGAGGCAGAGGCAGGAGGATCTCTGTGAGTTTGAGGCCAGCCTGATCTACATAGAGAGTTCTAGGCCAGGTGGTGCTACAGAGAGCCCCTGTCTCAAAAAGCCCCCAAAAAAATAAAGAAGATTGATTCTGCATATCTAGGCATGGTGATGCACTTCTGTAATCCCAACACCAGAGAAGCTAGGGCATAAACCTGGGCTACATAGCTGTTCAAGGCTACATATCAAAACCCTGTCTTAAAAACCACAAAAAGATAAGCAAACAAAAACCATACTGTAGACTGTAAAGACCACTTGTCTATAGAGAAAACTAAATCTGGAGTGAGGATACCTGGATTCTTCATCATGTGAGTGTTCAGAGCTCTGTAGAATGTCAGATCACCTCTTTGTGTATTGATATGACACACCTACCCCATGGTGCTATAAGGACTTGTGTAAGGTGCTCTACGTGAAAGGACTTTACACTTTAACAGTCATAAGGCATAATCAGGTAAAAGAAAGTGAGAAATATAAGCAGCAACCATTTGCTTTTCTGTCATCCTGATGCTGCCATTAAACTCCCAAGATGAAATTAATTCTTCCCTCTTTATTTCAAGTCTCATAGAACTTAGCATATTTATTGTAACATCAACCCTACATCAAAGTAATGTAAGAGAGAGCTGAGGTGTAACAGTGTTTGCTTAGCATACACAAGGCTCTGAGTTCAATACTCAGCATTGCATAAACAATAGACTACAACAAGTACAAAAAAAACCTGCATTTAAAAATAAAACAGAAAAGCTATGCTAATTTCAAGGTTTAAGAAGTGATCAGCAGCCGGGCATGGTGGCACACGCCCTTAGTTCCAGCACTCAGGAGGCAGAGGCAGGTGGATCTCTGTGAAATCAAAGCCAGTCTAGTCCACATCCACATAGTCTGGTCCACACAGTGAGTGCCAGGTCAGCTGGGGCTACGGGGAGACCCTGTCTCAAAAAACAACAACAACAACAAAAGAAGTTATCTGCAGGTGTACCTAGCACTCCATAGACCTTGGCCCTAGAAAGGCCAGCCCTGACTGATTCACTCCCAGGTCACACCATGCTCAGCTAAATCTGGTAGAATTGCATTATTTAACAGCAAATAAACCCACTGCATTCAGCATGTTGCAAACAATGTGTTCCTGTCACCAGCAGGTTTACTACTCCACAGACAAGCCTTATTTTCACAGATAATAAGATGCATATTCCCAGAGCAAGAATGATGCTTCCCCACCTCCTCCCTACGCCCCCACCTCCTCCCTACGTTCCCACCTCCTCCCTACCCCCCCCAACAAAGAGATTCTGTGACATGTCTGCAGGATCAAACCCAAACAAAGGGCCCACTGTGCCTGACTCTCAAGCCACTCACCACAACTCCTCTACTTTGAGGCCAATACTGGTGCCAGTGCCGTTATGATAAATCTGAAAGCCTGGCCAAGATGAGTAACAGTACACTTTAATACAACGTAAAGGGTTTTTTTGTTTTGTTTTGTTTTGTTTTCCTCGAGCTGTTAAGAGACATGAAAGCCTGAGCGGGGCCAGCCCTCCAACAAACACAATCAACTAACGTTGAGATGAAAGGAGGGTAACAAAGCTGACCATCACTTCTCACCATCCCTCTCCTGGTTGGTGCATTGATTCAGATGTGTGCAGCCCTAACCTAGATGTACATGAAAAGAACTACTGTCTAGTCTCATCTGACCTTCTCCAAACTCCAGCCAGGAAAATTAACCAAAAAAGAAATCAAGGGAAAGAAATGACTGGTTTGTGAGTGTCTGAAGTGGCAGCCCTTTAACTTTCTCATTCTGTCCTCACAATGCTCAGACAGTGTGTGCTTGGCCCCAAATCATAGAAATACTGATAAAGCATATTAAGTAAACAAGATTTTTTTCACATAGTAAAAAACAAATTGTAGCTAGAAGCTGCTGGTACTACTTCTAGAAATCTTTTTTATTATTTATTTTTACTTTATGAGTTTTTGCCTGTATGCATGTAAGTGCACCCATGTCATGCAGTACCCACAGAGGCCAGAAGATGGCATTAAATCCCTTGGAACTGGAGTTACAGTTGTTAGCAGCCATGTGGGTGCTGGAGACCAAACCAGGGTCCTCTGCAAGAGCGGCCAGTACTCTTAACTGCTGAGTCATCTCTCCAGCCCTCTAGAAATCTCATGACCATCCTTATGGCTACCATTTAGTCACAAGACAGGAGCTCTAGTACCAGACATCATAGCCATATTTAAGGGAAGAATGTGGGTAGGAGAGAGCTCCCCATTGCTTCCTTTAAAACAACAACAAAAAAAAGATTTATTTTTATTTTATGTATATAGGTGGTTTGCCTGTGGGTATGTATGTGTACCATGTGTGTACAGTGGCTGTGGAGGCCACAAGAGGGCATCAGAACCCCTGGAGCTAAGTTACAGATGGTTGTGAGCTGCCATGTGAATGCTGGGAACTAAATCCTGATCCTTTGCAAGAGCAGCAAGTGCTCTTAACCACTAAGGCATTTCTCCAGCCCCTCTCCTCCCTTTTTTGAGACAGAGTCTTGCAGTGTAGTATAGGCTGGCCTCAAATTGGAGGTCTTCCTGTTTCAACCTCTTGAATGTTGGGATTACTTTAATTTTCATTTTTTTTTATTTATTCTTATTTTGTGTTATCAGTGTAATGCCTGCATGCTTGCAAGTGCATATATACATATATATTTTTTTATGTGTATGAGTGTATTGTCTGCATGTATGTAAGGGCACCCATGTCATGCAGTGCCCACAGAGGTCAGAAGAGGGTATCAGATCCCCTGGAATTGGAGTTACAGACGATTGTTAGCTGCTATGTAGGTGCTGGGAATTGAACCTGTGTCCTCTGCAAGAGCAGTCAGTGCTCTCAACCTTTGAGCCAACTCTCCTGCCCCATATTTGTGTTACTTTAAGAGACTACACCAATAGCTGGGTGTGGTGGTGCACGCCTTTAACCCCAGTACTTGGAAACAGAGGCAGGTGGATCTCTGAGTTCAAGGCCAGCCTGTTCTACATAGTGAGTTTCAGGCCATCTGGGGCTACAGGGAGACCCTGTCTCAAAAAACAAACAAACAAACAAACACAAACAGGTAATTTTTAAAGAGTACAGGTTTATTTCTTACAGTTCTGAGGTTGGGAGGCCCAGCTCAAGGTGGAAGTTTTTGGTTTGGGGATGGCCTTTGTGCTGTACCCTCCCTCAGCAGCATGCAGTGCCCACAGAGGTCAGAAGAGGGTATCAGATCCCCTGGAATTGGAGTTTCAGATGGTTGTTAGCCACTATGTAGTGCTGGGAATCAAACCCCGCCCTTTGCAAGAACAGTCAGTGCTCTTAACTGCTGAGCCATCTCTCCAGCCCCAGCTTCCTCCTTCTTACAAACATGTCCAGAAAGGAAATATTTGAGTTTCCAAACTCTCCAGTACAGCATAAGTGTCTCAAACTGTCTATCAGCACCATCTTCCAGAATGGATCCTGATATAGGTCCATCTCTTTTCTTCATTTGCAATTTTTCTCTGCATATGAAAGACTTCTACTACATAACAGTTATCAAACTTTTACTCTCAGAATCCCTTTAAACTGTTAAAATTACGGATGATCCCATTGGGCATGATAACATACACTTGGAATCCCAGTACTCATGAGGCTGAAGCAGGAGGATTGCAAGTTTGAGAATAATCTGGACTACACCGTGAGTTTGAACCTGGGCTGTAGAGACCTTGTAAGAACTTGTCTCAAAAGAAAAACTTTGAAGATTCCAAAAATATTTTGTTTATCTGAATTATATCTATGGCTACTCACCACAGAGGCTGACACATACAAAAGTATTTATGAATTAATTCATTTAAAAGTAACAATAAATAATTATTAACATAAGTGACATTTTAATAAAAATATATTTTAAAGCTCTAATGTCTCCTTAATCAAAAGAGTTAGGTTTGGTTTATTTTGTGGCACGTTGTTTTGGTTGAAGTAGATGAATCCAGCCTCTCACAGACATACAGTGGGATAGAGAGTAGTACTTTAATACTACCAGGTAACTGTGGATATTTTCCTTAGGTATTATCAAACTCAACTATTGATAGTTTCTTAAATTCTCCTTGCACTGTGGAATATATAACTATATCAATGAATTTTTTCCAAGCTCTGTTACATTAGAAACCTTTGTCTTACAGTTTTAGTGACTTTCTGTCATATCATGCATTAAATTATTTCAGAGTTTTTAATCTAAACCAAACCTGGTTAAGCAGATCTTCCAAATGTGAGCACACTTCATTGTACAGTGCCCAGAACTACATTCTTTAACATTACCACCAGTATAGTCAGGGAACTCTTTACATACCAGAAAGCTGACAGGCCTACAGTGGTGGACATAAGCTTTGTGAAATTCTGTTTTGCTTATAAGCATAAATTTTGTCATTAGCAACAAATGTCAGTTGGTTCCCCTGACGTAGTGATCACTTCATTAAACAAAACATCTGCCAAATCTCATATCTGAAGAGTAAGTCACACTCTGCTGAAGACACCAGCACCAACGCAAGGCTCATCCGCCGAACCATCTTCGTGCTGTGGAGGGCAGCAGAAGTACCCTTAGCAATGGGCAGAGCAGAATGAAATCAGCTCATCAAGGATGTTCTTGATGAAACTTTCCTGGTTGTGTGGCGGTTAAAAAAAAAAACATAAAACCTCCACGAGTTCGAGTGCAGCCTGGCATCTCTGTTGGTTCACAAGAAGACTCCAGCAGCTCTCCCTTCTTGGGTTTTGCACCACAAATGTAAATGTATAAATACCAACAGCGGGAAAAGGCAAGGAGTTCAGGACTATCATGAAAATTGTTCTGCTCCTGATGACCCCTGCAAGAGCCTTAGGAGCCCCCAGTGGACTGGAACTGCATTTTATTCCACTTCCAGATCCTCTTCAGCTTCTGGTCTGTCAACTGGCTTTCAAAAAGGAAGAGGGGACTAAATTCTGTGTGCACAGTCCTTTCTCGGTCTCAACGGGAAGACTTTCTCTTCCCTCTTCTTTAGTAGATTGAATCTGCATTTCTTCTAGTTGCTAGAAATACTTCATATCTACTCTGTTTACTGCCACGTAGGAAAACCTTGCTTAGAGTCTTTAAAATCACCTAACTCATGTACTTAGGTAACAAACTGCTCACCAAGAGTGTTCCCAAAACAAAAGGGGACACTTGCCCAAGCTAAGCATACACTTTTCCCTAGAAATCTGACACAGGTCTGATTGAGTGCTATCACCCAAAGAGTAGAGACTTGCTTAACCAAAAGGTAAGGAAAGTAGCCCTTCTGGAGCAAAGTGGGGGTCTGCCTCAAGCACATGTCTTCTTGGCAACATCCACCATCTTTTGAAACCAGCATCAAAGCTGAATTTTGACTCCCAAGGCAGGCAGTCATGGCAAATTGCAAGTCAAAATGCACTTCCAAAGATTCCTCCCTAGAATCCAAGACAAATAGCATGCTCTACTCTAGGATGCATAAACTACCTATAACTCCCCAAATAACAATCTCCCAGGCTTGAAGAAGTTAAGATCCACCATGCACCATTACATTTCATTTAGACCCATAATCTAGGATTTGTGCATATCTCCACGGCTGCTGAATTAATTTCCATGATGCCTACCAACAGGCCACAATGAAAAGTTTTCCCACAGTTATCTCTTGGGAAAGCCAGATATTCCTGAGCCAAGATATAATTTGTTAATTATTATTTGAGAGAGGAAACATTGTTTGCTGGATTTTTATATCATGATTTGAGCAGTTTAGAAGAAGGAAGTGGGAGTTTATGCATTGGTGCAATGGAAGCCTGGGTATAGAAGCAAATCTACAAGGTTATTTAACTATCAAGGAAAGCACCATCCAGAGATGCCTGAGATGCACTGCTCCAGTTGAAGTTTCTATGGTCTGATTGTTCTGCTTCTTGTACGTGCTGAAGTATCTGTGGACTCTGCAGACTCAGCATTGTCAAGCTTCTCATCCCAGAACACAGTTTGATACACAGGGACTGGATATAGAATACACAGCAGCCAGGGTCAAGTGAGTCTCCTGTATACCATGATCATAAACGCAGAGGGTTCAGGGGTCGGGCAGGAAGCAAGACTGAAAAGAACAGACTGGTAAGACGGGGACCAGCTGAGCAACTCATGCCTCAGTTCAACAGTAGGTGCTGACACTCCACGCTAGACAATTAAAGGCTGCCAATAAAAGGAATTTGTGGGCTGGATTTGACCCATGCTGATCCAATTTATCACCACTGTTCAAAGGCGTTCTAGAAAGAACACCCATAGTACTGCACTTATTTAGCTAAATGCCAGCCATGTTTGCACACCTTGTAAATCACTTTTCCTCACTCAGTCACAATCATCTTAGCAAATGGGTGAAAGATACCTTCATTTTTCATTTATAAGGAAAATAAGGTCTGATAATCTTAAATCCCTACAAAATCTTACACAGCAAAGTGGTTTTGTTAGTGGCTAAGTGAAGCAGGAACCTTAGAGGCAAACTCCATTATTAGTGAAGTTTCAAAAGCTCCTATCCTTTAGTTTCAGCTAAAAGTTTTGAGTAATAAGAAAATGGACATGCCCAGAAATAGTTCTGCCTACTAACCTTGAGACGCAAGCTGAGCATGCCCACAAACATTTTTGTGCGCTATCTTCATAGCACAAACTAAGCATTTCTGTTCACCATTTTAACCTTTGGAAAATGTGCTGTGTTGTGTGACTTTTCCCGGGAAGGCATGAAGAAATATCTATTCACCCCAGATAATAGACCCACTGACAATAGACCTAAGAAACTATTCCACCCAAGTCTAGCTTAGTGAACCCGTGACTATTGGGGTTAATTATAGAAACATGGGTGACTCAAGGCATTGCATCACCAAAAACCCCACTCTAGCTTGTGATAACTCAAAAAATTGCATCTCTGGAACTTTCTACATGACTTGCAGGCAGTTGGGCAGATCAGAGTCTCCTCTCCCTAACAGCTGTTGCTGCTTGTATAACCTTGGGGAAGGGCCTTGTGAATCTTGTTTCAGTTTTCTGAAATTTGTGAGTTTTGTATACTTTCTGAGTCTTATGAGCCTCCTTCCTACTTCTTAGAGGAACTGTCCCATTTGAAGAAAATCGCTACAAAACATGCTCCATGACTTTAATCATATCTAGAAATATGTCCGCCATCTTTCTTTTTTAAACTATTAATGTGACTTTATGGAGCATGCTCAGTAATATGCACCTTAAACTGAGCAGGTTTGAAAATGTGCCCCCCAGTGTTTTACTATATGAATATGTTTTTAGCTTCTACAAATAAAATGCCCAGGCTTGCTTTGTGTGGAGGGCACTAGTTTTAGAATAATTCCAGGGCTCTCCTTACCTGCTGTGGGTACCAAGACTTTCGCAATTTTTTTACCTTCTGATTGTGCTTACTGGCGTTGTACTCACTAAGAGAAGAACCCTTGTTTGCTTACAGCTTTGCTGGGTTTTCTTCCCAGCTGTGCCTAACGCCCTTGTTTTTTCCATGATAAACCAATTATTTAAATGTCCAGTTGAACAGATTGATTTTCTCATCCTACAATAAGAAAGTCTTAATTCATCACAAATAGTAAGGGGGCTGAAGAGATGGTACAGAGGTTAAGAGCACTGGCTGCTCTTACAGAGGACCAGGGTTTGATTCTAGCACCCATATGGCAGCTAACAATCATCTGTAACTCCAGTTCCAGGAGAGCCAACACCCTCTTCTGACCTCCTCAGGCATTTCACAACATGGGTACACTTACATACATGCAGGCAATATACTCATACACATAACATAAAAATAATATATTTTTTAGAAACAAATAATAAGAATTGACACATAAACTCATGGATGCCCAGCTTTAGAAGAAGGCAAACTATCTCACATCAATGGCTTCTTGGGCTGACTTTACTTGCTCAGCACTTGGGACCATTTCAGTTTATCTCATCACCCACCTCTATCCAGCATATATTTTCACCCCAGACAAAAGGAAGCTAGTACATTCTTTTCTAGCATTCCTGAGCAGAAGGTCTAAGAACTATTGTGAAGTATATACAACCAAATGAAAAACAGAAAATTTGCCTCTGGGGTTCATTTGAATTATACCTGGAGCAATGTTCAGGATTTGAATGCTACTTCAATAGAAGTGTCTTAGTTACTTTAGCTGTGATAAAACACCCGACAACAACAACTTACGATAATACGGGTTTATTTTGGTTACAGTTGTAGGGTGATCATGGTGGGGAAATCCATCATAGCAGGGAAGACATGGCCACAAACATGAAAGGCATGGTAACAAGAGCTGAATACTGGCTGGTCACAGGGCATCTGTACTTAGGAGGCTGGGTATAGGGAAGTAAGGCCCAGCTACAAAGCCTCAAAGCCTACCCCTAGCGACTCATTTCCTCAAACAAGTTTCCGCCTCCTAAAGGTTCACAACCTTCCCAAATAAACACAATTAGCTGGGGACCAAGTGTTCAAACACATTTCCCATTCATATCACAGCACAAAGTATTTGAGATCATACATTCTTCCTTTCACTTTCTGAGCATAAAAGAATATGCCATCATGGGGGCGGGAGAGATGGCTCAGAAGTTAAGGGCACTGGCTGCTCTTGCAGAGGACCCAGGTTCAATTCCCAGCATCTACATGGCAGCTAACAACCATCCATAACTCCAGTTCTAACAGGTCTAAAGCCCTCTTCTGACCTCCATGGGCATTGCACAACATTGGTGCACTTACACACATACAGGCAATACACTCATACACATAAAATTTTAAAAAATTAATAAAATATTTTTAAAAAAGAATATGCTATCTTTATTCAGAATTTACCATGGAAAATAGACATTTTAACAGAATTTTCGCTGGACAAAGGACAAAACTATACTAGTAGGACACGTGGTTGCTTTGAACTTGAAGCCAACACACCAATCTACATTGTAACACTTGTCAACTTCAAGCAAACAAAATAAACACCTATCACCTCAAAAAAATCACAAACATATAAAGTCAACTAAAATAATACCTAATATCCCAAAATTGAGATACAAAAGATAATTTTGATCTATGTAGGTCAATGGGTTATTGGTAAAAAGAGTTACGCACCCCCACACACACATACCACACATGACTATGCATAATATCGCACATCAATGCTGTCAGGTAAAATAATTCATTGATAACTGGTTTTGCCTCACTAACCCCAAAAGTCCTTCTTGACAATCCAATTTCACCTTCATACCACTTCTTTGAGCAATCACGTATTCACACATATTTTACACATGAGGATATACTGGCTCTTGGAATTAAATTGTACAGGCAACGGAAAGCTTAAAGGATCATTTAACACAGGACTTTTATTTTTATATATGGCAAAACTGAAACCCAGGAAATTTACATGAGTTTTCCGAGGTCAAAAAATGGCAGATAAAAGACACCAGTGGCCCCGTTCCATGATCTTTATAGATCAGTTATAGAGTCTTCCAAGTACTATCTGAAAATGCGGTTCGTAATTTACATTTAAACACTTCAGCTCTGACCGTGTGATAGGAGTAAGTGTGCTTGTTAGTCTTAATCTACACTCCAGGGGCAGTTAGTTGCCCTAATCAAGAATTCACAGCTAACATTTAATCAAAATGCCACACAGCAAAGAGGACTAGAACAAGTCTTAGCTACTTTAAATCAACACGAGAAGGGCT
Organism: Nannospalax galili; assembly: GCF_000622305.1. Taxonomy (NCBI): domain Eukaryota; kingdom Metazoa; phylum Chordata; class Mammalia; order Rodentia; family Spalacidae; genus Nannospalax; species Nannospalax galili. Next base: position 2,992,373 of record NW_008330327.1, read on the forward strand.
GCTAATTATAATAGATGTTATTAATAAGCTTTCACTGGTAAAATTAATGAGCAGATACGTAATATAACGAATACTATAAATGGACTGCAATTAGTGAAGCCAGTGCTCTTCCTTATAAAATGTCTAGCAATGCCCCTCACCTCTTCACCATCATGATGAGCCCTTCATAAGGACGGCACCCAGGACTTCTGTCAGCATAAATACTATGTCCAGTCCTATTTCAGCTGATTCTGGTTGGTTTACACTACTGTAGAGTTAGCTCAATCCTGTATCTACTGAGGCATCAAACTCCAATGAACCCTTGATACAAAGTAAAGCTAGAACCCCTACAAAGAAGTGGGACCTCCTCTGTGCTGCATAGCTACAGTTGTCAGCTTGAACACCCGGAAAGAGGGAGCCTCAACTGAGGCATTTCCTCCATCAGATTGGCTATGTCAGTGAGGCATTTTTTTAATTGCTACTTGGGACAGGCCCAGTCCACTGTGAGTGGTACTATGCCTGTGCAGGTAGCCCTGGTCTGGAAGAAAGATAAGAAAGCAGGCTGAGCACAGGCCAGGGGAGCAAGTCAGTAAGCAGTGTTCCTCTGTGGTATGTGCTTCATTTCCTGCCTCCAGGTTCCTGCCCTGAGTTCCTGCCTTAGCTTCCCTCAAAGATTGACTGTGATTGGGATGTGTAAGCCAAATAAGCCCTTTCCTCCCCAAATTGACTTTGGTCAGAATGTTTTATCACAGAGACAGGAAAGTCAATTACCACATCTTCCTAAGATTATGGAACCATTCTCACGAACTGTTCCTGAACCTACTTAATACATGCTTTTTTAAAAAGCTGTGGAAGGGCTGGAGAGATGACTCAGAGGTTAAGAGCACTGGCTGCTCTTGCTGAGGACCTGGGTTTGATTCCCAGCACCCACATGATGGTTAACAGCCAACCATCACTCTAGTTCCAGATGCCCTCTTCTGGCCTCTGCAGGCATTGAATGACACAGGTACACTTACACACATGCAGACAAAACACTCATACACTTATAAATAAATAAAGATATATAAAATTTAAGTTGGAGAATACTGTCGTCCAGCATAATAGCCATTATCATCTTAATCAGAACACCTGTGATTACCTGCAAGAAACTCTCAAGATGGGATCAGTTGACATTGTTGCAGAAGGAGTGTTGGGGAGAATCATTAGACCTTCACCTGAGATTCCAGGGGCTCCCTTCTGTACCTCCCTCCAAGCTATGCTCTACCCCAGCTGCACCTGGTCTTAGAAGATGCTGAAGTATATAGAGGGTACAAGGTAAGGTAAGCTAAGGAGAGGACTCCATACTGGGGTAGGACTTTTTAGTGATGGAGCTGTTTTGTTCCTATAAGCAACTGCCCCAGTGATTCACCAAGCAAGACTTGAGTGGAATCATTACTTTGGTCTGTTGTTGGTATCATTATCTAGGGAATAGATATTGTTCATATCACCATAGGAAAAGTCCACACAACAGAAGTGTTTAGATGTGTGCAGGAATCTGGCTGAGAACTCATTTTAAATATAAAATAGCTATAGTAAAGTTATCAAGAAGTATCTACCACCACTTATCTCTGAGATTGGTGGCTACTCACATCTACTGCAAAGATTCTAATGATTATTAATTATGCATTGAATTATGTTACCTATAAATGCATATGTTGAAGTCCTAACACCCAAAACTTCAGAATGTGACTTCATTTGAATATAGGATCTTCACAGAGCTTATCAAGTTCTGATGAGGCCTTCAAGCCAGTATGACTGGTATCCTTATAAAAAAGGGAAACTTGAAGAAAATCAGAAACAAGGTGAACACCATATGAATGCAAGGCAGAGACGGGAATAATGTAATTGATTACAAACCAAGAAACAGGCTTCTAGCCTACCACCAGAAGCTGGGGGCTAGACTGTCTCACAGCCCTCAGAGGAGCATCTCTTACCAACATCTTGATCTTGAGCTTCCAGCACCTAAAACTGTGAGACACTAAGAGTCTACTGCTCAAACCACCCAGTTTGTGGCATTTTGTCTTTTTACAACATGCATAGAAAACTAAACCTATGGGCTTAGACCTGTAGGTAAAGAGGCTTCAATGACCGTTTGGACTGATGTGCAGGTTTACAAGAGTCATAAATGGTTATCAACTGTGTAAATTCCGCTCTATCTGGTTATGGTGCATGGTACTCCTATCTAAAACCTCCTTAATAGGCATGATAATGGAAAGACAAGGGTTGCACATGAGATCTGAATCACTGCCAATGCTCCAGAGAGACACCCGGAATCACAAAAAGGGGTGTTTCCTGTTGTAGTGGAACAGGGGAAGGGTAGAGCAAAGGCGACATGGAGTCTCTAGGGTGTTAGAAAGGACTCATTTAAGGCTTGGGCTGCAGTTGAAGCAAAGGGGCTGGGCTCGAGTTCGATGCCTTCAGGAAATGGGGGGTTCTATCAATGGGAACTTTAACTCTTATCTGAAAGTCAGAAGAGACAAGTGATGCTAAGACTGTAATTGGAAAAGAAGCAGCAGGCATCCACTGCATCCAGAGCAGGGGGTCGTCCAGGGGGGTTGTC
>NW_008330327.1:2995866-2996509 GCF_000622305.1 Nannospalax galili
CCGCCGCGCGGCGGTCGTCCAGAGGAGGGGGGGCACCCAGAGCAGGGGGTCATCCAGAGCACGGGGTCGTCCAGAGCAAGGGGTCATCCAGAGCAGGGGATCATCCAGAGCATGGTGACGATCTGCAGTTTGAACAACGTTCTGGTCAATGTGTGCTCAGAATTCCCTTGTTCTTACTTTGCTTTATTATATCACAGAGCAGGCTTGCATGACTGTGGTGATCTTTGAAGATGACGATGCTCAGCAGGAGAACATCAAGATTTTGTCTTGAGTACCAGGCCAACACCCAGCAGGCCCTGCTTCCAGATACGAAGTAAGAAGTCTGCCACGTCACCTCGGAAGAGCTCTTACCAAAAAGAAAAACCACTAAATACCAGTACAGAGTTGTGGGATATAATGCATGCCACATATATACTTTTGAATTCATCAACACTATAGTCACACTATAAAAACAAAAATTAAGAAGCAAATTTAACTTTAAAATACATTCTATGTAGGTAGTATTTGTGGTGGTTTGAATGACAATGTCCCCCATAGGCTCCAGGTATTGGACGTTCTGTCCCCAGATGGTGGCGCTGTTTTGGGAGGTTTTAGAAGGTGTGGCTATCCTGGAGGAAGCACGTCACTGGGGGTGGGCTTAGAG
>NW_008330327.1:2996575-3009416 GCF_000622305.1 Nannospalax galili
TGCTGGAAGATGTAGAGCTTAGCTTCTGCTCCTCTTCTCCAGCCACCTCTGCCACCATGCCTTCCCACCAAGACGGACTGTAATTCCCCTGGAACCGTAAGCTCAAATAAATTCTTCCTTCTATAAATTGCTTGGGTCAGTGTTTCTATCACAGCAACAGAAAAGTGACTAATACAGTATGTTCAAAATACTTAACATATAATCAATATTTAAATTAGTAACAAAATAGTCTATATCCTTTTAGCATTATGTATTTTCTATCTATAGCACATTTCAGTTCAGATAGACCATATTTAAAATGCTCAACAGGCATACATGGCTAGTGATTGCCATGTAAACAGCATAGTTCAAGATCTGACTCCCAAGCTAGTAGAAATATGGGAAATAAAGGATTGTCTTCATCCAAAGACACAATTCATCTAATCAAGAATTTGTGGAACTCTAAAGAACTCAGTGTCTTCAACAAATAAATAGTGAGGGAAGCTAGTTTTGGTGGTGCACATTTGTAATCCCAGGATTAAGGAGCCTAAAACAAGAGGATCACAAGTTTGAGGCCACTCTGGGCTACACAACAATAGCCTGTCTAAAACAAATAAGTAACTAAAAGGGTGGGGATATATATAGCTTAGCAGTAGAATGCTTGCTAGCACATTCAAGGCCCTGGGTTTCCCCCAGTACCAGAGGGGGGAAAACAGAGCAAATTAAAAGGGGAGAAACATTTATATGATTAAAAGATTATTTTGAGTTGGGCGTGGTGGTACACACCTTTAATCCCAGCACTTGGGAGGCAGAGGCAGGCAGATCTTTGTGAGTTCAAGGGCAGCCTGGTCTACATAGTGAGTTCCAGGACAGCTGAGGCTACAGGGAGACCCTGTCTCAAAAAGACCAAAAAAAAAAATTATTTTGTTGTTCTTGTTCTTTTTTTTCTTTAATTTTAGATTAAAAGATTTTTAAGGGACATATTAATCAGATGCAATCTGCAGACCCTGCTTGAGTCTTGATTTGAAAAAAAGACTTTTGTTGGTTTTTTTTTTTTTTTTTTGAGACAAGAATCTCTCTGTGTTGCCCTGGCTAGCCTGGAACTCAGAGATCTGCTTGCCTCTGCCAGTGGAGGACAGAAGAGGGAATTGCCTGCCTCTGCCTCCCAAGTGCTAGGGTTAAAGGCATGTGCCACCACGCCCAGCCTTGATAAAAAGACATTTCTATAGTCAACTGAGGAAACCAAGTATCAGAGACTATCTTTTAGACGATATTTTAGAGTCATTATTGGTTTGAGCGATATGATGATGCTTCTGTTGGGCATACTAGTCTTTACCTATTAAAGTATTTACATGTAAAACAATGTCACATCTGGAATTTGCTCTAAAATATTCCAACAAAATAAAAATGCAGGAAAATGGGAGATGAAAGAAAAATGGCAGAATGGTATCACGGGGACGGTGCACACACGGGAGCTTACTGATTTCTCTACTACTGTGCTTGTTTGAATGCTCCGATGATTAAAGCTTAAAAATAAGTGTGAGAAAAGTAAAATCAGGTGCTGCAGAGATGGTTCAGCAGTTAAGAGCACTGGCTGGTCTTGCAGAGGACCTGGGTTCAGTTCCTAGCACCCACATAGTGTCTAACACCTGTCCTTAACTCTAGTTCCAGGGGATCTGACACCCTTTTCTGGCCTTCACAGGCATTACATGCATGAGTGAGCTCACATACATGCAGACAAAACAGTCATACATAATAAATTTTTCTTTAAAACTTACAAAAGAAAACGTAAAATTAGTTTATCACCTTGTGTCAAACTTATCAAACAGTACACTTTAAATATGAGTGTACTCAATACAGCTATTTAGTAAAACAACGCATTATGCAACCACACGGAACCTAGTGTAGATGTGTTCGCATGCGCTATCTCAGTGGATGACGGAGACAATGTGTTAGAACTTTTCTGTTATAAAAAACTTATACTGAATTTTACCTACCTTACTCGTAAGCTAGTGAGTGAGCCCGTTATCATTTTAATGGTGTTGACAGAAGACACAGACAGATAAATGACCTTCTGAGTCATGCTACAAGCAGCGGCCTGACCATGAGCAAGCTTTCATTTCAGGCCACCCTGAAGGTGACATCCACCCTGAAGGTGACATACAATGGCCCAGGTGGGTGCTTGCACACAGTAGGTCTTCATTACTGCTAAGGCATGTGGAGTTTGTGAAAGCCATTACTTTCATAGCAAGCAATATGTTTGCTTTTTGTCCTGGGGGGAGACAGCACCTCATCCCTCACAACTGCGTGCTATAAACCTAACTATGGGAAATGGCTCAAGAGCGGCCAGGGCTTTATGCTCTTGTCTGACTCAGCAACAGGAACAGAAGCAAGGGAAAGCCATGAAGAACCATCTTTTTCAACAATTTTAAATTTTATTTATTCTTATTTTATGTGTATGAGTGTTTTTCCTGCATGTATGTGAATACACCGCACATGTAACGCTCATGGAGGCCAGAAGGCAGTGTCAGATCCTCTGGAACTGGAGGTACAGATGATTGCTAGTTGCCATGTGGGTGCTGGTAACTGAACCTGGGTTCTCTGAAAGAACAACCAGTGCTCTTAACCACTGAGCCACCTCTCAATAATTTTTGATGACATTATTTGATTAAATCCAGAGGCAACTATAGTTTCAGGCATGGCTGGACCAAGGCTCACGGGCTTGCTTTTCTCTCAGCTTTTTCCCTCTGTGTTAATGTTACTCTGAGACAGACCTTTTGTGTGGTATGATTGCCTACCACTGACTGCTGGGTCTACTTACCTCTTCCCTCATCTGTGGCCCAAGGTAAGACTCCGCTATTTGGCCAGGGTCTAGGTGGTTGGGCAGTTTTGGCATTACATAAAACATTATCTGCAAGAGGCCCTATTCATATCATATGTGCCATAGATTTGTATATGAACTGCAACAGTTCTAATACATGGAAGTGTCTAGGTGGCCTGGGTCACGTGTCTAACCTCCAGCAATGAAGTCAATCTTATCCAAATCACAGAGTGGTTCCCCAAAGTGACACTGAGTGACATTTTTCAAGAGTGGGAGCCAATACTATGCACACAAAGACAGCAGACATCACTACACATCAGTATTATTACTATCAAATTCCAAATGAAGACATTGAGAGTCATAAGCTACAGGAAAGGATAGTCTCAGACCCAAAGCTATATGAGCCCAGTAAACACCCAGTTTCCACTTTAATTCCCTGCCCTTACTGCATCAAATCTAATTACTTCCTGCCGATTGAATTCTCATATTTACCACTGTGTTGGTTAATACTGATCGTCAAATAGATGGGATTTTTGAATCGCCATGAAAATAAATCTTTGGATCTCTTAGTGAGGGATTATCTAGATTAAGTTAAATGGAGAAGACTCACCCTAAATGTGGGCTGTACCACTGCGGGGGAGGGGAGACCAGGGCTGAATGTAAAGGAGGAAGAGGGAAGACCCACCCTAAATGTGGATGATATCATTCCAGGGGGCATCCAGGGCTGAATGACAAGGAGAAAGACCTGCACACAAGCCCTTGTTGCTCTCTGCTTCCTACGGAAGCACTGTGTCCAGCCACTTCCTGCAATTGCTGCCATATTTGCCATGACAGACCATAGCCCTTGGAACTGTAGGTCAAAATAAACCTTTCCTTCCATAAGTTGCTTTTATTAGGTATTTTGCCACAGCACCAAGACAAGTAACTAACACAACCACCTAACCTCAACTCCCACCACTCACAAAGAATGTACCCTGAGCAGTCATTACTGCCTTCATTCATTTGACGAACCTTTCTATATTCATTTGAATAAACATGCTACACTCGAAGCCACATATTACTTTAAAGACAAGATCAATACTTTACCATAATAATCAGTAAATTACAAATTCTCTCCCCCTAAAATCAAACATTCAATATTTATTTGTACTAACCCAAATCATCACTCAATTTCCCCAGTGGTGAGGAGCCAGAGGTCATGTCATTCCTCACAATACATAAGACATTTTTAGGAGCATCAGGCCAGCCCTAAATTTCTCTCCTTAGAATTTGTTTTCACCCACAAATAAGCAACTGGCAGCCATATCTGCTCTGGGAGCTTGTCTGCCTTAGCTGACTGCTGGGAATAGTCATCTGGCCTATGCTGGCCAAGTAGATTTTCTCTCCTGAGACTTGGACCCGAATCTGAGATCTAAGATGCTTTATCTTGCTGGAGAGGGAGCTAGAATAGAAAACCATAATTCAAAATCTGTGTTCTGGGAAGCAGCAATAGCCAGAAAGAGAAAGGGAAAGACATGAGTAAATTATTCACAAGGAAGAACTGGAAAGCATAAGCTGCCTGCTTCCTGGACCTCTCCAGCACCTGATTCTTGGTTCATAGGCCTGCTGGCACTGCCTTGCCTAGTTTTCCAGGCAAGACATCCCCAAATCTGCCTGAAACAAGTTCCATTTTGTGCAAACAAAAGAACACATAGCAGACCTAACCTAACACAAGGTAACATTAGTTTTTACACTTGGTGAATAAGCCCCAATACGACAAATGGCTTGGGTCTCATAACTCAGGGTTCCAGCATTCATTTCATGACACTACAACAATACACTCAGCCCTCCGTGTTCAAAGGTTCTGAATCTGTGTATTCAACTAACCATGAATGAAAAATACTTGAAATTAAAAAAGCAGCATCTGTACTGAACATATACAGACTTTTTGTTGATTATTCTCTAAGCAATAAAGAATAACAACGGTACTGGAACAACAGTAGTAATTTGCACTGTGCTGGGCATTTTAGGCATTTTAGGTAATCTAAAGGCTTAAAGTTATGGAAGTAGGTTATATACAAATACCGCTTAAGTTTATATGAAGACTTGAGCATGGATTCGGGTGTAGGGGAGCATCTTGGAATCAATTCCCCATAGATATTAAGGGGTGACTGCTCTAGAGACTAGGTGGTTTATAAAGATTGAAGGTTTGTTTGAGCTCAGAGGTCTGGAAGCTGGGACGTCTAAGCTGAAAGGCAGTGGATGCTCGAGGAAGAAGAAACACACATGGGGCAGACTCCCTTTACAAAGTAACTGGTCCTAGCTCCCCAAGAATAATGTCAATGCCTCTTAAAACCTCAATCACCTCCTGAAGGCCCCACCACCAATGCTACAATGACAATCAGTCTTCAATCAGTTTCATATGGAACAACTATATCCAAGTCATAGCATATGACATCTACCTATTAATTTGCCAGGGTTATGTTTGTGTTCTGCAACTGGCAAAAAAAAAAAAAAAAAAAAAAAAAAAAAAAAAAAAAAGTTGGAGGAGAGGCTGGTGAGGGTGGTGGGAAGCAGAGCACAGGGGACTTGTGCAGGGAGAGCCTGGTAAAGGCAGGAGCAGAGGGGATGGTGTGCAGCGCCACATATGCAGGATGCCACAGAAGCAGCACTAAGCTGGAATGGAGGGAGAGAGGATGGCTCCTGAGTCTCAGCAGGCAAATAAGGGCGATAACTGGATCATTCACCAAGTCCAAGAAAACAGAAAAGAAAAACAGCATGTCTGTAGGGACCAGGGAATTTTGTGGGAAAGGGTACATGTCCAGGATTCTCTACCTTTTTTGAATTTCTCCAATACGAACACCCAAGGTGACCACCTTTGAAAAATCACCTTCTTTCCATTATGGAGCAACAGTCTCCCTTTTAATACCACCCTCCTTTCAGACTTAATGACAGCTTGTTACTGGATTTTTAATAGAATGAAATTGATGCCAAAGGAAAGGGATATTCTATTTAAAACCTCAAGGTTATTTCAATTTTGCTGGTTCTTAGTGATCCACATTCTGCTTTGGGCCCAGCCAACACGGATGAAATCTCTGGGGACCCCTAAATTAGGCATAAGCAGGTGGGGCCTGGGACTCTGCCTCTGCCTTTCTACACTTTCCAGGCTCTCAGACTAAGAATAGGAATCTAAGAGCAGTCCTGGGACAGGTGGCTGACATGCAACTCTACCTCAAGAGCAATGGCTGGGCTAGAGAGATGGCTCAGTGGGTAAGAGCACTTCCTGTGCAAATGTGAGGACCTGAGCTTGAATCCCCAGCACTCATGTAAAAAGCCAGGCACAGCTGTGGGTATTTGTAATGCCACTAATAGGGGAGAAGGGGTGAGAACAGGTGGATCTTGGGCGCTCACTGGCTACCTAGCTCAGCCAAATGGTGAGCTTCAAGTTTAACGGAGCAATAGAAGAAGACAACTGATGTCCTCTGCCATCTACACGTGCACACACACGCATGTGCTCCATGGAAGTGCACACACACCACACAGAAAGGGGATGACCATGAAAACAGCTTACATCTTGAGGGCTGGACAGATGGCTCAGCAGTTAAGAGCACTGGCTGCTCTTGCAGAGGAACAGGGTTTGATTCCCAGCACCCATATGGTGGCTAATAACCATCTGTAACTCTAGTTACAGGGGATTCAACGCCCTCTTCTGACCTCCGTAGGCATTTCATGACACAGGTGCACTTACATACATGCAGGCAATACACTCACACATAAAATAAAAAATAAAATAAATAAAATATATGTATATATGCAGTAATGATAAATAACTTTTTTAATATTCAAAGGCAGCCTGGGGGGGCCTGGAGAGATGGCCCAGCAGTTAATAGCGCTGACTGCTCTTGCAGACGACCGGATTCAATTCCCAGCACCCACGTGGCAGCTATGAACCATCCTAGACTCCAGTTCCAGGGGAATCTGAAGCCCTCTTCTGACCTCCACAGCATTGCACGACATGGGTGCACTCACATACATGCAGGCAATATGCTCATACACATAAGAAAATAAAAATAATAGATAAAATATTTTTTTAAAAGGCAATATGGGAGTAGAACTTGGAACCTTGCAGAGAGGAAACAGACAAGCTGGGGAGCTTGGGGCTAGGTGAAGCACAAACTCAGCCCCAGGCAGGGGTGGGGGTGGAACTGTTGTGGTCATTGGTCAGCTGATCAAGTGCAAAGCCAAGGATAAAAATCAAACATTAGCTTGACTCCTTAGGGAGTTAACTGACTAAAGGGGTCATAATACTAATGATCTTAAACAGTGCTTACTGTACATCAATGCACATTACACTTAACCCTTATAAGAACTCCATTTGCTAGTACCCCATTCTACAGATGAGTCAAGTAAGGATCTGGGTTTAATACTTAAAAGCAGATCATATAGTAGGGAGAGAATAGTGTTCTGATCTGAACACAGTCTGGTGTTTTAAAAATTATTTTTATTTTATATGTATATTTGCTGCGTGTAAATACACCTGCATGTGTAATGCCCACAGAGGTCAGAATAGGGGGTCAGATCACCTGAACTGGAGTTGAGTGGTTGTTAGCAGCCATGTGGGTGCTGGAAACTAAACTGGATTTTTTGCATATACATATATATGTATGTGTATACATACCTATATATACACACACATGTCAAGGTCAGAGGACAACTGAGTAGACTCGGTTCTCTCCATCCAACTTTAAGTGGGTTCTGGGAATTGAACTCAAGTCATCCGGTTTGTGCAGCAAGCACTTAACCTGCTGAGGTGTCTCACCAGCCCTGAATGAGTCTTGTTACAACACTGATTTCAGGGGCTGGAGACTTGGCTGAGTGGTTAAGAGTGCTTGCTGTCCTTCCAGAGGACCCCAGTTCAGTGCCCAGCATCCATGTCAGGTGTTTCACAATCACCTATAACTCCAGTTCCAGGAGTTCCAATGCCCTCCTGGCCTCTGTAGGCACACACGCACACACACACACACACACACACACACACATAAATTAAACTCTTTCAAAACAAAACAACACCGGTTTCAGCAAGTCACCTCCCAGACCCAAAGACCTGGCTGAAATCCAATTCTTTCTAAGACAGTGCAAGGCCCAACTTTTCTGGCTGGTCGACTGATCTTACTTGTGGCACTTATTTTGGTATCAACCCCCACAGCTCAGTAAATCCTACACTAAATGACTCCAGGAAAGCAAGGATGTCTTTTTATAAGAACACAAGAAACACACACACAAATTCTCACTGTACAAAAAGTAAGAGACTTCCAGAACCTTAGAAACAATAAGTAAAAACTCCTCCGTGTCCATTCAGTCTCCCTCCCCAGAAACAATCTGGTCCATCCTTCGCCATTCTCCAGAACTCTCTATGCCCTATTAAGCAAACAGATTAAAAAATAGTAGTTTGGTAACTTTTACATAACTGGGATCATTCAGGGGCTTTTTGGCTGCAGTTTTATCTTCATGTAACAATTAGTTTTAGAAATCTTTTCTATATTGCACAGGATTCTGCAGGATGGCTTTCCATAGCTCATTTTCCTGTTGATAGACACTGAAGCTGTTTCCAAACTAAATAACTATTGTATTTTATCATGTCTCCCACAATACTGAATTACCATTTTAAAAAACATAAATTTTAATAAAAATAAAAATTCTGAAAAAAAGAATTCTGGTATTACTGGTACTCAACATTTCTGTTTTTACAGCTATAAACAATAATAATCATCAAATTGTAATCCTAGATTTATGCCTATGTAATACTATAATAAAAATCACTTAAGGGGGAAAAATAAAAGTTTTACATTTTGCATTTATTTTTATATACAACTTTTGTGACTTTGGACAGGTGTATTAGTTACATGCTTCTGGATAACAAATTATCTGGAAACAGTGATGGTTTAAAACAGTAAACAAGTGTTACCTTAGGCTTTTTTTTTTTTGAAGATCAGCTCAGCTGGGCACTGGGCTCTGGGTCTCATAAGGACAATCAATGGTCTGTCAGGCTTGGCTTACGAATCCACTCCCAAACTCCCCGTTGGCAGGGGTCCCCAGTGCCTGGTGGTCAGAGATATCAGTTTATCGCCTTATGGAGCTTTGTATAGTTTCACACAAGATGATAGCTAGCTCATCCACAAAGAAGGCCCAGGGAGCAGCGTAGACTTAATGCTTTGCACAGCCCCAAAAGCATACTGAAACTCTACTCCCTAATGGGATAGCACATTAGGATAATTAAGAGTAGATGAACTCATAGAAGAGGCTAATGTCCTCATAAGAATCCCAAAAGAACACAAGTCCTATCTCAGAGCACGAAGACTAGACCTTGAACCTGCAGGCCCTGTCCTTGGGCTGCCCAGTCCTACACAACTGTGTGAGAGAAACTTTTTATTTTTTCCACCTTCTTTACGGCAGCTCAAGCTGACTAAGAGAAACAAGGACCAAGAACAAGAAATCATAGTCTTTTGTAACACCTCAGAAATGACATCTTATTGCTACTCTAGTCATTTGAAGGACTTTTTGTCCTAACTAACGGAAAGGGCTGCCAGGCAGGCACATGCCTTTAATCCCAGCACTCAGGAGACAGAGGAAGGCAGATGCCTGTGAGTTCAAGGTTAACTTTGTTTACATATGGAGTACTAGGCCAAGGCTACATAGTGAGAGACTAGCTCAAAAATAAATAAATAGGATTACACAGGGTCAAGCCCAGGATGAGTGACCACTGGGAACCATCTCCAAGGCTGCTTCCTATAAGTACCTCATCTATAAACATCAAACTTATAAAAGACAGTATGAGGAACAAAATAATTAAAATATACAAAGTTCTTAGAATGACACTAGAACATTAGCTAAGTATGGGTACAAAACCATGCAAATAGAACCAGACTTGGGGCCCACACCTATAATCCTACATTATGGAGGCAGAGGCAGGAGGATTTTAAATTCAAGGACAGTCTGTGCTACCTAGTTAGCTATTATTAAAAACAAACAAACAAGAAAGCAAATACAAATTACTTTGTGCAATTCTAAGTGCTAAGTCCACATTGATTGTTCAAGAAATACAGGTAAACCCATAGTTATTCAGAAGTTCAAGTATTTTGAGCATGTGGAAATTACCCCAGAAATAGAGACACAATATAAAGCCATCATAATGACCAAGAGGCCTATAGTTACCCCAAATTTCCCATAAACTTTCCCCTTATCAAAAATTTCCAAGTTCCAATACATACCTGAATCATTTCTAAACCAAAACAGTAAAGGCCTACTCGGTTTTGCTCTGTAAATGCAAACTACTTGCCTAACTGCAGAAGTTGCCCAGTTTGTAAAACCACATCATTTGTAAGTTACAGAAAGAGGGGTGAGCTGTAGGCCCAGTGAAGTTCTTATCATTGTGCTCAGCAGTGTAGGTGAGATTAGGGGCTCACTGTGAGGAGATTTTGTTTGCTTTTTCAAATAAGATTAGTTATCAGAGTTAAGGCATTCCTAAAGAGCCAGGCTCTCTCCACCTGTCCTCAATAAGCCAATTAAAGAGACCAGTGAAAAAGGAGGAAAGGGTTTATTCAATGTGGCCGGCCACATTACCAAGAACATCACCAAGATGCTGGAAACTCCCCACTGCCACCCAATACACACCCAAGTCGATGTCTGGTATCCTGATGTGAGCTTTAGTTTAAGCAGAGGGCCAGAGGTATGTATACCTAAGCAGTGTGGACAAGGCGTAGTCCTGCCCATCACTGACCCATCACTGTCTCAGTGCCATTCTCTCCTGCAAGGTGGTCAGAACTGTGAATTCTCAGGTTCCTCCTCTGGCTGCCCCCCTCCCCCGGGCTTCAGCCTCCTTTACTCAGCATGAAATTCCTGGGGAAATTCTAATTTCTTGGAGACTATAGTCTGATAAGTCAAAAGACAAGACACCCAGGCATCTCTTTCCAATACTCTCATTCCTGCCAGGATTACAGACTTGGGCTGAGATTTTAAGGAAAGAATTCCTCTACACACCCCCAATTTTACAGCACAGAGCAGGAGATGGGTAAGGAGAGGCATCCTGATTCATTAATCTGAGACTCAGTGTATAGGAGGTTAACCTCTCATCCAGATGAGGAAAATGACTCATGAGTCAGGAGATTACAAAAGGCTCACCCTGCCTCCCTGAAGCCCAAAAGTCACCCATTAAACACAAGCCCAGACATACCAATACTCCCCAGGGCAAACAGACCTCAAAAGTAGTCAATTCAGCACACATTTGAACTCACTCATGAAACGGGAGCTCTGGGTTGATTGCTCTCCCCATAAGAGCAGCTCAGGCTCACAATGCCAACGCACAAATGTGCAAAGTCCACCTTTCTTCTCATTCAAGCCCCTTAGGGAAGGAGGAGGAAGGGGAACTGGAAAGACCAGCTGGGAATCGTGAAAGGTCACTGATGTGATGACCAGCAGGCCTGACCCTCTACTCTCGCTGCTCTCAGCACCTGCCCAGAGGCTTTCCCCTGCTTTTGCTTTTGTTCTTTAATTACCCTGGCCAACTCAATCAAGAGTGTAATCATATGAGAGAAAAAGTTTATACCATGAGGCATCTGCCAGGGTAAGAGTTGATAGGTTAGTTGTAATTTTAGAAAAACAAATCCAATTCTCCTGGCAGAGGCTTGCTTTTCCTGTTCTTTTTTCCCACGGTTTGTGAGATCACACTTCATTTTGAATGATCAGGGCCTGTGGTGCTAGACCTGAGAGTGCTTGTCAACATGGCCAGGGGCAAAGCCCATACTTCTGCAGTAAACATCATCATACTCTGGGAATGAGGAGTCCCTGACAGAGGCCAGAGGTCAGGGCCAGGAAGCACATTCTGTCATAAATTCCAATTGTTAAAGTTCTAACTTGAGTACAAAATTTATTTTCTCCAATAAAGGTGAGACTAGTGGGTGTTTTTTTTTTTTTCTGTCATTTCTGTGTTCTTTATGTCAACGAAAGTGAAAATGGAATAAACAAAATATGACTTACTTTTTCTCTCAAGACCAGCTAAATTTAGAAAGAACTGATGGGGCTGGAGAGATGACTCAGCAGTTAAGAGCACTGGCTGTTCTGGCAGAGGACCGGGGTTTGATTTCTAGCACCCACATGGCAGTTAACAACCATCTGTAACTCCAGTTCCAGGGGCTCCAATGGCCTCTTCTGACCTCTGTGGGCATTGCATGGACATAGGTAGACTTACATACATGCAGACAATACACTCACACACACAAAATAAAAATAATAAAGTATTTTTTTAAAAGAACAAATATGAAGCTTGCCAACAGAGTGCAGGGCCTCATTACTGGCTATGCAATTGCTTGCTAACTCTGGTGAGTGACCTGATCATTGCATCCTGGCCAAAGTAGGAGTAGGAGGCAGCTGAGAGGGACAAACAGATGAGAAGGGCTCTAGAGCAGACTCCAGCCTTCTTAGCTGTGTGACTCTAAGCAAAGGAAGTCCCCTATGTCTCCATTTCCTCAGCTGTAACTACAGTACCCATCTTGTAAGGAGCCTTCAAAATACTAAAGGCCATCTTTGCCCACACAATAAGGGCTCAATAAATATTAGTCATTATTTTATAGTCTCCACAGCACCCATCTGGAAGTCCAAGTTCAGCGACACTATGAAGCTTAAAAGAAAATCCATAGGGGCTAGGGAGATGGCTCAGTGGTTAAGGGCCACTGACTGCCCTTTTGCAGAAGACCCAAGTTTGATTCCCAGCACCCACATGGCAGTTAATAACTGTCAGTAACTCCAGTTCCAGGAGATCTGACGCCCTCTTCTGACCTCCTCAGGCATTGAACAACAGGAGTGCACTTACATACATGCAAGCAAAACACTCATACACAAAAATAAAAACTTTAAAAAAAAATCCACAGGCAAACACCTTATTCACTCAGTTGCTACCCATGTGCTAGACTCACATGCCTAGTTCCCTTCACACAGCTGGCCCAGTTCATGTGAAATACAGCTTCTCTGTGCTTTCCACTACCACAACCTCTCTTTTTTTTTTCCTTT
>NW_008330327.1:3009704-3011750 GCF_000622305.1 Nannospalax galili
CCGACACGAGAAGTCTTTCTAGGCCCTGTATAAAACTGAACTTTTTTTTTCTTTTGAGCTCTAATGGTGTGTTTCTTGAACAGAGTCTATTCACTAATATTAATATTAAACATTCAGTATATCTTTAATTGCAGCTAACATTTAGACAGTGCTTCTGATAGGTGAGGTTTTAAGAGAATAGCATACCTGAAACTCACTTAAACATCACTGTCCCACATTTAAATTTTTTAAATTCACTTGTACAGACTAGGAAACTGAGCCCCTGGGATGGCTCAGCAGGTAAAGGTGTCTGCCATCAAGTCTAATGACCTGAGCTCAATCCCTGAGACCCATACACAGGCAAAGTTGTCCTCTGACCTCCACACACATGGAGAGAGACAGGGACACACACTAAATAAACGTAATTTTAAATTTTTTGTTTTGGGGCATCAAGTCTAATGACCTGAGTTCAATCCCTGAGGCCCATACACAGGCAAAGTTGTCCTCTGACCTCCACACACATGGAGACAGGGACACACACTAAATAAACGTAATTTTAAATTTTTTGTTTTGGGGCTGGAGTGATGGCTCAGCGGTTAAGAACACTGGCAGTTCTCTAAGAAGACCCAGGTCCGAATCCTAGCACCCACATGGCAGCTAACAACTGTCAGTAACTCCAGTCCCAGGGGATCTGACAGTCTCTTCTGACCTCTGGGGGCATTGCTCAGCACAGGTGCAGTTACCTACATGCAGGCAATACACACATACACATAAAAATAATAAAGAAAATTTTTTAAAAATTATAAGGCTGGGCGTGGTAGCACACACCTTTAATCCCAGCACTTGGGAGGTAGAGGCAGGCAGATCTGTGTGAGTTTGAGGCCAGCCTGGTCTACAAAGTGAGTTCCAGGCCAGCTGGGGCTATGGGGAGACTATCTCAAAAAGACAAAAAAAAAATTTTTTTTGTTGTTTTAAATCAGGAAATGAAAGAATTTGTTCAAAGTCATAGAGTCAGCAAATTGAGGGCACTATTTTCACTGGTCCTGTCTAATCTTTGTTCTTCCTTCAAAGAATATCCGGTTCCCAGCTACGTCATCCATTACCAATTCCAATGTCACAGTGTTATTGACTCAAGCATAAAGTTTCCGATAAGCAATCAGGAGCACACTGTATCCATTCTATTAACATACGGTTCACTCTCCAGGCCTCTAGTGCTTCTGTGGGCTGAGTGCCTAGAAGCGAGCTTCCTTGGGACGCTAGACGACGAAAGCAGGCTGCAGGAGCCTCCCCCTTTAAAGGTTTGTTTTACTTCTATTTATGCGCATGTATGCGGTGTGTGTATCCACGTGCCCAAGGGCACTGGATCCCCCTGGAGCTGTGGTTATACGTGGCTGAACCCAGTGGTTGCTGGGAACCGAGCTCTGGTCTTCTGCTCTTAACCGCTGAGTTTCTCTCCAACCCCTTTATCAAGCTACGCCTCTGAGGCAGGTGGTGTACACAGTTCCAGCAGGAATCCAGTCCTGCCAAGCTGAGTGCTGGTAACCACTGCCCTGAGCCCACCCACTCCCTCCCCGCAAGCTCCAGAGTAAACTTCAAAGCCAGAGACATGGACCAGGGTTCTACATCAAGGATGCTGCTACTGGAGGGGGTCCCCTGTGCTTCTGAGCCCCTCAAACCCAGCCCACGTTTCCGATGTTCCCGGGTGATCGCAACACTCCACCCAGCCAGTGCTGTCCAAGAACACGTTCTGGAAGTCCAGTCGCTCACTTCAAAGAAGCTTTGGCCGGGGTTAGCCGTTGAAGGAATGAAAGCAGCGTCCATCCTCCCCTGAGGACGCGCGGACCCATCCGCACCCCACCAGCCCAGGGCGAGGTCCTGGGGCCGCCGGGAGCCCGGGTCCCATCCCTGCGCGGCCGCGGAAGGCCGGGCGGCTGGGTCACAGGCTTCCCCCGCGCAGGGATGAGTCAACTAGCCAGAGAGAGACCCGGGGGTTCCTCAGAGCCGCCCGCGCCCCGCCCCGCGCGCCCCGCCCGCCGTCCACGCCCCCGCCCGGCCTGCAGTCGCCCT
>NW_008330327.1:3012279-3030031 GCF_000622305.1 Nannospalax galili
CAGCGCTAACAAACCCTGCAGCAAGCAGCCGCCGCCGCAGACCCAGCACGCCCCGTCCCCGGCTGCGCCCCCGGCCGCCGCCACCATCTCGGCTGCGGGCCCCGGCTCGTCCGCGGTGCCCGCCGCGGCAGCGGTGATCTCAGGCCCCGGAGCGGGCGGCGGGGCCGGTCCGGTGTCCCCGCAGCACCACGAGCTGACCTCGCTCTTCGAGTGCCCGGTCTGCTTCGACTATGTCCTGCCCCCCATTCTGCAGTGCCAGGCCGGGCACCTGGTGTGTAACCAATGCCGCCAGAAGTTGAGCTGCTGCCCGACGTGCAGGGGCGCCCTGACGCCCAGCATCAGGAACCTGGCTATGGAGAAGGTGGCCTCGGCGGTTCTGTTTCCCTGTAAGGTAAGCCAGCTCTGCCCTCCAGCGCGCTCGCAGGCCCTAAGGGGCAAATGGCATCTGGGGGGTGTGGGTGGGTGTGTGTGTGTGTGTGTGTGTGTGTGTGTCCACTCTCCCCACGCCCACCTGTCCACCTCGGGACTAGCGTGGGGTTGACGTTTGCCCGAGCCCGTCCACTCTCCCCACGCCCACCCCGTCCACTCTCTCCACGCCCACCTGTCCACCTCGGGACTAGCGTGGGGTTGACGTTTGCCCGAGCGCTGACCCCAGATTAGGTGGCACTTGATGGTGGTTAGAGCACATCCCAGCTCCTTGCAGACGTGTACTCCGTGAGCTTTTTGGGGCTGGGCTATGCAACTGAAACTTAGACTAGGACGATGACGTTGGGAGTGGAGGACCGAGAGGGGCGAGCTCACCGCGCCGGTTTCCAACGCTGGACTGGACGGGTTTGGTAGGGGATGCTTCCTGGAACCAGAGTCTACGGTCTGCGCACCCCTGACACGTGGGAACTCTTGGAAGTGTAGCTACAGAAGTGGGGGAGGGGGGCCACAGCCTGCTTCCCTCCCTCACTGAGAAAACGCTGCAAGCCACGCCTTTTCCTCTCAGCCCTCCATGGACTGGGAAGGACTCTGGAGTTGTGGCTGTTTTTTTTTACCTGAGATGACTAGACCAGGACTTAATAGGGTCACGCAGGACCTTTGTTACAGTTCTTTAAAGCCAGCACTTTATTTAAAGAGTTACTGGTGCTCTTGGGTTTAAAAAACAACAACGCAAACCACAAGTGAAAGTCTACGTCCTCCCCCTCCCCATGTTGCATTGTGTAACCTTACGTCTTGACAGCCTCACAGCTGTTGTTAATATGTCATTAATATCTGTCTCTGAAAGCTTTTCATATACCCATAGATACATTTTATCTCCAACAGTTAGATTTTAAAATGAATACTCCCACATATGTCATGTCTGAAACCTAACCTGGCTTCCTGTATTTGAAATGATTATAGGATTGTACTGAATGGTCTTAATGTAACATCTGGTTCCTTCACTGACCACTTAAAAATCCCCAGTTTTTAAGCAGTTGCACAGTTACTTGTCTGTATTAACTCCCTGTAACTTAGAGCTCTACTGAGGAGTTCATTTTCTGAATTTGGAGTTGGAAATAACGTCATTATTACTTCTGAGGGGTGTTTTTTAATGAACGTAATTGTTCTACCTCTTGGGCCCTTTAAGTGATCATGAACATCTCAGTGCTGCTTATTTTATAGGGCAAGAGCTCAGTTTTAAATTAAAAATAGTTCACCAGAGATTTCAGGCTTGAGAGTCAAGTCAGTAAAATGAGTGATTTGACTGGGTCTTCTGCCCTGCCATAAATCAAGTTAAAATAGCATATTCAAATAAGGGTTTGAATCAGGGCTTAGTTCATGGGGTTGTGGGTCATCTTAATACATTGCTTGCTTTTAGCCCCTCCTCCTGACACTTGCTCATTCACCCAGCTCAGGTGCTGCTTCTCACACAATTTGGATAAGGTATTTCTACAGCTTTCCTGGTTGATGAAGAAGACTGTAGCCTCTGGACCAGGAAAGAGCTGATGATGGTTGACAGGGTGGGTAACTGACATTTGAGAGATTTTGTTGGGTAGGGGATGACCCTCAGGTTTCTGGGGAGCTATCTTCTTTTCCCTTTACTTTCCCTGAACTTTGGATGGCTAGTAGAAAAACGGCTTTCATAGTTTACAGGTCGGCATTTGCTAGTCAGTATTGCACCATTTTGTTGTTTTTGTTTTTTTGAGACAGGGTCTCCCTTGTAGCCCCACCTGGCCTGGAACTTTCTATGTAGACCAGGCTGGCCTCAACCTCAGAGATCTGCCTGACTCTGCCTCCCAAGTGCTGGGATCAAAGACACTAGCACACCAGGCCTGAATCCATGGTTAAACTGTCTCATGAGTTATGCTGTATGTGTGGGGTTTCACTTTTTTTAGTTCCTGCATGCTTCCCTAATGTCTGAACAGGCAAGTGAGGTTTGTTTGTTTGTTTGTTTGTTTGTTTTTCCTTAAGGTGGTCTCACTATGTAGTACTAGGTAGACTGGGGCCTGGAACTCACTTGGTAGATCAGGCCTTGAACTCACACAGATCGACCTGCCTCTGCCTCTCAAGTACTGGGATTAAAAGTGTACACCACCACTCCCAGCTCTGAAGTCATTCTTGAAAAGTATTCTCTTGAGAATTGAGGTACTGAGCTTTTGTATGTGTGGAGGTGATTTTCCCAGCCTATATTATAAGAATGCAGTTGGGCAAAGCTATCACTTTACAAGCTGAAGTTCAAAAAGGCAATTCAGACCAGAAACCAAGCTTAGAATGGGTGTTAGGGTTACTTTTGTCTGTGCATATATATGAGGTTTATAAAATTGGAGTGTGCATCCCTCATCTTGGTTAACCAGTAATCCAGACTATTAGGGTAGCTCAGCCAGTTAGTGTGGATAAACCAATTTTGGATGTATACTTAACACAGCAGCCAGCCAAAACTGTTCATTGGGGTAGATGAAAATCATTGAGGAATGAGGCCTGTGTTACGTTGAAAACAAGGGAGGTCTGTGTACTCAGCCTGCAGTTTGAGGCTCCCAGATGTCTGAGGACTGCCTTGTCCCTACTCTCCGAATCTCTCTTGTAAGATGCTGCATTTAAGAATACCAATGTTGAGCATAACAGAGTGCAGGTTTCAAAAGCTGTCTGGTTCTGCTGGTTTGCTGAGACCACCTGGGTGGTGGGCAGGGGAGACCTTGATATCCTAGGCTGTAAATTGAAGGTTCAGGCTGCCTGATTTAGAAGAACCCGTAACTTCTCACA
This sequence comes from Nannospalax galili, assembly GCF_000622305.1. Lineage (NCBI taxonomy): Eukaryota > Metazoa > Chordata > Mammalia > Rodentia > Spalacidae > Nannospalax > Nannospalax galili. The sequence goes on from NW_008330327.1 coordinate 3,015,505, forward strand.
TTCCATGAAATACAAGAGAGGCCATGTGGAACATACTGGGTACCTTCCCTGTATCAGTGACTTTACAGGGGGCAACATTTATTATCTTGCCCTGTCTCTAGATGAGGAACCGTGTAAATGTAGACTGATTAAGTTTTAATCAACTTACCAAATCACACTTTTAGTCAGAGGGTCAGTCTGCTTCCCAAATGCACACATCCTTAGTGCACTGATACTGCATAGGAATTTTTAATTTATTTCATGTGTATGCTTGTATTGCCTTCACGTATGTAAGTGTACTGTGTCCTGAAATGCCCATGGAGGTCAGAAGAGGGCATCGGATCCCCTGGAACTGGAGTTATGGACAGTAGTTAGCTGCCATGTAGATGCTGGGAATCAAACCCCAGTCCTCTGCCAGAGCAGCCAGTGCTCCTAACTGCTGAGCCATCTCTTCGGCCCCAACCAGCCTACGTAGGAATTTTAAATCTTAGTTTATATTACAGGCTTCCAAGTCATTGACTCAAACTTGACATTATTAACAAAACTACCTGACTGGAAGAGCTCATCAGTTGAGCCTATGGTGGGACTATCCAACACAGCTTTGGACTGTTGGCTAAAAAATGGGTGTTGCTAAATAGTTACCTTATGTAAATGTGAGGGCACTTAATTAAAAGTTAAAGTGTTGCCACACCTTTGATACAGGGGACCACATGAATTATTTACTCAGGTCTCCTTTTCAAGGATTTCTATCAGAATATGGCTCTTTCAGGGTATTTTCAGTTTATTCTCGCCCTATGACTGAGAATTTTTGACATCCTGTTACCATATCTCAGTGAAGTGTGGGTCCAAGGGACAGTATATTTCATCACTCGATATAGTTTTAATTAAACTTTTATCTATTGTGTGTATGTGTCGGGGCTTACTGTGGAGATCAAAGGACAGTTTGCAGAGGATCAGTTCTCTCCTACCTATGGGTCCCTGGGATCAAACTCGATCATCAGGCTTGGCAGCAGGTGCCTTTACTGACTGACTGTCCTCTCTGGCCCCTCAGTAGTGTATTTTTACCAACCAGGTATTTCTCTCCACAGCTGGTAGGAAGTGCTAAACCACTGCAGCCTGCGTAAATTAAATGACATTTTCTTTCCATTCTTTGTTTTCATTGACATTTTATATAGTTAACTATAAATCATTTCTGAATCTGAAAGCCTCAGCTAGACAAGTCTTCCCTGTGGTTAGATTGTGACCATGTTGTGTTTAAAAAATAAGGTCAGACTACCTGGGTGAATGCTTAAAGCAGTGGTATTCCACTTGAGATAAACTTTCTAAATACTCTGGAAGGACCAGGATGGGCCAGATAATGCGGGAAGAGAGGTGACTGACACATAACCTCAGGGTTGATGAGGTCTTAAGAAGCAGAGTCATTGGGGAACCTGAAAACTCACACCACCTCCAAAGAGGGCAGCCCTAGAAAGAGCTGGAGAATCAGTTCAGTCTAGTTCAGAGCCTGTCTGAGCAGCGTAGCGACTCTGTCTCACAAAAACAAACCAAAGAGGGCAACCTTGACTCAACCTCACTCTGGATTGCTGGAAGTTGAGGATGTGGTCCTTCATGTTAAAAAAAAAAAGTCAGAAACTGGACTTTGATGTAAAGCCTCAACCCCCCTCTCCCCTCCCTCTTCTTTTCCCTCCTTCTCTCCCTCCCTCTCTCCTTTGGCCAAATTCAAACGTACGGATGAATATGCAAGCCAAACTAACCAAATCTGAAATTCCCACTGCTTAAGGACCAGCCTTTGATTTTTTTAAGGAAGTATTTACTGAGACTAGATGTTCTCATTTAATTCTTACTATACATTAACTTTAGAATTCTGACAGATCCCAACAGAGATTTTGTAGCTTGCTTTCTTTTTATCTTTATTTTGCCTCAAGAATATTCATTCTGGTCATCTGTTGGCCTTAACTGTTGCCCTGGTGATTAGATAATTGGCTTTGTATGTGTCACTTTTTTTCTACCTGAGAATCTTTAGGAGACCGGTTTGGGCTAAATGATTACACCAGGGATTTTTCCTGCCCTAGTATTGGGGAGTCTAGGAAGTGGTCACAGGAGCAAAAGTGCTAGAGACAAGACAGAAGAGCTGGATTCTCAGACGTCCTGGCTGTGATCCAGTCATGTACTTCCCTGAGCTGATTAGCTCAGAAGTTTTAAAGAAGTAGAGACTTCCCACCTGGTAAGATGACCTGAGATCAGATCAGAATGGTCATAGACAGCCTTTCCTTGCCATTGCAAATGGAGGCTGGGTACTGTTGTCTGGTGTGGGAAAGCCCATTAGCCAAAAATGCTTTCAAAGATTTCTTCTTAACCTGAAACATTCAGGTGGGTGTGGAGGCGCATGTTTTTAATCCCAGCACTCTCGAGGCAGAGCCAAGTGGATCTCTCTGAATTCCAGGCCAGCCAGGGCTACATAGTGAGACCCTGTCCCAAAAGACTAAACCAAAACAAAACAATTCTCTGAAGACACAGGCATTTACCATGGAAGCTATCCTGCTGTCTTCTCTACTGCTTAAAGTTGACCAAGTTGGCCCACAGAAGCATGGAGCAGTCCTTCAAGGATCAGGCTTTAAAACACACAGTTAGACAATACAGACAAGACTTCAAGTGGTCAAATTCAGAAGGTCTAGAATATTATGTATCAGGACTAAAGTTTAATGCTGATTCTGCATGTAATTAACAAAGATTTGTCCATGATCTGCAGCTGAAGTAAACTATCTCTAAAGTTGATCCTTCCTACAGCCAGACTAGAGGCTGACCAAAAAAGTACAGCAGATCTAGCCTGTAAGTGCCAGCCTGAGATTGGATTAGAGTTTCTGTTGTGTATTAGAGCTCAGTGGGAAATGTCCTGAGTGCCAGACTTGCACTTCTCACCAATTTTTAATAACTGGCACTTCTTATTCAAACACATAAGGACCTCACAAGAGGCACATGACAGGTACACAGGTGCTGGCCTGAATGCCAGTGTCCACAGCCACTAGGTATTGCCAGTGAGATGTGATTATATGTGGCATTAAAATGAGGTTCCACTCTACACATCCAGGAAAGGAAAAGAGGAATTTTTCCTGATTAAATGTATCTTCATACTTCAGGTGTGCTTTCCAGAGCTTATAAGAGCGCCTGAAAATTCTTTGGTAGCATTTCATCACTTTTACATAAGTCACCCATTTTTCTCTGTTCCTTCCTTGGAAATGAGGGAACTGTCATGTTCCCCATTTCTAGCTTGGTAAAGATTTTATGTAATGACTTTTTAGACTATATGGCATCTGTGGGATAAAGGGGTTACCATAGAGATGGGTGAACGATATTCCTGTGATAAACATGTCAGCGTGTGCATGCTTTTTAAACTTTGAGTCAACAAAAGTGGTATCTTTGATCCCTCCTCCTGCTAGGGCCCTTTCTGTGGTAGTTTGAGGAACAGACCCTAGTCATGCCTCTGTGTCTGCATCCTCTCTCTGTTTCCACTGTGACTGGCTGGAAACCTCTGAGCCTCAGTGGCTCACTGGAAAAACAGGGTAATGTTAGGGTTGGTTGTAGTAATTCATGCAAAGAGCCTAGCACAGCCCTGGCACTAAATAAATATGCTACTGGAAGCTGACAGGAAGCAAATAACCAGTACACGGCGTGATGACAGGTCCAGGGGTAAACCTGAAAAAGAAAAGTCCTGTTTTTTCCACAAATCCTCTCTGGGTTTCTCTTCCTGACTTCTAACCCCTATAGGCCCATCATAGGGTTTTCTAGAGCTCGGCGATATAGCCCTGACATTGGTTCATTGGCTGCTCAGGGATGGTATGCCTTTTTTCTATTTCTGTAATCAGTCTTTCCTTCTTTTTTTTTCTTATTTGAGACAAGGTCTTGTAACATAGCCCAGGCTGTTCTCAAACTCATGATCCTCTTGCCTCAGTGTCCTGCATGCTGGGATTACAGGCATGTGTAACCAACCCAGGATCTGTAATCTTTTTAAAAGGAAAAGCCTGGTTTAATTAGGCATCACTTTTAAGTGTGTGTGTGTGTGTGTGTGTGTGTGTGTGTATGCATGAATGTGTGTCTGTGTGCATGTGCGTGTGCGTGTGTGTGTGTGTGTGTGTGTGTGTGTGTGTGTGTGTGTATAGGCCTGATGTTGTAGCCCCAGCTGTCCTGGAACTCACTATGTAGATCAGGCTGGCCTTGAACTCACAGAGATCTGCCTGCCTCTGCCTCCCGAGTGCTGGGATTAAAGGCGTGCACCACCATGCCCGGCAAGCATGTGTGTATATATTTTTAATACATTTTACACGTTACTATATATGCTTTTAAGTTATAATTTTTACTTTTATTTACTTTTTATTCAGGATAAAACAGCAGTAATCATTATTTAAATGTAGAACTTAATAGAAAGCAGTATAAATCAAAATGTCCTATAGTTCCCCACTAAAAATAATCACAGAGCTGGGCATGGTGGCGCATGCCTTTAATCCCAGCACTTGGGAGGCAGAGGCAGGCGGATCTCTGAGTTCAAGGCCAGCCTGATCTATGTAGTGAGTTCCAGGACAGCTGGGGCTAAAGGGAGACCCTGTCTCAAAAAGACCAATAATAATAATCATCATCATCATCATCACAGTACCATTCTGCAGATTTTCTTGCAAACATACTTGTAAAATAATGGATTTTTTATTCACACACTTGCCCCCACCAAGAAAAAGCAAGTAAAATGAGAAGTCCTAGTCTACATGCTGTTCTTAACTTTATTTTAAACTACGTTACACATTGCGACTGTTTTTCTGTTTTCTGATACACATTCTTTTGTAAAATATTTTATTTACTATTTTTATTTTATGTGTATGAGTGTATTGCCTACACTTGTAGGCAGTACACGGTAAATGCACCTGTGTTATGCAGTGCCCAAAGAGGTCAGAAGAGGGAGTTGGATTTCTCTGCAACTAGAGTTTTAGACAGTTGTTAGCCTCCATATGGGTGCTGGGAACCAAACCCATAAACATTCTTTAAGGTCATGTTCAATGACTGGCTTAATACTGCAGTTTCATAACAGTACTAGATTTAATTAAGTTCCTGTTGGTGGTCATCTTTAATTTTGTTTTCTTTGACTTTCTTTAAGTACCAATAACCAGAATCTTTGAACATTAAGAAAACCACTATTTCTTAAGAGCACAGTTTTAGAGCTTATATAGTACAGGAAAAGGGTATATTGAGAATATAGGCTTTGGTTGGTAAAGCCAAATTGCTTTAGACCTTGAATTATTTGCACTTTCTTCCCAGCATCTCCATCACTAGGTGCTGTCCTTTTGGTCCTAATGCTGTGCCTTCCTCCTCTAAAGTGAGCTCAGGCCTGTGCTGGTTGCTGCTGCTGACACAATTTTAACCAAACTCACTCTTACCTGAGACCCTCCCACAGCCCTGGTTCTCTCCTTTTACTGACCCATCCAGCTGCCTCACCTGCCATTGCCCCCACTTACCTACCTTGGGTCTGGTAGCGGAGACAGACGGGCCAACAGCAGTAAAGCCCTGCTGCAGGGGAGGAGCAGCACTTCGCTCATGAAGAAGAAGCAGGAGGAAGGTCGTCATGGGGTCCTATGGGGAGGCCAGGGGACCTGCTGTAGAGAACATTGCTTCCTTGTAGGTGGCCTGAAATAGGTGTGCTGTCTCATGTTATCCACCTAACTACTTTGTGAAGAACATAGCATGCAGTTTGTATGCCCCATAAGAAATTCTCTCAAGCTCTTCGGTTTGTAAATTTGGGGAGCAAAGACCCCAGTCTGGAGCAGTAACTTTTCAACAAATAATTTGTGGAGGGTATAAGTATATCCTAAATAGTGCCTGGGAGGTACTAGACATCTTATAATTTATTTGCTAATCTAACAACCCGACCACTTAATTCTTCTGGTGAATCTGACTGCTTTAGCCACTAACGAAGGTCTGGTGAGGGCATGGCACTGTTTAAAGGCTTCTTGGTGCAGCCGTTGTGGTTGTACAGATGGGAACCTGGCATTGAAGAGCGAGAATGTATTGAGAAAGGGTGGGCCAGGTGCTGGTAGCGTGGAAGAAAGCCTCCAACACCTTCCTTTAAGTGCTTTCATTTGTTTAAGCATGCACTAAAGGACCTCACAGAACAACCATCTGATTTCTCAGTGGCATTTAGAGAACAGCTAAACATTTTAATCACAAACAGCTAGTTTGAATTGTTAGAAGTCTTTTAAAGAAGTCATTTGGAGCTGGAGATGTAGTTCAATGGTACATCAGTTGCCTGGTATGCACAAGGCCCTAGGTCTCATCCCCAGTACTTGGCCGGGGGGCTAATTTTGATTAATGTAAGTTTTTTAAATTTATTTTTACTTTATGTGTGTGTTTTACCTACGTGTGTCATGCAGTGCCCATGGAGGTCAGAAGAGGGTGTCGGATCCCAGAAACTGGAGTTACAGATGGTTGTTAGCTGCCATGTGGGTGCTGTGAACCAAACCAGGGTCCCCTGCAAGTGTAGCCAGTGCTCTTAAGTCTGAACCCTCTCTCCAGCCCCTGATTAATGTAAATTTTGCCATACTAGGTTTACCGTACTGTACTAGGTTCAGCTGCAGTCCCCATTTGAACAAGTCTAAAGAACATTGAGAAGATAGAGACAGAAACTAAGAGTCTCCTGACTATCTGCTGATCTATATAATAAATTACAGATCAGTGCAGTTGAACTCCACTTCCATTTCCAGAACCCATGTAAGAAAATGTGGGATTGGGGAAACTGTGTTTCTGGAACTTGCCTTTCAGATGGGGTCTTAGATGAAATGAGAGCTTGCCTTGGGCCAGTGGAAGTGGGGGATAATGGAACTGAAGTGCAGAAATAGCATACCAGGGTCTAGACCAGCCAGGCAGCTTCCAGCTCTCGGAAGGATCAGCAGACAGTGGTGAAGGCTCTTGTCTATGAGGGCCAGAGACGTGTTGCGTGATATTCTATATCTTCATTGAAAAATTATGTTGGTTCACTAAAATGAGTCCCAAAGAACCTTGAGCAAAAGATAAATGATTTACATTGGTTGCATTTCCATGTAGATATGTATGCTAAAAGTATATTTACTCTTAAAAACACCTAGGCTAAAGCTTAATTCATTCAACCAACTCCTCATAAGAAACTTCTGTCCCTCAAAGTATAGAAGTGCTGATATACCCAGCACTCAGGAGGGAGAAGCAGGAGGATCTCTGTGAGTTCAGGGCAGCCAGCCTAGTCTGTACAGCCAGCTTCATGCCAGTCAGGGCTACATAGTGAGACCATGTCTCAGAGAGAAAGAAAACATGCACTAACATAGTTTCTCTATTCTTTCATGCATTTTAATTTGGCTTGGTTTGGTTTCTTGAGACAGGGTCTCCCTGTAGACCCAGCAGGCCCCGAACTTGCTATGTAGACCAGGTTGGCTTTGATCTCATAGAGATCCGCCTGCCTCTGCCTCCCAAGAGCTGAGATTAAAGGTGAATACCACTATGACCTTCCCAATTTATATATATAGAGAGAGAGAGAGTGTTTTGTCTTTCTAACCTAAATGCACCCATGGAGTGCAATGCACATAGAGACCAGAAGAGGGAATTGAATCCCTTGGAACTTAGAGTTTTGGTTGTTAGCTGCCATGTGGGTGTATGGAACCCAACCTGGGTCCTCTACAGAGCAGCCAGTGCTCTTAGCCTCTGAGTCCTCTCTTTAGCACCTCACATTCGTGTTTTCATTTTCTGGTTTCTACTCATACCTATGTTTATAAACATTCAAATGCAAACTGCAGGCATCCTGCTGCTCCTCAAATCTCTGTGTTGATAAAGTAGCCTATGGATGAATCTGGTTGATCAGGAGAAAGCACAAGGACACAGATAAAACTCCATCGGAATAGAGTTTATTAGCAAAGGAACATATGGGACAGATTGCCTTCTGGGCAGGGAAAATGTCTGCCCCGGGTCGTGAGCTGGGGTCTTTTTAAAGGGAGGAGGCTTCTGCTTCCTGCAGAAGGCAGGAAGAGGTATAGGGAAGCCTGCTGTGTTGGCCAAACAGTGGAGAAAAGTCTGCTTCTCTTGACTTCAAAGACCTGGGTGCTTATCAACTCAGTTCCCTTTTCTTAGGGGCTCCTGAAGCCCTGTTGGTGAGGGGCGGGGCTATCTGAACCTTAACATTCCAGCCTTTTGTGTTATAGGATGGGGGGCACCCTTATTGTCTTGCTACTTCCTGCTGGACAGGGTATACATGGGGGTAGGCTGGATTAGGAGTCAATCAGACAGCAGGGGTTCCCTCTTCGTGCATCTCATCAGGGTCCTCAATGGTTGACAGGCGCTCATATACATGTGGAAGTAAGGAAAGTAACAACTGATTAAAATTAGTAAGAGTTAGTTTTTGGATTTTGGTCCTGAAAATATCTGAAGAGGCAAGGAGCAATGGTCAGCACCAAGGCAATAGCTCTTTTTCTTTTTTATTTATTTATTTATTTTGCTTCTTCCAGGGCTGTACTCGAGAGTGATGGACTCAGAATTTGTTTTCAGGCATTTTGATACCTGTTGGAGTGGCTAGAACCAGTGTCAATTACCTCTCAAAGGCTTCTAGATAGGGGGAGAAAATAAATTTAGCCATCATTTCATTTTTTGGCTAGAACAATAGTGGATTGCCTTCCTTAGCTGTAAGTGGGCTCTACAGTATTGCAGACCAAGATTTGAAGTCTTATATCTGAGTAGTGTTGTCTTATTAGGAACATAATCATCAATGAGAGATAATTGTCTAAATAACATAAGAGCTTATGTCTAATGTCTGGGTTGTGTAATCCCTTGAACTCTTAAAATATACTGATGACTTTAATTTTTTGTTATGCTTTCCTTTTGGGTGTTTAAGACCATACTGTTGGCCAAAATAAACCAATTTATTTTTACTCTTAAGGTCATATGAGGATTTGGACCTCAGGGGTCACATGGGCTTGGTGGGGAGCCCCTGGCTCCTCAGGCTTTTCTTTTACCAGCTCCATCTACGTGAAGATAAGTCAGAAGGTCCTGCTTGATTAGGGCTTCGCTTGGAAGCATGGAGGAAATGTTTCCTCTGTGTTGATCCTCCTCTTTGCAGACTGGACACTGGTTCAGGTCCATCTTCTGGGGTCTCCATGGCCTCCCTGAACAAGAGGACAGGTGACTCACCAAAGTTACAGGACATTTCGAGAGATGCGCCATAGCCCCTGGAACTTGTTTGACCTTGGAGGGCAAGGAACAAAAATTTGTCCCTTTAAGTCCCTCTGACCAGATTAATATAGGTCTGGCTATTAAACACCCAACAAGGTTAGTTACACCAGTCTGGTACTTTTAATTACCATGTGCTATGTAGATAGAGCTTGGGCTACATCCTTAAATAAATCTTGACTAGACATCCTTAGACTAGTTGACTAAACTATGACCTTAGAAATTTTAAGATTATCCATATATTATCTTTGTCTCATTTAAATTTATAGAAACATGGTGGGTAGGTGTAGTGGGGAATGGCTCAGGTGGGGTTCAGAGGGAAGAACAGACATAGGGTCAGTAGAAAACTCATTCCTGGATTGGTGTTAAAGGAGGGGTCCTTGAAATTTTTTTAAGAGACCCAATACTGGTAGCCTGTTACTTGCTGCATTTCTTGGCCAGTTTTAATTTGAAGAGGTGAATCTAACCAGGTTGTCCCGAGAGCTTGGCTGCAGTCGGGGTAGACAGGATCACCAGGTGAGGACCAACGTGTCCAGAGGGTTTCCTTCACTCTTTTCTGTTGGGTGTTAACTCACAGGTAGGCATGAGCTCCAGGTTGAAGTGGGTGGTCAGTTTTGCCTTTAGAAGCCTGGAGAATAATCCGCTCAGCATGTTCCCTGAGTAGTTTCCTTAGAAGGGTGAAGGCAGGTAAATAGTCGTGTAGAGGGGAGGGATGCTGGAGGAAGAGGTCATCCTTGGCTAAAATTAAGGCCCTGGTGAGCGTCACAAGTTTGGCTTTTTGTGACATGGTTCCAAGTGGTAGGAGTCCTGACTCAATGACATCTGTGAGAGATACCATGGCCTGTGGGACCCCGTTGAGGTGATAGTTAAACTTCTATCCATAAACCAAGTCAGGGTTGAGTTTGGTAGGGGATCTGGGAAATTAGGGGATCCCTGTAGGAGAGTTCCTGAAGAGTTTTCAGGCACGAGTGAGTGAGTGAGCGGTTCACTGGAAGGGAGGTGGGAAGCTGGATTGAGAGGAGGGCAGGAATCAAGGGTGAGTGAGGGGTTTTCAAGAAATGTGACATAGAAGAGTTGTAGTTTAGAAGGAGCTAGATTGGCAAGAGATGTGTGGGTTAGTTAAATCCTTAAGCTGGTGGGGGGAAGGACAGAGGTGGGTTGACCCGAAGTGAGCTTAATTCCCTCTGGAGCCAGGAGAGCAGTAGTGGCCAGAGCACAGAGACAAGGTTGTCAGTCCCAGATGGTGGTATCAAGCTTTTTAGAGAGAAAAGCTACCGGGGAAAAAGTGGGATCCCTCATCTGTCCCAAAACCCCTAATGCCTGGTCCTTATTTTTAGTTGTATAAAAGAGGAACGGACATTTGAGGTTGGGGAGAAGTAGAGCCGATGACTTTAAGAGTGTTTATAGTTTTGGAAGGCTGCTGTAACGGGGTCAACAGACTCAGGGGCGTTCCCTTTGGAAGCTTCACGGAGTGGCTTTGTAAAGAGGGCAAAGTTAGGAATCCAGGTGTGCAGGTACCCTGCAATGTCTAGGAAAGATAGAATTTTCTCCTTGGTTGTTGGGGGCTTTAAAGACCTTGGGTAATTTGTCCTGTCTATAGTTAAACGGTGGGATGTAGGTGTGACAAGGAACCCCAAGTACTTGACTTGAGGGAGAGAAAGGTGAGTCTTAACTGAAAATATCCTATATCCCTTGTACCCCAGAAAATTGTGTGGGCCTTGGAGACTGAGAGAGATGGGGAGCAAAGAAGTAGGTTATCTGCATATTGTAGGATGGTGGGGTGGTTAAGGTCTAGGGAGGTTAAATCCCAGGCTAGAGCTTGTCCAAAGAGGTGAGGGCTATCTCGAAACACATGGGGCAGGACAGTCCAGGTTAGATCATAGGTGCAAGTGATGTATTTAAAATCTTGTATGAAGTGTGTAGGATTAGTAGAAAAAGAGCCTATTTTGCATTTGAAGTGAGATAGATCTCCAAGAGAGAAAGGGACATGGACCTTGACCATCCCGTCTATGTGTGCCACCTCCCGGAGGGGAAAGATACCGTGGGCAGGGGGTTGAGACTGGGTGTGGGAGCGAGCATGGCTTGACATGTGTCACTCCTAAAATCCAGGACAGCTTATGTAATTGCTATGCACTTACTAGAATCAGGGAACGTGACACAACATAGATATATTATCTACTCCACACATTCAGAGTTCAGTGAATGTCTTAGCAGTGATGCTGGTTCCTGGGCCAGGACCATGTGTCTTTTAGCCATCAGGGTGCATTTTATAATTGGTACAGATTAGATTCGAACCAAGTGCTGGTTGCTTGTGCTTTACTCCTGGATAAGGTCAGTTCTTAGATTTCATTTACATCTGACAGAATATCGATTGTGCTTTGTTTTTCTAAGGCATTTTCATTTGAGACACTGGCAGATATTCTAATGAATTTCAGCTGTTTCCTTGGAGGCAAGCAGGTCAAGTTGGGGTGGTTACCTCACTGTCCCAGGAGGGAGAGACCTCTGCTGTGGGGCTCCTGGCACTTCCATTGCAGTAGACTGCTGATTGTGGTGTTTGGTGCATCATTCTGGAATTACATAGAATCAGGTTTAATGAAATAGATTAAATGACTTGTTCTAAGCCTGCCACAGCATCATGACCTTCACTAGCAGTCCAAACAAGAGCAATGATATTGCTTATATCCTCATTTTATAAACAAATACAGTATTGCTGTTTATTAGATAAATGAACAGTGTCTAGGATTTGATAGGCTCTGACAGGTCTATATGTATTTATATATGAAAGGGTTTCTGTGTTTCTGTGCCCAAAAGGGAGAGCCTGTCTAAATTCCACCTTAAATACAGCCTCAAATCCCAAGCCCAGGGAAAGAATGGGAACTATTTACTGCTTTTTGCAAAGACCTAAAAATGAGGCAGCATGTTCTGCACAGCCTCTTAGTGGTAGAAGATGTTTGTGCAGGGCCTCTGAGTGGCAGACCCTGGAACAGCTGCTGGAGGCAGGCCAAGCCCGGGGTCTACATTTGTTTCTCCTTCTGCCCTTCCCCACATTCTTTAGCTTTGAGCTATTCCTCCCCCACCCCCATTTTCTTTTTCTTTCTTTTTCTCTTTCTTTAAGGAGGTTTATTTAAAAATAATCCCACCCCACCACACCCCCAGAGGAAAATGAGCACATCCTTCCCAAAGGAGGAATCTCATTTATAGCTGTGGCTGTGTCTCAGGACACACAGGCCTCCCTTTGCATGTGGCCCAGGGGCTCCTTTAGCAGCACTTGGATACAGGGAAGAACCAAACCACTAAAAGCAAAGCCCTCCCACAGGCTACAGGAGTCTGCTGGCTGGCCCCTTTGCGTATGAAGAAACCCACACTGGGCAGTGTATGAAAAGCAAGGCCTCTGATGATGTTGGCAGATGCCAGAGAAACTGGGGAAGGTGGGTGCCCGGGTACTTCTGTGCAAGGTGCTACTGCCTTAGGGAGCCCTGCTTCCAGGGCTGTTCTGCACTTGCACACCAGGGAAAACGTCTCAGAGCCTGATGCCAAAAGCAGCGTGTCTGTGGACTCCAGGTTTGAATGTGGGATTGAGGCTGGAGGTGAAGGCAGAAGGGAGATTATCTCTGTTCTTTTAGGGCAGGAATCAGGGTCTGGTGGCCACAAGTGGTCCATCTATGCCTGGCCCAGGGAGCAGCTCCTGCTATTGACTACACTCCAGGAGCCTCTAGTTTCTAGTCAGGAAAATAGGTAGAACCAGCTCACTGGCACACTCCCAGGCTTTGCAAACAGTATGGGTGTGGTGTATGTCAGGGCTGGTATTTCCCAGTAGTTACAGTAGACCCAGTGGGTAGGTCAGTAACTGCTGTGTCCCCTATAGCTATACATGTGGCCACCCAGAAGCCAGGCTTTGTCATTCATCAGAATCAGATTGGTTGGTTCTCAACTGGGTTGGTTTTGCCTGCTAGGAGACATTTGGGCACACCTAGAAACATTTCTATGATCACAACTGGGGGCCAGGGATAGGCACTTTTGGCATCTAATGAGTAGAAACCAGGGAAGCTGTTGAACATCCTCTAATACATAGCACAGTGCCTGCAGGGACTTGTGCAGATCAGCAGTACAGAGAAATCCTGAAATGTTAAAGCCCCTGACCTGCCTTCGTTTGTACAGTTTCCTGCACTCACCCTGTGCTAGAACCAGAAGGAACTACTCCATCCACAGTCTGCCTTCTGGCCCGCATACTGCCATCTCTTTGAAATAGCCTGCTGTCATTCAGTCTTCCTTTCCGTGTTTGTATTTCTGAAGTTGTCTCTTTGTCCTTGGCAAATGGGTTTCAAGACCACTATTGGATGCCTGTGAGGTAATTCTGTAACTATATACCATAATATGTACTTTATGTATTTTCCCTATAAATATAACTTTTCTTCAGGTGACCCTAGATCACTGAACCATGACAGTGTCAAGTGGGTAGCATATATACAATGGATACGCTGAGCAGTGGGACCCTAGATCATTGAGCCATGGAAGTATCAAGTGGGTAGCATATACACAATGGCTACTCTGGACGATAGGATGACTTGTGCAGGATTTCATCATGCTACTCAGAGTAGCCTGCAATTTAAACTGTATGTTTGGTTTTGGAATTTTACATTTACTGTTCTCAGGCTGGGGTTGACAGCAGGTAACAGACTAAGGAAAGCAAAACTAAGAATACAGGGAGGCAACTGCATTTGAGTTGTTTGTTCTTATAGCATATGGCAGCATATGGGAGGCTCACCTGGAAACAGCACACACAGCCTCAGCAGCTGATTCCCACTGTGTGCTCTTAGGGTAGAGGTTGGTAGCCCTGGCAACCTTCAGAAACCCTTGGAGCTTTTCAAGAATACATAAGCACAAGGCCAAGGACCAAAGAGATTTGGGTTTGCTGCTCAGAATCATCTAGATGGTTTTACATACAGTCTTGGGGAATTCATAGAACCCTAATGTCCTTTCTCCAGTATCTAGGGGGGAGCTTCTAATGTGGGTGACAATAACCCCCACCATGCTGGAAAATAGCATTCTAGAGCAATAGCAAAGCTATTAGCAGTACGCACTGTGCACAGTATGAAGAGGGAAATTAAATTTGGATCTTGGTCTAGGGTACAGCTCAGTGGTATAGCACTTACTATGTATGAAGTCCCAAGCTCTAGTCCAGGTAAAAAAAAAAACACAAAACAAAAAAGGCTTAGATGTTTTCTTCTTGGAGGTCATCTTTAATCCAGTTACCATAGAGGTGTCCTCAGTGGTCCTGAAAAACACCGCTTTGACCCCCCCACACACACACACACCTCTCTTATGG
>NW_008330327.1:3031138-3062476 GCF_000622305.1 Nannospalax galili
GGGGGCTTTAAAGACCTTGGGTAATTTGTCCTGTCTATAGTTAAATGGCAGAATGTAGGTGTGACAAGGAACCCCAAGTACTTGACTTGAGGGAGAGAAAGGTGAGTCTTAACTGAAAATATCCTATATCCCTTGTACCCCAGAAAATTGTGTGGGCCTTGGAGACTGAGAGAGATGGGGAGCAAAGAAGTAGGTTATCTGCATATTGTAGGATGGTGGGGTGGTTAAGGTCTAGGGAGGTTAAATCCCAGGCTAGAGCTTGTCCAAAGAGGTGAGGGCTATCTCGAAACACATGGGGCAGGACAGTCCAGGTTAGATCATAGGTGCAAGTGATGTATTTAAAATCTTGTATGAAGTGTGTAGGATTAGTAGAAAAAGAGCCTATTTTGCATTTGAAGTGAGATAGATCTCCAAGAGAGAAAGGGACATGGACCTTGACCATCCCGTCTATGTGTGCCACCTCCCGGAGGGGAAAGATACCGTGGGCAGGGGGTTGAGACTGGGTGTGGGAGCGAGCATGGCTTGACATGTGTCACTCCTAAAATCCAGGACAGCTTATGTAATTGCTATGCACTTACTAGAATCAGGGAACGTGACACAACATAGATATATTATCTACTCCACACATTCAGAGTTCAGTGAATGTCTTAGCAGTGATGCTGGTTCCTGGGCCAGGACCATGTGTCTTTTAGCCATCAGGGTGCATTTTATAATTGGTACAGATTAGATTCGAACCAAGTGCTGGTTGCTTGTGCTTTACTCCTGGATAAGGTCAGTTCTTAGATTTCATTTACATCTGACAGAATATCGATTGTGCTTTGTTTTTCTAAGGCATTTTCATTTGAGACACTGGCAGATATTCTAATGAATTTCAGCTGTTTCCTTGGAGGCAAGCAGGTCAAGTTGGGGTGGTTACCTCACTGTCCCAGGAGGGAGAGACCTCTGCTGTGGGGCTCCTGGCACTTCCATTGCAGTAGACTGCTGATTGTGGTGTTTGGTGCATCATTCTGGAATTACATAGAATCAGGTTTAATGAAATAGATTAAATGACTTGTTCTAAGCCTGCCACAGCATCATGACCTTCACTAGCAGTCCAAACAAGAGCAATGATATTGCTTATATCCTCATTTTATAAACAAATACAGTATTGCTGTTTATTAGATAAATGAACAGTGTCTAGGATTTGATAGGCTCTGACAGGTCTATATGTATTTATATATGAAAGGGTTTCTGTGTTTCTGTGCCCAAAAGGGAGAGCCTGTCTAAATTCCACCTTAAATACAGCCTCAAATCCCAAGCCCAGGGAAAGAATGGGAACTATTTACTGCTTTTTGCAAAGACCTAAAAATGAGGCAGCATGTTCTGCACAGCCTCTTAGTGGTAGAAGATGTTTGTGCAGGGCCTCTGAGTGGCAGACCCTGGAACAGCTGCTGGAGGCAGGCCAAGCCCGGGGTCTACATTTGTTTCTCCTTCTGCCCTTCCCCACATTCTTTAGCTTTGAGCTATTCCTCCCCCACCCCCATTTTCTTTTTCTTTCTTTTTCTCTTTCTTTAAGGAGGTTTATTTAAAAATAATCCCACCCCACCACACCCCCAGAGGAAAATGAGCACATCCTTCCCAAAGGAGGAATCTCATTTATAGCTGTGGCTGTGTCTCAGGACACACAGGCCTCCCTTTGCATGTGGCCCAGGGGCTCCTTTAGCAGCACTTGGATACAGGGAAGAACCAAACCACTAAAAGCAAAGCCCTCCCACAGGCTACAGGAGTCTGCTGGCTGGCCCCTTTGCGTATGAAGAAACCCACACTGGGCAGTGTATGAAAAGCAAGGCCTCTGATGATGTTGGCAGATGCCAGAGAAACTGGGGAAGGTGGGTGCCCGGGTACTTCTGTGCAAGGTGCTACTGCCTTAGGGAGCCCTGCTTCCAGGGCTGTTCTGCACTTGCACACCAGGGAAAACGTCTCAGAGCCTGATGCCAAAAGCAGCGTGTCTGTGGACTCCAGGTTTGAATGTGGGATTGAGGCTGGAGGTGAAGGCAGAAGGGAGATTATCTCTGTTCTTTTAGGGCAGGAATCAGGGTCTGGTGGCCACAAGTGGTCCATCTATGCCTGGCCCAGGGAGCAGCTCCTGCTATTGACTACACTCCAGGAGCCTCTAGTTTCTAGTCAGGAAAATAGGTAGAACCAGCTCACTGGCACACTCCCAGGCTTTGCAAACAGTATGGGTGTGGTGTATGTCAGGGCT
This sequence comes from Nannospalax galili, assembly GCF_000622305.1. Taxonomy (NCBI): domain Eukaryota; kingdom Metazoa; phylum Chordata; class Mammalia; order Rodentia; family Spalacidae; genus Nannospalax; species Nannospalax galili. Next base: position 3,033,381 of record NW_008330327.1, read on the forward strand.
GGTATTTCCCAGTAGTTACAGTAGACCCAGTGGGTAGGTCAGTAACTGCTGTGTCCCCTATAGCTATACATGTGGCCACCCAGAAGCCAGGCTTTGTCATTCATCAGAATCAGATTGGTTGGTTCTCAACTGGGTTGGTTTTGCCTGCTAGGAGACATTTGGGCACACCTAGAAACATTTCTATGATCACAACTGGGGGCCAGGGATAGGCACTTTTGGCATCTAATGAGTAGAAACCAGGGAAGCTGTTGAACATCCTCTAATACATAGCACAGTGCCTGCAGGGACTTGTGCAGATCAGCAGTACAGAGAAATCCTGAAATGTTAAAGCCCCTGACCTGCCTTCGTTTGTACAGTTTCCTGCACTCACCCTGTGCTAGAACCAGAAGGAACTACTCCATCCACAGTCTGCCTTCTGGCCCGCATACTGCCATCTCTTTGAAATAGCCTGCTGTCATTCAGTCTTCCTTTCCGTGTTTGTATTTCTGAAGTTGTCTCTTTGTCCTTGGCAAATGGGTTTCAAGACCACTATTGGATGCCTGTGAGGTAATTCTGTAACTATATACCATAATATGTACTTTATGTATTTTCCCTATAAATATAACTTTTCTTCAGGTGACCCTAGATCACTGAACCATGACAGTGTCAAGTGGGTAGCATATATACAATGGATACGCTGAGCAGTGGGACCCTAGATCATTGAGCCATGGAAGTATCAAGTGGGTAGCATATACACAATGGCTACTCTGGACGATAGGATGACTTGTGCAGGATTTCATCATGCTACTCAGAGTAGCCTGCAATTTAAACTGTATGTTTGGTTTTGGAATTTTACATTTACTGTTCTCAGGCTGGGGTTGACAGCAGGTAACAGACTAAGGAAAGCAAAACTAAGAATACAGGGAGGCAACTGCATTTGAGTTGTTTGTTCTTATAGCATATGGCAGCATATGGGAGGCTCACCTGGAAACAGCACACACAGCCTCAGCAGCTGATTCCCACTGTGTGCTCTTAGGGTAGAGGTTGGTAGCCCTGGCAACCTTCAGAAACCCTTGGAGCTTTTCAAGAATACATAAGCACAAGGCCAAGGACCAAAGAGATTTGGGTTTGCTGCTCAGAATCATCTAGATGGTTTTACATACAGTCTTGGGGAATTCATAGAACCCTAATGTCCTTTCTCCAGTATCTAGGGGGGAGCTTCTAATGTGGGTGACAATAACCCCCACCATGCTGGAAAATAGCATTCTAGAGCAATAGCAAAGCTATTAGCAGTACGCACTGTGCACAGTATGAAGAGGGAAATTAAATTTGGATCTTGGTCTAGGGTACAGCTCAGTGGTATAGCACTTACTATGTATGAAGTCCCAAGCTCTAGTCCAGGTAAAAAAAAGAAACACAAAACAAAAAAGGCTTAGATGTTTTCTTCTTGGAGGTCATCTTTAATCCAGTTACCATAGAGGTGTCCTCAGTGGTCCTGAAAAACACCGCTTTGACCCCCACACACACACACACACCTCTCTTATGGTGGCACGAGATAGACTGGTATTCGGCTAATTTTGAAGCAGAGCAAATACCTAAGGCTTTAAAAACATGTTTAAGTTACCAGACCATGTAGCAAGGTCTTTTTTCATAAGGTCACTGTCCATGTAGATGCAAAGAAGGCCTCTTCTATTTGTATAATTTCGGGAGTTTCTCTGAAGAGTTGTATGTGTGGCAATAAAGTAACTGAGTATGTAATATTCCTACTTGAGCAGGAAAGGTCCCTAAATGACACTCGTGATAAATACTTGCTGTGGATGTTGGCTCTGTGAGGAGGAGTGGTCTTGAACTTTAGGGAGAAGCACACATGCTACTTTTCTGAGTGCCCTTTGCCAAACTCCACCACATTTTTGGGCTTGGTCCTGGGCAGCTGAGGTCAGCAGCCCATTCTGAGGCATCTTCAGATCCAAATATTGAGCTAGGCTCTGGGCAGTTCTATTTTTATTGTGTGTATGTATGTTTTTTAAACTCTGGACAGAAATGCCTCACCCACCACCCACAGGAGAACATCAGAGACTCTATGGTCTTCCACACCCCAGATTTAAAACACAGTTCACAGGGATTTCTTGTAAGTTGGGGACATAAAGTGTAAATAGATAGGAATAAATTTATTTCTCCTTATATGACCAAGATTGTTTTTTATGCCTGAACTTTCAGAATTAGTCTGTGGTTCAAAAATATGAACAGGCAGTTCCTATCAGCAAAGTGAATAACATGGAATTATTTCTGCTGAGCTGGAAGCTGCTATTTAGTTTTCTGATTTCTGTTTTTTGAAATACGGTTTTCTGTAACCCAGGATGGCCTAAACCTTGGGACCCTTCTGTCCTCAGCCTCCAGAGCACTGGTGCTCAGGCAGGCCCTCCTTGTTAGTAAGACATTCCGGAAAGGTTAGGTTTTGACCTAGGTGAAGCTTATGTTGGAGGTTAATCCGTAAGACAGGGTCAAGAGAAGGAAAATCAACTGTGGGCTTTGGGTTTGCTCCTTTTAAAAAAAAAAAATTTGAGACTGGGTCTCCCTATAGCTCCACCTGACCTGGAAAGTGCTGTATAGACCAGGCTGGCCTCCATCCATCTCAGAGATCCACCCGTCTCTTCCTCTCCATTGCTCGGATTAAAGGTGTGCACCACCACGCCTGGTCCTGGTTGCTTTTTTGTTTTAGTATCTCAGAAAGATGACAGTGCTGCCCTGCTTTGGTACTGTCGTGGCTCAGCAGAGTTGGTGGGCAGGGGACAAGTTCAGTAAGACATGTACTTACCTCTACTCTGTGCTCCAAGGATCTGAAGCCAACTCTCATTTTACCTAAAAAGTGATTCTTCTTTCTGTGGCTACCGCACAGTGTACTGGGCAGGTGTCTGTGGGTTGATCTCCTGATACCTAGAATTACCATTCTACTAGCGTCCCTTTCAGAGTGGCCTTCTGCCATGATGGGCATTATTTATCTGTTGGAATGAGAGTGGGAGGAAAAGGTTTTGCAGTGTCTGAAGGGCAGGCTCTGTCAGAAGCTTATCCAGCTTATGTTCTAGGTGCTTCTCTGTTGCCATGTTAACACACTGACCAAAGCAACCTGGGGGAGGACCAACCACAATCCATCATCAAGGGAAGCCAAGGCAGGAACTTGAAGCAGAAGGCGGGGATGAACGCTGCTCACTGGCTTACTTCCTCCTGCTTGCTCAGCTAGCTTTCTTTTACAGCCCAGGCCTACCTGCCCAGGGATGGTACCTCCCTCAGTGGACAGGCCCCTGCTATATCAATTAGCAGTTAAGCAAATGCTCCACAGACAAGGCCACCAATCTGATGGACGTAAAAGTTATCAATTGAGGGACCCCTTCTAGGTATGTCATGTTCACAGCCGTGATTATCCATCACAGTCCCCTCTTGGCCTGTCAGGAGGCCTCACCTGCCTCATCATAAAGAGATATGCACTTGAACTTGAAGTTATTTTGGAAGCATTCAGTAGGCTTTAAGAAGGTTAAGTCTTTCTCACTTTAGCCTCCACTAAGATGTTCACCAAGATTTAACTCTTGAATGTGATTTCTTTCCACAAAAAAACAAAAACAAACACTGTAGCACAGCATCTGGGGGAGGTGGAGTTCAAAGGACACAGCAAGGTGGGATGGAATCCCAGCCTGCTCTGCCCAAACTTGGTCACACTAGCAATCAAGAGCATGGAACCACAGAGCACCTTCCCACTGACTGGAGCCTGTCATCTAAGGAAGGAGTAGAGGGAGACAGTAAAAAATTTGTGTATTTTCATCTATAAACAAAACTAGTCTGTAAATAATACAGGATTCTTCCCAATCCCACTTGTAAGCAAATAAATTCTTAAAAGAAGGCAGAGATTTAGAAAATTAGAGAAAGACCAGGTTATCTCAAAAGTTTTGCTTGCTTGAGATATGTAGAAGAACAACTTTGGTTCTCATCCTTTACCAGTGTGGACATGGCATGAAGAGCAGGCTGTTCCTGGTCCAGGGCGTGCCCCTGGTTTCATATAGCATGATATTAACAATGAGTGGGAACTTAGACCTGTCTTAAATTTACTCCCCTTGAAGAAAAGTAGCTGTGAAAAGGATACAGCTTACACCTGGGACACCTTAGTGGGTAGATGTACAAAGGTATTTGGAGGGTAAAAGTTTGAGAAGGCTGCATTATACAGTATGTTGCTTCCTGTCTCCACAGTATGCGACCACGGGCTGTTCCTTGACTCTACACCATACAGAGAAGCCAGAGCACGAAGACATCTGTGAATACCGTCCCTACTCCTGCCCTTGTCCTGGTGCCTCCTGCAAATGGCAGGGGTCCCTGGAAGCTGTGATGTCCCATCTCATGCACGCCCACAAGAGCATCACCACCCTTCAGGGAGAGGACATTGTCTTTCTAGCTACAGACATTAACCTGCCAGGGGCTGTGGACTGGGTGATGATGCAGTCCTGTTTTGGCCACCACTTCATGCTGGTGCTGGAGAAGCAAGAGAAGTATGAAGGCCACCAGCAGTTTTTTGCCATCGTCCTGCTCATTGGGACCCGCAAGCAAGCTGAGAACTTTGCCTACAGACTGGAGTTGAATGGGAACCGGCGAAGACTGACCTGGGAAGCCACACCCCGGTCCATTCATGATGGTGTAGCCGCAGCCATCATGAACAGTGACTGCCTTGTTTTTGACACAGCCATAGCACATCTCTTTGCAGATAACGGGAACCTTGGAATCAATGTAACTATTTCTACATGTTGCCCATGAAGTTCCAGGAGGCTTTCATAAACCATGGAAACCATTTGGGCATAGTACTCTGTTTAATAAAGGGTTTTTTAAATAGATGTTTTATTCACTACGTCTTCCCAAGTCAGGACCCACAACTACCCTATGTTTCATTTGAACAACAACTTCCTGTCTGTCATTGATACAATTAAACTGTGATAAATGGGGTGGGCCTGTTAGTCATTCAGAGGCTGGTCTGTGATCTCAAATCAACTCTATTATTAAATTTTTATTTACTTCCTGAACAACACTTGTAAGATTGCTCAGGGCTGCTTCCCTCCTGCCTCGTTACATTGATCCTGATGTGACAAAACAAACAGTGGCTTTCATCAGATGCCTTTTGTTTTTAGGAGGCAGAAATTATTTTAATGGATTTCAAGCTGGGTGGCTGACCAGTTTATACAGAATCACCTGGAGAGCTCATCTCCAACACAGATTCAGAGAATCCATGAAGTTTAACAATCTCATCAGGTGATTCTTTTCAACAATAGTTTGGATGACTGGCTTAAATTGTGGAAGAAGGTCCAGGTTTTAAAGGTGCTCTTAAGGTTGTCCTCTACTGATACTGTTGGTCTTTCTACTATTTCCTGCCCCCAGCCTCTGCCCACCTTCATGTTGAAACCAGAACTCTAGATCCACATGAATACACTCCCAAGGTTTGGTTGCTGTCTTGTGTTTTGGGTGGGTTGTGTAGGAAAGCGGGTCTCGTGGCCTGTAGAGTTCTCACGTGATTAGCTGTTGCTCACTGTAGTGAGGGTGACCTGTTTACACATGGCTTCCCTTAGAGGCCTTCCTTGACAGTAGCTGGTGTGAAAAACTAGATCAGTGGTTAGGAAAACTTTATAACCAGTGTCACATGCTTGCTATTTAAAGGTATGTGTCAATTGTGTGGGCTTGGTTTATTGTTTTGTTTTGTTTTGGGCGGAGCACACTCACCTTAATTTTTTAATAAATTTTTTTCCAAACATGAACGTTGTACTTCATTCTCCTAGCCGAGTTGTGCGTATTGAGCATCGACTGTGCAGATGTAGTCAAGTTTCTATCATGACCTCTGGAAGTCATTTGTCCAAGGTCTGGGGTGGCCCTCATGTCTAAGCTCCTGTTTGAACTATGGGTTCTGTGGGTCTCCTTTCCAGGACTGTGCTTGCTGTCTACCAGTTCCCAAATGAGAAAATACTCAGAATCAGAAGGAAGAGGCGTGGCCAATGCTGATGCCCAGAATATTGAGGTTGATCCATGGTGCCACCCTCCCTCCTTCTAATCCCTGAGTCACAAAAGAATTCAAATCAGCCCTGAATGTCTCTCTGTGATGTGACTGTGTTAACAGAGCAGCAGGTGGAAGGGATGACTTTACAGTTGCTTTTTAAGAGAGACAACGTTGAGCATTTAGTCAGCATAGAGTCCTGGCAGGCAAGGAATTGCTAAGGTAAGCTATTCAGATAAGGTTACAGAGCGGGGCCATGTACAAAAGTAGGTGCTCACGTGTTTGGTAAATGAATAAAAACATGGTTAGCACCAGGAATGTCACATTTCAAGCTGGTATGCAGGGACATCCCTGGAAGTCATCCAGGGGCAGATGGACCCTGACCCTCAGAGGCAAGGGTTCCCTTTCTGGTCTACATGACAACCCATGCAGTCTGTGAGTATAAACTAGCCAAGCCTTTCAGCATTACTTGTGACACTATCTGACCCTTTAAGTTTTTTTTTCAATTTTTTATTAAGGTTTTGATGTGAGTATTGTTTGGATTGTTCCCACCTTCCCGTGCCCCTTCCAGGTCCTTCCATGTCCCATCCTCACGCCCTCACAGTTTCTTATCCTCTTTGATTATTGTTGCATATACATAAGATTTATAAATATATGATGCACTTAGTCCATTTATTTGTTCTTCTGTATACCTGTGTTTAGGGTTACCCCCCTTGGGATTATCTCTCGGGAAGCTAATCCCTGTAGAAGACTGATTTTCCCTCAGCATCCTTCGATTGCCTGTAGCTCTTCATCTTGGGGTGAGACCCTGTGAAATTTCCTCCATCACAGATTGGCATGTCAACTGGTTTTGTCATTATGCAAATCTTGTTAGACCGCCGTACTGTGGAGATTTCATTGACCTAGCTTCCCTATCATGTCTAGAATGCATTAAGTAGCAGCAGGTGCCTTGTTATAGCTGATGGAAGAAAGCAGGACTCCTTGGCCAACCACTAAGGAAAACAATGATATAAGACCTCTGAGCTGGAGAGATGGCTCAGAAGAGCGCATACTGCTCTCGCAAAGGAAACAAGTTTGGTTCCCAGCACCTACATCAGGAGGCTCACAACCACCTGTAACTCAACTTCCAAGGGATCTAATACCCTTTAGCCTCTGAGGGCACCTGCATGCATATGGTAGACATAAACTCATACAGGAACACATAAAAATAATAAACCTAGGTTGGGTGTGGTGGGGCACACCTTTAATCCCAGCACTTGGGAAGCACAGGCAGGCAGATCTCTGAGAGATTGGGGCCAGCCTGGTATACATATCGAATTCCAGGTCAGCTGTGGTTACAGGGAGAGACCCTATCTAATAATAATAATAATAACAATAATAATAATTTTTTTTTAAACCTGCAAGAAGAAGATAGTGGAACAAAATATTTTAAGAGTACCAGGTCAGATCTGCAGCCCAAAGAGGTAAAGTTGGTAGCAGAGAGAGTTCTAGCAGTAGAAGTCATCCTAGAATCCAGGCACACTAACTTCCTGATCCCCCTGCTTCTAGAATTTAACAAAGGAAAATAAACTTGTAGAGCAAAACTCTAAACTTTTCCAGTTACGTGGCTCCCTATAATCACTGACACTGGAAATCACCAATCATAACCTTTACTCTCTGGCTTTCTTAAAAGCATAAACTTTCTCCAGGTGTGGTGGCGCATGCCTTTAGTCTCAGCACTTGGGAGGCAGAGGCAGGAGGATCTCTGTTGAGTTCAAGGCCACCCTGGTCTACATAGTACATTCCAGGCTAGCTGGGGCAACAGGGAGACTCTGTCACACACACACACACACACACACACACACACACACACACACACACACACACACACACACACACACACACACACACACACACACACACACACACACACACACACACACACACACACACACCAAAAAAAGCATAAACTTTCTGTCAGAAAACAATCCAAAATTTCCAGGATAATCCCTGTCTCTAGGGGAAGTCAAAATGCCTCTCTATACAGCTCCAACTGCAAATGCAGTTTTAAGCATAATGACAAGTATTTGTCAAAAACCCATCTCTCTAAGCATCATGGGTTTTAAAAATATTTTGTTACTTTTATTTTATGTGTGAGTGTATTGCCTGCCTGTATGTAAGTGAAACCTTGTGCAAAGACTGTAGAGGCCAGGAGAAGGTGTCAGATCCCCTGGAACTGGAGTTACAGACCGTTGTTAGTTGCCATGTGGGTGCTGGGAATCAAACCCTGGTCTTCTGGAAGAACAGCAAGTGTTCTTAACCGCTGAGCCATCTTTCCAGCCCCAGCATCATGTTCTTTAAAAATGTAACCATAAGCTTTTCTTTTTCTTTTTCCTGTCCTTGATTAAAACCTGGCTGATGGGGCTCAGAGATTAAGAACTGCTCTTGCAGAGGACACAGTTTTGGTTCCTAGCACATATATGACTGCTAACCACCAACCAAAACTCCAGTTCCAGGGGATTCGATGCCCTCTCTTGCTTCTGCAGGCATTACACAACTTGGGTGTACTTACATACCCAAAACTCTCATAAAATAAAATTTAATTCCTGGCTGATCAAACAAAATGGTGGATTTAGCGTGTGTCATATGATGACTGATCCACTTATATAAAGTTTCTCAAAGGACTCTAGAAGAAAATATTTAATATTTAATATTACCCTTAGGATGAACCCACAGTCTTCATCAATCACACATCAACCCTGAGGTTTGTTTTTTTTAATATTTTCAGATAATCTTCCTGAGGAAACTGTCCCTGTACTAACTTCATTCAGACTCTTGGGACTTGCCAAGGGGCCAGCATTGTGACCCTAAATCGGCCTCTCTGGGTCTGAGTTTCCTAAGCGGCAGCATTATAAGGTTTATTTTCTAAATGTTTTACTGTATTAGTAAGTTCGGTGAAACAGGATATTTAACTTCAAAGTCAAGGCAGACAGGTCACACAGGCAGCCCTGGCTGGCAATGGCTGCAGAGACCTGTGAGTGAACCAGCATGTGTCTGTCAGTGTGGCAGGTGATCACACTCCAGCACCCTCCTGATTCCCACAGGTCAGAGCTGCAGGTGGTGCCTGGTGTGGAGACCATCTTTGCTTCATAGTTCGGGCCTCAGAGGCCATGTCCTTGACCTTTTGCAGAATCATGAAGCTGCCCACTGACAGTATCATTTGAAGCTTAAATTTTCTTTTCTACACATACTGAAAAAAACTATTAATAACTGAGCTACACAGAAGGCTTATGAGCAGGAAACATCTACCGGTTGAGAAGTTCTAAAGCTCCTGGGTAAGGCAATTGGGAGAGTCAGACACTGACCAGCTGAAGGGCACAGGCAGCAGACAGCTGGCTCCGGTTAGGATGTGCACATGGAGAAAGAACCCCGCCCTTGGTGGCCAACTGGCATCAGATCTCATCAACTGAGAATAACCTGGGATCCCGATAGCTCTGAACCGGAGACCAGCAGGGAGATCAAACTCTGGAGCACCTGTCATTCACTGCCATAGAGCCTAAGAACTCTACATCCCAGGGATGTACATGGCATCCACACCTGCATCCCTCCAACAAGATGACGAATCCTCAGAAGGCCTTGAGAGTATGAAGACAGGTCCTGTGCCTGTGTGGATCTCAGTGTTGTGGTTCCTCCCCACACTCCCAGGGCACTTGAGGAACACCCCCAGGTAAAAATTAGCCAGCTCTGGGACCACTAGGAGGGAGAGAGAATCAACCCAGTCAGAATGCAAAGCCAAATGTGGACAACATAGGTCTCTGATATGTGAAAGAATCAGACGCTGTCCAATACACTCAGAAACAGCATGAACTGTAAGAAAGACAAGATCCCAGCCCCATGCTTACAACTGTCAACCTGCAATTTTCAAGGACTCAGAAGTTAGTACAACCCTTTTTTTCTTTGTAGTTTTTCTCTTTCTTTCTCTCTCTTTCTCTCTCTCTCTCTCTCTCTCTCTCTCTCTTTCTTTCTTCTTCTTTGGACCTCTTGATTTCCTTTTTTCTCTACAAGTGTAGCAGGGTTTTTGCTTCACTGGTGTTTTTCAATGTTTTTATTTTTAATATTTATTATTTTTATTTTATGTGTATGAGTGTATTGCCTGCGTGTAAGTAAGTGCACCCATGTCGTGCAATGCCGCAGAGGTCAGAGGAGGGTTTCAGATTCCCCAGGAACTGGAGTTACAGACGGTTTGTAGCCACCATGTGGGTGCTGGGAATCGAACCCGGGTCCTCTGCAAGAGCAGCCAGCGCTCTTAACTGCTGAGCCATCTCTCTAACCCCTTCAATGTTTTTATTATTCCCCTACATACATTCATCTAATATTACTATGCGTTCATTATTCTGTGTGCATTTCATTATTTATGCATTCCTTTTTTATTTCCCTTGACTTCTTTTTCTCTTTTGTCCCTGTATTTTCTCTCCCCCAACACACATTTAGCAGTATCTTTTGACTTTAAATTATTGTTTTAAAAAAATATTTATTTTTATTCTCCTTATAGAGTTTATCTAATTTTTGAGCTTTTTCATTATTGAAAGATCATTTAATTTATGTGTGTGTGTGTTTGGTGTGTGTGATGTGTGTGTGAGTGCAGGTGTGCACAAGCCACAATGCATGTGTGGCATGTGTGGAAATCAGGTCAGCTTTGGGGGATTTGGTTCTTGCCTCCTCCCTTGATGAGGTAGAATCTTATTTCTGTTGCTGTGCTATGTACTCCAGGCTAGATAGGGAAATTCTCCTGTCTCTTCCTCTCATCTCCCCATGGGAATGCTGGAGTTGCAGGTGCCCACCACTGCATCCAGCTCTTTACATAGATTGAAGGACTTGAACTCAAATTGTGAAGCTTCAGTGGTTGGTGCTTTCACTCAATGAGTTGTCTCACCCCTTTTTGAAACTTTTTTATTTAAAAAATCTTTTTATTTTATGAGTGTATTGCCTGCATGTATGTAACTTAACCATGTACATAAAGTGCCCACAGGGGCCAGAAGAGGGTATTGGCCTAAATCCCTGGAACTGGATTTATGGATGGTTGTCAGCCACGATGCGGGTTCTGGGTCCTCTGGAAGAACAGCAAGTGCTCTTCACTGTTGAGCCATCTCTCCAGCCCTGACTTTGTCTTTTTTCTAATCTCTTACTCTTTTCTCTTCCCTGCCATAATATTTTTCCCACTCCCCTTCTTCCCTCTTTTATTTGCCTCTATTCTCTCCTTTCCCTGTCCCCTTCCTTTATCTCATTTATTTACTGTTTGCACATTTACCATAAATGGTTTTCAACTCCATAGTATGTTGTATAGCAGCTTGACAGCTGATATATTACTGACTATAACTGACATTAAGTGTAGTTGTATATCATGTGTGGTTGGATTTTGTTGCTACAGTAGCTGTTTCCTCCCCACTGAGTAGCACTGGAAATTGAGCCCTGAACAGTTGACTGCTCAAGGGTTGGGGTGCTTGTTCCTGCCTGTATTCCCAGCGTTTGGGGGATGGAGGCCAGAGGATCAAACTTCAAGGTCATCCTCAGTTCTGTGCATTTGAGACCAGCCTGGGTTACATGAGATCTTGTCTCAACAACAAGAATAATGCAAAGCAGACCACTTACCAGGATTGCCTTTTCCTCAATAAAACCAGGAAAGAGAGCCAAACCAAAAGACGCAAAACTTGCATCACAGACACAAGAAACAGGAGAAGGGACGGCAATCCGGCTCTTCAAAAAGACCCTCAACTGCTGAGCTCAAAGACACTGAGATGATTAACTGTCAGGTGAAGGTTTCAAAAGTTTTCTGGTAAAATGGTCAATGACCTCGAAGAGGATTCAAACAAGCAAATGATTCAGGACCTGGAGGAGAAGAAGCACTGAGAGTCAGCAAAATGGATAAGAACAAAGGCAATACAGATGAAAACAATCATCAGTGTGGAAGTGAAATCCAGCAAGGAAATTAAGATTTTTGAAAAAAAACACGAGTGTTGGAAATTAAAAACTCAATGAATCAGATAAAAAATAGCGAAAAATGTCACCAATAGGCTTTACTAAACAGAGGAAAGACTATTGGGGACAGGGACAGAGGGCTAGGCTGATGAAATATTACATTCAAACATCAATAAGGAAAAATAAATAACTATGACGATGATATCCAAGAACTCTGGGACACAAGCTACCAACCCTAAGACTCCATAGGATAGAAGACAGAGCTAAGATAAACCCTAAAGGCATAAGCAATATATTCAAAGAAATTAGAGCAGAAATTTCTCCAAATCCAGAGAGAGACAGTCAAATACAAGAGGCATTTGGAACCTGAAATAGGCATATGACCAGAGAAGATCCTATCCATGGCACAGTCGAGATGTCAACAACGCAGAGCAAAGAATCTATATTAAAAGCTGTAAAAGAAAAGTACCAACTTCTCTACAAAGGCAAATATATCAGAACACATCAGATATCTAATCAGCAATCCTAATGGCCAGAAAAGTAAGAGATGATCTATTTTAGGCCCTGAAAGTTTAATAAGTAACTGCCAACCAAGAGTGCTATATCCAGCAAAGCTATCTTTTAAAATTTGCCAGTGCTGCAGAAGATAGTAAAGGAATACTACAAGAGGAATACTACAATACTACATGAGAGGAAGGCAGTCTCAATCAGGAGATCACAGGAAAGCATAAGTTTCATGAGAGGAATAGATGAACAGGACAGCTAGGAAGGAATTAACCATGACCAACACCGTAACCCAGCAAATAGCTGGTAATAGTGGGGAGGGGTAAAGAACGATAATCCAACCAATCAGAAGAATCAACATCTCAATAATAACTCTAAATGTAGATGACTTCACCTCATCAATGAAAGGGTGTAGAATGGCTGACTCTATTAGAAATCTAGATCCAACCATCTGCTGTCTCCAAGAAGCACACTACGCTGGTAAAGGCACCCATAGGCCTTTACCCATAGCTAATCTAGCATCTGATAAAAGTAAACTTCAAACCAAGATTCAGCAACAGGGACAAAGAAAGCCACTATAGATTCTGCTCACACTGTTCCGTAGTTGTTAGTCGAGAAGATACAACGGGATGAAGAGATGGCTCAGTGATTAAGAGCACTGACTACTCTTGCAGAGGACCCAGGTTCGGTTACCAGTAGCCACATGGCAGCTAACAACCATCCTTAACTCCAGTTCCAAAGGATCTGACACCTTTTTCTGACCTACCTCCAGGGGAATTGCATGATATGGGTGCATTTACACACATGCAGGTAATACACTCATATACATAAAATAAAAATAATAAAATATTTTTGAAAGATAGAACAATTATAAATATACAGTACATATATTTGGGGCTCCCAAGTTCATAAAATAAATATTACTGGACATAGGAGTTAAAATATGTTCTGATATAGTAACAGTGAGTAATTTCAATATCCCGTACTCATCTCTAGATAGGTCACCTAAACAGAAAATCATAAAAGAAACCCCAAAGTTAAAATATACCATAGACCAAATGGCTTTAATGGCTACATACAGAATATCCCATCCAATAGAAAGAGAGTACATACTCTTTTCAGCAACTCATGGAACTTTGTCTAAAATAGACCACATTCTAGTACAAAAATCGACTCTAATCAATTATAAAAAAAATTAAATTATCTCTATATCTTATCAGATTATAGTATAATAAAACTAGAAATCAATGTTTGGAAACTGCACAAACCCATGGAGCCTGGACAGTGCACTCTTTGTTTGTTTGTCTATTGTCTATTTGTTTGTTTGTGACAAGAGGACCCTGTCTCAAAAAAAATCAAACAAACAAAATTGGAGATTAAAAAAGCGGAGGTTACTACAGATTCTGGTGAAATACAGTAGGATCATTAGGGAGTATTTTGAAAACTTGTATTTCACAAAACTGGAAAAATCTAGAAGAAATTAATAAATTCCTAGACATATATAACCTACCAAAACTGAACCAAGAAGTCATAAGCAACCTAAACAGACCCACAGCAATCAGTAAGATTGAAACAATATATAAAGTGTCACTACAAAGGGAAAATAAAACCCAGGACCACCTGGATTCACTGCCATATTCTACTAAACCTTTGAAGAGGATCTAACACCAGTACTCCTCAAACTGTTCATAAAATAGAAAGGGAAGGATCACCACCAAACTCACTTTACAAAGTCAAGAATTACCCTGATACCAAAACTGGATAAGGACACAAGAAAGGAAACTATAGACCAATTTTGCTGATGACCATAGATGCAAAAACTTTCAATAAAACTCTTGCAAACTTAATTCACAAACAAATTAAGATGATTATAACACTATGACCAAGTTGGTGTTATTCTAGGGATGTAAGGTTGATACAACATAGAAAAATCAATATGTATCAGGGCTGGAGAGATGGCTCAGCAGTTAAGAGCACTGACTTCTCTTGCAGAGGATCCAGGTTGGATTCCCAGCACCCACATGGTGGCTACAAACCATCCTTAACTCCAGTTCCAGGGGAATCCGATTCCCTCTTCTGACCTTTGCAGCATTGCATGACACAGGTGCACTCACATACATGTAGGAAATACACTCATACACATAAAATAATTTTAAAAAACAAGTATAATTCAAAACATAAGTAGACTTAAGAACAGAAATCACAGGATTATCTCAATTGATACACAAAAGGCTTTTGACAAAATTCAACATCCCTTCATGTAAAATCTACGAAGAGACTAGGAACAAAAAGAATGTACCTGAACATAATAATAGCTATATGTGACAAGCTTAGAGTCAATATCATATTAAATGGAGAAAACCCAAGAGCATTTCCTCTAAAATCAGGAACGAATTGTCAGGAACGAGTAGGCACTAGTAGCCCCACTCTTATTCTAAACAGTGCTCAAAGTCTTAGCTAGAGCAAAGAGACAAGAAAGAGAAATAAAAGGGATGCAAAATATGAAAGAAAAAAGTCAAATGATTCCTATTTATAGATGACATGATCCTATATTTAAAAGTCCCCCAAAGACTCCAACAGAAAATTTTTAGACCTCATAAACACTTTGAACAAAGTAGCAGGACACAAAATCAACGAACAAAAATCAGTAGTTTTTCTACAGATCAATAACAGACTTGCTGAGAAATGAAACAAAACCTAGGAATAAACCCAACCAACAAAATGAAAGAACTCTACAACAAAAACTTTAAAACACTGAAGACAGAAATTGAAGACACTAGAAGATGGAACAACCTCCCATATTCACAGATTAGCAGACTTAATGTAGTGAAAATGGCTATATTACCAAAAGCAATCTATAGATTTGGTGCAATCTGCATTGAAATTCCAATGACATTCTTCATAGCATTGGATTAATAACCTCAAAATTCATGCAGAATTACAAAAGATCCTGAATAGCCAAAATACTCTTTAGCAGAAAGAGCAATGCTGGGGGTATCACAATACTGATCTCAAGTTATACTACAGAACCATAGTAACCAAAATAGCATGATATTGGCACAAAAACAAACACGTAGAGCAATGGATAAGAATAGAGGACCCGGAGATAAAGCCATAGGTACAGCCACGCTGTTTTTGACAAGGCTTTCAAAGACGTACGTTGGGAAAAAGACAGCGCATTAACAAATGGTACTGGGGACACTAGACCTCCACAGGCAGAACTAAATGAGTCACATCTCTCACTCTACAGAAAAATGAATTCAAGATGAATCAAAGACCTTTTCTATTTTGTGTTTATTTATTTATTTATTTTTGGACAAAGTTATATGTAGCTCATGCTGGTCTTTAACTTGCTCTGTGACTATGAGGCTGGACTTGAACTCTTTTTTTTTTTTTTTTTTGGCCTTTTTGAGACAGGGTATGCCTGTAGCCCCAGCTGTCCTGGAACTATGTAGACCAGGCTGGCCTTGAACTCACAGAGATTCACCTGCCTCTGCCTCCCAAGTGCTGGGATTAAAGGTGTGCACCACCAAGCCCAGCTGGACTCAAACTCTTGATTCTCCTATCTCCACTTTCCAAGTGCTGGGATGACAGGGCTATACCACTATGTTTGGGACTCAATGAAAGGCCTTAATGTAATGTCTGATACCTTGAAACTGTTAGAGGGAAATATAATTACCTTCAAGACATAAGTATAGACAAGAATTTTTTCAAAAGGACTCCAGTAGCACAGGAAATATTCCCAAGAATCAACAAATGGGATTATGTGATATTAAAAAGCTTCTAAATGCCAAAGGAAACAATTAACAGTGAAAAGACAAGCCCACAGGATGGAAAACAATCATTGTCAGTCAGGGCATTAAAATCTTATAAAATATATAAAGAACTGCAAAAATTAAATACCTCAAATCCAAATCACAGGAGCAACGAATGGAGCAATGAGCTGAATAGACAGCTCTTGACAGAAGGAATCTGAATAGCCAATAAGTACTTGAAAAAGTGTTTACAGTATTCTTAGCTATCAGGGAAATGCAAATTAAAATTGCTTTGAGGGCTGGTGAGATGGCTGAGAAGGCAAAGATGTTTGCCGTCAAGCCAGACCACCTAAGTTCAGTCCCTGGGACCCACATAGAGAAAGGAGAGAGTGGGTGTCCTGGCATATATACACATACTACAGTTTTAAAAACTGCTTTGAGATTCCATCTCACCCCAGTTAGAATGGTTATCATCATTTCTTTTGGTTTTTTATTGAGTTTTTCTGTATCTTATATGAACAATTTAATCATCTTTATACCTTTCCCAACTCTCCCATAGCCCCCCCCACTGAATTTCATGCATTCTGTCATTTGTGTTAAGGCCTATCGAGTCAAATTGGTGTCACCAGACATCCCTCAGTGCAAGTTCATTCACTGAGGTCTAGTTAGCCTATGTAGAGTCCCTCCCTTTAAGAAAATCAGCTCCCTCCTGCAGTCACTGCCAGTGGTGGCCACTCCTCCGTTCTCGTGGGTGCCACTCCTTCATTCTCACGGGTGTCAAGGCTGCTCCTCTGCTCACTCTGGGCTGAGGCCGCTCTTCTTTCTGCCTGCCCTGGGCTGAGGCGGCTCCTCTGCCCACCCTGGGCTGAGGCAGCTCTTCTGCTTGCCCTGTGCTGCCTCCTGTCGCCGCTGCTTCTGCCCAGTCCCAGACCCCAGGGCTGGTGAGGAGACTGTGTCAGCGGAGCCGCATTCAGACACAGGAGACCAGGTTCAGTGACACAAATCTGGTTTATTGCAGGAAGGCACAAGCTTATATAGGGGTAGTGGTCTAATCACAGCACAGCAAGTAGGATACCTCATTAGCATAACAGGTTTAGCGTCCTATCACAGTACAGCAAGTAGGATACTTTATTAGCATAACAAACTTAGCATCCTATTAGCATAACAGACTTAACATCCTATCACAGAATAGCGGGTAGGATGCCTCATTAGCATATTGGGTTTCAGATTACAGAGCCTGGATTCCTGGAAACCACATGACCCTGACTGTTGCAATATATAAGTGTTGCAATTTTGGCTCAAGCCTGTCTCCCACACCCTCCCAGCACTTGATGGTAAGACCTGCTGCTGAAGACAGGACAAATACTTTGGACACAGGATTGGAGCAACGAAGCTGGAACTGACCTGAAAGCCACCCCTCCCAAAGGCTCACTCTCATAGCTTTGGAGAGCACTATGCAAACTGGTAAGGGAAATCATCAATCCATGGTCCAATCCCAGCTTCAAGGCCTAAAAACCAGCACAGCAAACAACATTGGTGCAGCAGTGACACTTTATCTTGGGGGTAATCAACAGCTACCTAACCGGACTTAAAGCCTACTCAATGGGAGGAAACTCATGTGTGTTACTGTAAACCTAGCCAAATACACATAGCTGGAGAGGTCATACAGTTTAGAGAAACCTCCAAGGTTGTCACATTTCTAGACAAATTTAATCTCTTACTATGTGCAAAATATGGGTCCTCAAATCTATAGACAAGTATCCCAATCACCACCCATCAAAGAAGCTTCTTCTTCAAGAGAAAGATAATTATAGAATTATAGAATCACATATAGTGATTGTCTGTGAACTGCCCAAGCCTAAGTGGTACATCTAGGATGTAACCGCTACACCTAAGGCTCATGGAACATAGAACAAGGGATGAAGAGAACACTAATGCATCTTTCAGTTCTCATCAACAAAGCTCCCTCATGCAACAGAGGACAAGGAATGCAAAAGGTCACAAATGGCCAAAATGCAGAGAATAAGAGTGTGCAGAGTATGAGTCCTTGAGTTTGCATGGGTCTTGTACATGCTGATACCATTGCTGTAGGTTCATATGAGAAGGTCCCGGGAGACTGTAGAACTCTTCCACATGGTCATGTACCTCCCCTGGCTCTTACAATCTTTCTGCCCCCTTTTCTGCAATGGTCCCTGAGCCCTGGGTGGGTAGAGTTTAATATAGGAGTCCTGTCCAGGGACCCACATCCCATATTCTTCAGACTCTTATTCTCTACGCTTTGGCCATTTGTATCCTTTTGTGTTCATGGCCCTCTGTTACATGAGGGAGTTTTGCTGATGAGAATTGAGAGATACCTTAATGTTCTTTCTACCCCTTGTTCCACTATGTTCTATGAATCTCAGGTGTAGAGGTTGTATTGTAGAAGTGTCACATAGGGTTGGCCAATTCACAGACAATCTCTGTGTGTGACCAATTGTGGAACT
Organism: Nannospalax galili; assembly: GCF_000622305.1. Taxonomy (NCBI): domain Eukaryota; kingdom Metazoa; phylum Chordata; class Mammalia; order Rodentia; family Spalacidae; genus Nannospalax; species Nannospalax galili. The sequence continues at coordinate 3,052,073 of NW_008330327.1, forward strand.
CTATAATTCTGTTGCAAAAGAAGCTTCTTTGATGAGTGGTGACTGGGATACTTGTCTGTAAATATAAGGATGCATATTTTGTACATAGTAAGAAATTACATTTGTCTAGGAATGTGACAGCCTAAGGGCTTTCTCTAATATATGACCTCTCTATCTATGTGTATTCGGCTAGGTTTACAGTACCATACATGAGTTTCCTCCCATTGAGTAGGCTTTAAGTCAAATTACGTAGCTGTTGATTACCCCAAGATAAAAGTGTCACTACTTCCCCAATATAGTTTACTGTGCTGGTCATTATTGTGGTTATTAGGCCTTAAAGTTGGAGTTGAACTGTGGCTTGATGTTCTCCCTTAGCAGCTTGCATAGTGCTCTCCAAATCTACGAGAGCTAGCCTTCAGGAGTGGTGGCTTTCAGGTCAGTTCCCGCTCCATTGCTCCAAATCTTACATAGTTGGAGAGGCCATACAGCTTAGAGCAGTCAGGGTTGAGAGTCACTGACCTAGTTCAACCCCATCACTTTACTGTCTCTTATTTTTCGCTCATTGTATACGGCAGCCAAACTAGTGAAATAACCTGGCAAATAGATAAAATGAGTCCAGACTTTGGAGAGAAATAGCTCAAAATGTGGATCCTGATTCTGTCACCTACTTGCTTCGTTTATTTAGGCAGTAGCCTAATTAGGCCATTTGTCAAAAGGATAGAGTACCTACACACACACCTCAGAGGGTCACTATGAGGCTCACACACACCAAGCCCTGCAGTGAAGATGTCAGCACAATTGAGGACTCCAACTGACAACTGTTCTAACTGCCTTTGTCAGATGGCTTTTGGAAGCACAAAGGACCAAGGCATCAACAATCCCTCCCCAGAAGATTTTCCAAGGTGGAGACAATATATTGACATAGCTTTTGCTGAAACAAGCATATGAAGCATCTTCATGAATTTGACCACTCTGGATTGCTTTGCATTTAAATTTAGAAATGAATTGGAAAGGGATCTCAGGGACACAAGCATTTTCTCTTCCTATAGAACAGCACTTGGTGACAACTGTGTGGCAGGTGTTTCCACACACTCTATGTGTAGCAACCCTGGAAGGGAGATAAGCATGTGAAGGAGGCAAAGCAGCTTTTGAGAAGCTTAGACAGGAGCCCATCCTTGTCCTGCAGGTGAAAGCTGAAGGTCTGGATCTCCCTCAAGGTAAAATGGGAAGTTACTGGAGAGTTCTTAAGAAGGAACAGAAGTAAACTGCTGGAGGGTTTTATTCCCCAGTAAACTGCTGATATCCAGGTTCCCTTAAAGCCTGGACAAAATGTTCCTGAGGTCTGGGAAACTCCTGACAGGCAAGCTGAGACCGTCCTACTTCCTGATCCCAATCTCTAGTACAGTGACTGAAACGCAGAAGGCAGAGTTTCCATTACCCTGGACTACGGATGGCTCCCTGAGTCTTCAATTACAGTGGCTTCTTCTGACATTGTGGGCAGAGATGGCTGCCCTCCTTGATCAGCCCACTGAGGGACCAGAAGAGAGAGCTCTGACTGGGTGTGCTCTTTTCTGTCCCTTGTCTCCTCAATTTGCTTCTCCACAGTTTGGTACATACCTGTCAATGCCTCTGTGGTCTTGTGCTTTTCCATCTCTTACAAAACGCTTTGAGGTGAGTGACATCATTCCCATTAGTAAGTGAAGGAAGTGAGTCTCAGAAGGACAAAGTAACTGGCCAAAAGTCACACAAATTGCAAGCAGTGAAAATGGGATTTAAACACAGGCCTGGGACCCACCTACCTGCCTGTAAATGTGATTAAGTCACGAACTCTGTAGTCTGGCAGAAATCCAAAAACGTAAGGTGCATGCGCAAGTTATGGTAACACAAAATACTCAACTACACCTACATCATTAGAAAGCAAGTTAAGGCAGGAACACACAAACTGCTATGGGTTCAGGAGAATTGAAAATGCTTTCTCAAGGAAGGAGGCAGTGTGAGCACTGGACCTTGAGTACTGGGTAGGATCTTGCAGGACTCTCTGCTTCTGATTTACTTTAATAATTAGCATTGACAAGATGTATAACTTTTTATTTCCTAAACTTTCAAAAGAAGAAGGAAAGACTGATATAATGAATTTGCTGTGACATCATCAACTCCCACAGTTACCAACACTTTGGCAGGCTCGCTTGCTTAATCTGTATCTCCACCTCCGTCCATGTGTGGATTCTTTACATGTCAATTCAAGCATCATATCATTCCATCTGTATACATTCTAATATAGAATATTTAAAGATTGGAACTTTAAAGTGTCCTGTTACCATTCCTTTTTGCTACTTTGCTTTTTATCCATATTGTGTGGCCCAGGATGGCCTTGTGCTCAGCATGTAACTGAAGATGACCTTGAATTTCTAATCTTCCTGCCTCCACCTCCCAGGTACTAGGATTACAGGCATGTGCCACCATGCCCTGTTTACACAGAGCTTGGGATCAAACCCAGGACTTCATACATAGTAGGCAAGTACTCTACCAGCTGAACTACACCCCTGACCCTCTATTCTTTTTTAAAATTTTTATTTATTTATTTATATTTTATGTGTATGCGTGTATTGCCTGCAAGTAGGTAAGTGCACCTGTGTCGTGCAATGCCCGTGGAGGTCAGAAGAGGCTGTCAGATCCCCTGGGACTGGAGTTACGGACAGTTTTTAGCTGCCATGTGGGTGCTAGGATTCAAACCTGGGTCTTCTGCAAGAACAAGCAGTGTTCTTAACCACTGAGCCATCTCTCCAGCCCCAACCCTCTATTCTTACTCCTGTTAAAATCAATAATAATTCCTTAATGAAATTAAAAATTCAGTGTTCACATTCCCCTGGGTGCTGTATGGTCTGTTTGTTCTGGGATCCATATACAAAATCTTTACCTGATAGCCAATGAAATGGCTATGTCTTTTTTTAATCTATGCATTTTCCCTCTATCCCTTTACTTTTCTTGAAATTGCTTATTGAAAAGTCCAGGTCTGCTATAACAAGAGTTTCCAACAGTCTCATCAAATCCCACAGAACATCAGGATTCCTCTTCCCCCTATTTTTAGTTACGAAAGGAGGCATGACTGGATTCAGGTTTGATTTTTTTTTTTTTTCACAAGAACATTTCATGGATGGAGGTGATGGTAATGCTCCTATAACAAAAGAGCGTATCTGCCTTCCTCTGTCTGCCTCCCTGTGTCTGAGTATCCCTGTGTCTGCTTCCCTGTGTCTGGGTCTCTCTCTGTCTGCCTCCCTGTGTCTGGGCCTCTCAGTTTCTATGTCTATCTCTTTTGATGATGATGTCAAACATTGATGGTCTATATTCATTTATTAGGGATTACAGCTTTGGAAGAGGGTGTCCATCCCTGGCATTGAGCTTTTGCTTTGCTAGCCTACTGTGTCTAGTAGAGGCAATGTCCCCCCATTATAAGGTAACTCCTCTTAATCTCCTTTTATTTTTATTTTTTTCTTTTTGGTCTTTTTGAGACAGGGTCTCCCTGTAGCCCCAGCTGGCCTGGATTCACTATGGAGACCAGGCACAAACTCATAGAGATCTGCCTGCCTCTGCCTCCCAAGTGCTAGGATTAAAGGCCACCATGCCTGCCTTAATCTCCTTTTATAGTGAATATATGTATACTTTAAGAAGCTTCTAGCCTGGCATGGTGGCACACGCCTTTAATCCCAGCACTTGGGAGGCAGAGGCAGGCAGATCTCTGTGAGTTCAAGGCCAGCCTGGTCTACATAGCGAGTTCCAGGACAGCTGGGGCTACAGGGAGACCCTGTCTCAAAAAGACAAAAAAAAAAAAAAAAAAAAAAAAAAAAAAAGAAGAAGCTTCTATAGTGGTAGGTTTCTGTGTGGCTTTTTCTAAAAGCCTTTAATATTAGTTATCCCCTTCTCTTCCCAGTCCTCTCATTCCCCACCCCAACTAACCCCTTTGTACTCTATTACTTGCCTTTTACCATTTATAACACTGCATTCCATCTCCCCTCCCATGAATCCCCACCACCATGTCTTGCTTGGCCAGTTGTTTTCTGACCGCTCTGGATTTTCCAGTTGAAACATGTATATCTAAGAATTCAAAGCTAGCATACAGTTATGAGCAAGAACATGTGACATTCATCTTTGGGGGTCTGGGTTACCTCATGCAGGATGACTGTTTCCAGTTCCATCCATTTACCTGCAAATTTTGTAGTTTTGGGTTTTTTGACAGCTAAATAATATCCCATTGTATAAATGTACCACACTTTCATTATTCATTCATCAATTGATGGACATCTAGGCGGATTTAGGTCTGCTTCATAAGACTGACTCCATATCTGACATTGGTATCATACCTAGGACTATGTGGATAGACAGGCTACAGGCCATAGGGGAGAGCCTAGTACTATTATTCTGATAAATAGATATAGTATTAAAATGACTCCTAATGACTTGATACACCCATAGAGTAGTGCATCTCTCAACTCTCACAAGAGAAGTTTCCTTACACAGCAGATGGTAATTAATACAGAAACCTACAAATGGCCAACCTGTAGAGAATTATTCCTGCAGAGTGATTATTCCTGAATTGGACACCTATACCAAACTTCTGCCTCCAAAGACTCTGGGATCATTCCAGAAGAGGGGGTGCAAAGACTGTAAGTGCCAGAGGTAGTGGATGACCATGAGGAAATGGCATTTTTCCAGACAGCTGGGAAATTACTCATAGGAATTCAGTAATGGTGACAGCACGCACAAGTACTACGTATGCTTAATTAAGCCAGACAAAATCCCAGCATGGATGTGGGGAGGTGGGTAAGAAACCCCAGCCCTACCTGAGGAACTGTTGGAAACCAATGGCTGCTGGGAAGGGGCATCAGTCATATTTAAGGGTGAGACCCTTGGCAGGTTGACCAGGCTCCAGTAGATGAACCTGTATTGAAGGATATTTGGGAACACAAATTTGACTCTATAGGCCTCTCTCTCTCTCTCTCTCTCTCTCTCTACATATATATATATATATATATATATATATATATATATATATATAAAAAATATATAATATAGAATACACACACCACACCAAAGTGATTTGCAGAAAAGATATAAATTCTATCAAAATATATTGTATGAAATTCGCAAAAATTCTGGGAAAAAAGTAGAAACAATTCAGATTTCCATCAACTGAGGAATGAAAACGATCCATGTAACAGAATAGTATTTATTAATAAAGATAAATGGAGTACTGATACACACTAGCATACAGATGAACCTTGAAAATATTATGTTATTGTCTTTCAGATGCAAAATTCAGATGGTTGTGATTGTATTATATGAACTGTACAGACTAGGCAAATCTTTAGGGACAAGAAAATAAGTTAATGGCTGTCTGAGGCTGGGAGGCCAGAGACATGATGAGAGACTGCTAATGGCCCAAGTTATTGGGGGGTGGGTAATAAAAATGCTCTAAAATTTATATTGCTGATGGTTGCGCAGTTCTGAAGGCACTAAAATCTTCTGAGTTGTACACTTCAAACAGGTGAATTGTATGGGATGTGAATTACATCTTAGATGGTGCAGCCGAGACTCAGGCAGCATCCATCCGTGTGTTTATTTGACACACATTTACTAGCCACCCACCCATTCACTCATTCACTCATTCAGAACATGTCCTGATTACTTGTGCTGTGCCAGGCCCTGTTTTGTACATAAGGGATCCAGCTTGCCTGGTTTCAAGGAAAGGATGTAGTGAGTGCTAGGCTGGAACTGCACATACCAACTTGTAGGAGTCAAATTCACAAGAGTCTTGAGAGTGTTGACAAGCACAGCTAGCAGATCAAAATTAAGTTATACAGATTTACAGTGTACTAAAGTATCTTACAGACAAAGGCAGTAAATAGTTATTTGACATTTACTATTATCCTTCTAGGGCTATATTCAGTGACGTCACATTAACAGGAAATAGGCCATGCAAGTATTTACAACATAAAATGTGGTGAGTGCTACAACTTGGGATTTGATTTCTAATTTTATATCACAAAATGAAGCTTCATTTCATGTTGTTTTCCTTGGTATGCTCTCTAGACTTTAAAAACTAAAGGAGATTTTCTAGTTCCCTGTCTAGAACTTGTAATAGTAATTACTCTTGCCTTTACTTCTCCTTCACATCTCCTGTTCACCAGTTAAGGACTTTCTTTTCCCCCTTAGAGATAAAAGTTATGCAATTTGGGAGTCTTTCAGATAGACCCACTGAAGGGGTGCTCCAATTGCCTCACCCTGCATCCCTGTTCAGCATGGAAAAAGCTAGAGTGGTCTGCATCCCTATTCCCTATTGACAATTTGGGTAACCTCTTCAGAGGATGGTGTGATAAGAATAGGAGGTAGGAATTGCCTAGGCAGTTAGAGTAAAAAGACCCCAAAGAAAAGCATCCAGTTTTTTTGGCTAAAACTCACAATGTCCTTGGGCCTCTTAGCAACATACTCCGTTTCAAAGGCCAAAAATGTCAAAAGTATTTGGAAGCTTGTATCTAATCCTTAAAAGATTTTAGGGTTACCTCTTCAGAGAGGGGAATGTTAGAGTAGGCAAAAGCCCCATAAAAATAAACAAATCAATCAAAGAAGAAGAAAGAACATATGGAGTTATCAGAAAAAAGTGATGGGAAGATATGGGAGGAGTTGGAGGAGAGGGAGTGGGCATGGCTTTGATCAAAACACCTTATTTCCATGTATGAAATTCTCAATAAATTAGTTATTTTAAAAAAATAAAGGAGACAGTGTTAATACATGGCATTGTCTTAAAAGTATGTTGCATTGTAGAAAGGACAAAAACGTAAGGAATCCTTTTTCCAGTATTCAAAAACTATTACCAGAGTTCAGCAGAGATATCACTGATCATTGGTGACACTGATTAGTCAAATTCTGACAAAGTCAAGTTCAAGTTGCTTCACTTTTATCCTTCCAGTGTCAAAAAACATCTATGTTGTAACTGCACTCGTTTATCCATTTCAACCACAGGTTAAATACACATAAAAAGAGATCAGCAAAAACACACTGAGAACATTCTGAGGGAATTTGCAATTTATTATTGAGATTTACAATAAATAATAGTTTCCTATTGTTTTAAAATTGCATTCTATGGTTCCCTTGTGTCAGTATGATTTGCCTGAAAATAATGTATCTTGACAAATAAATACATATATGTGTAGTTTTTTGAAGAACCTGTTGAATATTTGCCAGCACATTTACAACCCAATTTCAAATTCAATTTTATAGATCTTAGAAACCAGGCAGATAGCCAGGAGAGAGGACTCCTGGGGCAAGCAAGCAACGAAGGGATGGGTTTATTGCATAACCTTTCTGCTCTAAAATTTGGAGTCAGGGTCTGTGAGATGGCTCAGAAGGTGAAGATACTTGCCACCAAGCCTGACTCCCTGAGTTCAATCCCCAGGACCCACAAGCTAGAAGGAAGGAATCAACTCCCCCAAGTTGTCCTGACCTCCACAAACAAGAATTCATTCTGTGGCATGCACGTGCCCACACACATACACACAAACATACCTACATACGAAATAAATAACCAAATGACCTAGCCTTTAATCCCAGCACTCATGAGGCAGAGGCAGGCAGATCTCTGTGAGTTCAAGACCAGCCTGGTCTACATAGTGAATCCAGGACAGCTGGGGCTACGGGGAGACCCTGTCTCAAAAAGACAAAAAAAAAAAAAAAAAAAGGGCAAAAAATCACAGAGAGTTCTCAAAGGAAGAAATAAAGATTGCTAAGAAACATCTCAAAACGTGTTCAACATCGTTAGTAATTAGGGAAATGCAAATTAAAACCACCCTAAGGTATCACCTTACCCCAATCAGACTGGCTAAGATCAAGAGAACAAATGATACCAAATGCTGATGAGGATGTGGAGAAAGGGAAACGCTCATTCAATGCTGGTGGGATTGCAAACTCGTGCAACCCCTGTGGAAAACAGTATGGAGAACTCTTAAAAAACTAAAAATGAACCTACCAAAGAAATCCTATAAAAAGGGGCTAGGCTTCTCTGCCCTTTAGTAGGGGCCCAGATCTTTGGAGACTGCCCGAGAGTCCCTGATTTTGGCCTCCAAGGTGCTAAGAGATGGAAGCAACCTAAGTGTCTCTCAACTGATGAGTGGATAATGAAAATGTGGTTTATTTACACAATGTAGTTCTACTCAGCAGTAAAGAAAGATGAAATCATGAAATCTGCAGGTAAATGGATGGATCTAGAAACTGTTATACTAAGTGAACTAGCACAGACTCAGAAAAACAAATGACATATGTTCTCCTTCATATGTGGATCCTAGCAAAAAATCCTTTTAAAGTCCAGGTCCTTTAAATAAGATGATGCTATGTGGCAGTCCCTTCTGCATGAAATAATTGCCATCATCATGACATCAGCTGAGCCTGATTGCTAAAGATACTCACAATTGGGCTTGATGATGATTGCGCCCATTCATTAAAGGAGGGCCAAGCAGGGTCATTGGACCCTCACAGGATTATCCAGCCACTCCTCCCAGCCAACTGTATGTAACTTGACCCTAATCACACATGGCCTTCTGGATTTGGGGAGAGCTAAAGTATACAATCTGGGGAAGGCTAAGAAGAGAAGGCTTGACCCATGCTGGGTAAAGGCTTTCCAGTGTGCATACCCTCAGGTCATACATACACCTCAGCAACCCCTCATGTTTGCATGGCCTCCGGGATTTGGGGAGGGCTAAAGTATGCAATCTGAGGAAGGCTAGGAAGAGAAGGCTTGATCCATGCTGGGTAAAGGCTTTCCAGTGTGCATACCCCCAGGTCACTCATACACCTCAGCAACCCCTCAGTCATCTCTGTAAGTAATCTCCATAAATTCATTGGTTACCCAGGAAAACTTTAATCAAACATTGGTTTGACACTACAACATTGAAAGGGAATAAGCATTGCTTAGCATCCCCAGGAAAAGAAGTCTCACAACAGATGGAAAGTTTGTTAATGCTATTATGTCTCACAATTATTTAAAAAAAAAAAAGAAAATGAGAATGTAAAAGATGTTAAAAGGATGTGGAGATGGAGATAGTTTCCAAAATAGACAGAAAAAAATGAGAAAGCCTAAGCAAATGATGAAGGTCTGTTTAGGTTTCTTATGATATATAAAGGATGAGACAAAAATAATATACACATAATCTTAAATTTTCTATGGTCATAGTTTAGTCAACTAGTTTAAGGAACAAAATATATATCTAGTCAAGGTTTATCTGAGAACATTTGGTTTTTTACCCAAGCTTTAACTACATAGCACATGATAATTAAAAGTCCCAGACTTGTGGAACTAACCTTATTGGATGTTTAACAACCATAGTTTGAGGTCTATACTAATGTGGTCAGAGAGAATTAAAGGACAGTTTTGCCCCTTACCCTCCAAGGTCAACTTAGTTCCAGGGGACTATGGAACATCTCTCAAAATGTCCTGTAATTGTAGTGAGTCACCTGTCCTCTTGTTCAGGGAGGACATAGAGACCCCACAAAATGGACTTGAACCAGTGTCCAGTCTACAAAGAGGAGGGTCAACTCAGAGGAAACATCTCATTCATGCTTCCAAGTGAAGCCAGCCATGGTCGAGCAGGACCTTTGACTTCTCTTCACATAGATGGAATTAGTAAAAGAAAGGAGCCAGGAGCTCCTCCCAAGCCCATGTGACCCCTGAGGAACAGATCCTCAAATGACCTTAAGTGTAAAAATAAATTGATTTATTTGGGCCAACTGTATGGTCTTAAACACCCAAAAGGAAAGTATAACCAAAGCATAAAGTTAAGAGTTCAAGGGATTACACATCCCAGACATTAGGCTTAAATCATATAAAAAGTTATTTAGACAATTATTTCTCATTTATGATTTTATTCCTAACCAGAAAGTGCTGCCTAGATGTAACATTTAAAATCTTGGTCTCCAATACTGTAGTGCCCACCTGTACCTAAGGGAGACAACCAGCAATATTGTTCTAAAATGATGGCTAAATTTGTTTTCTCTCCCTGTCTAGAAGCCTTTGAGAGGGAACTGAACTGATTCTAACCACTCCAACAGTTATCAAAACACCAGAAAGCAAATCCTGAATCCATCACTCTGGAGTCCAGCTTTGGCAGGCAAAAGAAAAATGAGGAAGAACCCAATAGAGGGATGGTTTTGGAAGCCCTTGTCAAGAAATTCCAATGGACTCTCATATGAACATTTGAAAATTGCCCTATTCTGACTTTTTTCTAGTTCCTGTCTAGAACTTGTAATGCTGACTACTCTTGCCTTTACTTCTCTTTCACATCTCCTATTCACCAGTTAAGGACTTTCTTTTCCCCCTACAGATAAGAGTTATGCAATTTGGGAGTCTTTTAGATAGACCCCCTGAAGGGGTCCTCAAAT
>NW_008330327.1:3062595-3075867 GCF_000622305.1 Nannospalax galili
TTAAGGCAGTTAGGATAAAAAGACCCCAAAGAAAAGTAGCCAGTTTCTTTATTGGCTAAAAGTCAAAATGTCCTTGGGCCTTTTAGCAGCATACGCTGTTCCAAAGGCCAAAAATGTCAAAAGTATTTGGGAGCTTTTATCTAATTCCTAAAAGATTTTAGGGTTACCTCTTCAGAGGGGGGAATGTTAGAGTAGCAAAAAGCCCCATTTTAAAAAAAAAAAGAAGAAAGAGTACATGAAATTATCAGAAAAAAAATGATGCTGAGATATGGGAGGAGTTGGAGGGGAGGGAGTGGGCTTGGATTTGATCAAAACACCTTATATGCATGTCTGAACTTCTCGATAAATTTTTAAAAAATGAAGGACTTCATGCCTGCAAACTCAAGTCAAAAACTCTTGACTACAGGGGTCTTTGGGACTAGGCGTGAACTTACTACTGTTGTTTAGCTAAATTGTCATGGTGCCAAGCCACCTTACTAAACATTAACATTTGCGTTTGCACCCATAGACAAACAGTGCTCTCAGCCTTAATCAGACACGCTTCTCTTTGCAATGAATGGCTGCAAATGCAGAGATGCTGGGCTGTTCAACATGCTGAGAATGAGGGAGAGTTGAGTGCTCAGCTCTACACAAGACATTTATACCACTCTGAAGCTCAGGGATCCCCGTGGCCCGGTGCAGGAGGAATGTGAAAGCCAGCAGATAGGGAGCAGAGCTGTGAGATGCTGTCTTCTGGCCGTGGCACAGCCAGGGAAGTCATGTGGGCACAGCAGCTGTGGCTGCCTACAGTGGGCCTACACCAAGACTGGGCCTGCCTGTCAACAACCACTATTGGGGAGGAGCTCACAGGGCCCTCCCCACTTCCTGCTGTTTTAAGAGAAATCCTGGAGAGATTCAGAGGTGGAAGAAAGAATTGCATGCTGTAAGCGCCTCAGCGTCTTCATTATGGCTGTGTCACCAACAAAATAATGTTTTCTATGGAAAAATCATCCTTTTGTTCAATACTCTGTGAATCTAATAAAAATCTATGTTGTAAACTGAGTGTGGTGACGCAGGCCTTTAGTCCCAGCACTTGAGAGGCAGAGACAGGCAGATCTCTGTGAATTCAAGGCCAGCCTGGTCTACATAGTGAGTTCCAGGCCAGCTGGGCTACAGGGAAACCTTGTCTCAAAAAAAAAAAAAATCACTTATATGTGTGAGTATATTTATATACAGGGTGTCATGAAATTAGAAAAGAGGTCATGAGAGCGGAGGAAGAGACCTTAAATGGGGGAGAAGGGAGTTTAATGTAACAAGGAAATAATAATATTTTTTTAAAAAAGAATTTATATTCTGCCAGACTACCAACCAGAAATTTCCTTTTACTTCTATTAATGGTAACTTCAATTTGTGCTAGGTGATTCTAGCTCTCCATTTTGGTGGGTCCTTGTTCAAGCAAAATTGTTTATAATAGAAAAGCAAATACATTTGAGGAAAATACTAAGTAAATGGTAATGTAGAAAGTAACAGAAGTAGTGAAAAGTCCAACAGCTCATTGCAGGCTCCACTGTAAACGCTGACTCAGTAAGGACTGCAGCTTTGAAGGCTCATCCACAGACTGAGATTCTGACACTTAGCTACTACTACCTTGCAGGCCCATTGGCCTTAGTGTCTTTGTGCCTAAAACTTGGATGGTGCCTACTCCACAGAGACACTGTAGTAAGTCATGACATGCAGAGAAGCCCAGGGCCTGGCACAGATGGAGGCTAAAGGAAGAGGCATTCCGGGCGGCATGCTCTAGGGCCTGGCCTCCTCCTCCATGACCCAAATCAGACAAGGCTGGCTCCAGCTCCAACTTTCTCTTGCTATCTTGGATTCTCTCTCTCTCCCTCCCTCCATCCCTCCCCACCCCCTTACCCCTTCTGTGCATACTCAAAACAGCAGCGGGCTCCATGGTTCAGCACTCCCCACTGGGATCCCGCATGACCTTGCTGCTGGAGTAAATGGTTTCTAGGGTTTCTGATGCCTCTCAGAAATTCCTGCAGCTACAACCCCAGCAGAGCCCTCAGTGACATGGCCTGGTCCTGTGTGGCACTCAGAATACAAAGCAAAGGTCCTGAGGGTATCGCCTGCCTGATCATGTCTCTGTGCTGGACTGTTGTGTTTGCCAGGAATGGACACTCAGTCAACCTCAGATGACAGTCATTCATTGTTATAAGGACAACTACAGCACTTGCAATCAACATTTGTGTTGGGCATACTTCCTTGGATCCCAATTACCCCGCCCCCCAACTCTCCAGGTTCTGTGACCTCCAGGCTGCTCTCTAGGTTTTGTATCCAGCTCTCTGCCTAACCCGTGGTCTAGGGTTAGACTGGCCTTGGGTGTGAGGTAGGTGGAGACTGGAGTGAGAAAACAGGGTGGACAGGAGGCCTGAGGATGCTATCCCCTCCACCACCACCACCGTGTAAGACCTGCTGGCCCAGCTGCAGCTTCGAGAGCATGCACTCCCCATCCTGCACCCTCCCTGGAAACTGCTAGGCATCTTACCACTCCATGAGGCCTGGGAACCCAGCCTTGGGTGTGTTTCCTCCTCTCACACTGAGTCTCCTAAATGCTCCTCAGTTACCATATTTGTCTGTCCTGCTACCTGTCCAGAGTGCCTAATACATACTAGGCTCTTCTGCATAATTTATGCCCATCATCCCATTCAGTCACCTAACAATCCTGGGAAGGGACACCACCATCAGCCTGGTTTACAAATCAGGAAACTGAGGCACAGCATGGCCACTTCCCTGTCCAGTTCCATAGGACCAGGCAACGAATCTCCAGATGCTGATGGGTTGAGGTATGCATGGAATAGGGAAGTGTGTGCCAACTTTTTTTGTCTGGCAGTATAAAACTCAACATGGCAGCAGACTGCAGACAGCCTGAAACATGGTTCTGAAGGGGAAGATCCTCCCCCGACTAAAGACCCTGAGCTTCACAATCTCTCCACTCCTAGTGCTCCTGTGTCACTGGGATGCAACCATGTTCACCCTGCTTCTAGTAAGGCTGGAAGAGTTGGGTTAAGGTCAGACTGTCAAGGGCCTCGAATGTCAGCCTAAAGCTTTATTTGGAAAATTTCTACATAATTCAGTAAGATGAATGGTAACATCAGGGAGTAGCTTGTGTTAGTATTAACCCACTTCCTCCGTAAACTGTCAGTTCATCCCGACTCCAAGCAAGCATATAACCATAGGCAGAAGCAATCAATCCCTACTCCTGCACCTGTTCAGGTGCCACTCATGACCCCTGCATAGAGAAGCTCTGTATTCCAGTCAGAACAATTTCTCACTTATTCTTCCGTGAAAAAGCCCCAATAAACATGCATTCTGTCATATATATTAAGGCCTATTGAGTCCAGTTTTTGTCCCCAGATGTCCTTTGGTGTGAGATCATCTATTAGAGCCTGGTCCGCCTATCAAGCATCACTCCCTGAAAGAAAACCAACTCTCTCACCCAGCAGTGATCAGCTGCCAATAGTTCCTCAGCTAAGGTTGGGGCTTACCCATTTCCCCAGTTCAGTGCTGGGTTTTTGTCTGATTGAGTTTGCACGGGTATTGTGCATGCCGATGCCATTGTTCATATGAGCAACTACCCAGTCACCTGGAAGACTGTTTCCTTGTGGTGTGTGGTATAAGAGCCACCATCCCTGGCTCTTAGCAACCTTTCCACACCCTTTCCCCCAGTGGTCTCTGATCCCTGGGTGGCAAAGGGTTAATGTAGGAATCCTACCCAGGGACACACACTTTGTAATCTCTTATTCTCTGCATTTTGGTCAGTTGTGGCTTTCTGTGTTAAACTCTCTCTTGCATGAAGAAACTTTGCTGGTGAAAGGTGAGAGCTGTGTTAATATGCTCTCTGCTCCCTGATAAACATATTTTCAAATGCTCATTCTTTATTTGTGTACATTTTTAAGATCTAGAGGAAGAGGGGCTCCAGGAGGTGACCTGTAAAACGCAGAGCACACTGCAGGCATGCAATGCCAGGGAGCATGCCCATGCAATCTCATCTCCAAAACAGCTTGGGGAAATGATCACTACTTAAGAACATCCTTCAGACTGGAACAATCGAGTGTGAGGTGCCTGGTGGAACAGGGGAGGACAAGGGCATTGCCATGTTAAGAAGCCTATTAGGATGCAAACAGAACATGGCCTCTGGGACACTGAACACCTCCCCAATGTCATCACCACACAGTGCAGGGCTGCCTTTTCCCTCCTGGAGCTGCTGACACTTTTATCTGAGTATCTTCCATGGATGCTTTCTGTATCGTTTTGTGGTAACTTAGGTTCTCCTGAACAGTCAAAGAGCAAAGGCAAACAGAGAGCTGAAGATTTATTTTCTTGTGTGAGTCATACCTGGGATCACCAAACACAGAGTTCACCAAATATTTTGAGCAGTGCTGACAGTACTAAGACAAAATTATAGAGCTGCTGCGATGTTTAATTAAAACTTTTCATCTGATTCAGGGCACCGTCACTGTCAGTGACAGTGTAAATTACCCATCACCCAGAAATTCTTCCTCTGGGAATTTATCCTAAGGCACTCAAAGAATGTGGGCTAAGGCTTAGCTACAAAGATATTCACCACACTGCTCTTTCAAAGAGCAAACATTTAGAAACAGAGTTTTAATTCCCAAAAAGAGAGGAATTAGTTCAAGATAGCATATAGTGACATACTGCTCCATCCCATGTTATCAGAATGTACGCACTGTACGTAAGTGTGCACGTGCACACATGCAGCTGTATATCATGCCCTGACATAAAGTGGGAAGAATCCCGTATTCCTTCTGTTAATATTGTGTAAAGGGGATGATCAGCATTTCAAATGCTCTTTTTGCTCTTTTTTCCAATTAAGAACATGAATTGCTTTATAATAATATTAAAAAGTCACTAAAGACAATTCATTAGGGGGTCCTAACAGTAGAGTCCCACTATTCAAGCATAATGTGTTCATAACCGTCCCTCCTTTCCCAGCTCCTGCCATGGTGCAGTTTAGACCAGCCTCACTAGCACAGGTCCCTGAAAACTGCCGAGGCATGGAAGGAAGGTGGCACAGTCTCTGCCCTTAAGGGACTCGGGAGTACAAGCACTTATGCCCCACGAGGAGCTCAGCAGACATCTCTGGGAAGCCTTGGGTCTGAAACTCTCCTAGATGCCCTAGAGACCAGACATCGTGTTAAAGCACTTTGTAAGGCAGCACCTCCAAATGAAGGCTCCCTGATGCCTCTGGGCAGAGTCATTGGAGAAACCTCCTCGCCCCCGCCGCGACCCCCCAGCCGTCCCCCGAGAGATGCTAAGCGCATCCTTGAGAACTGGGGCACAGACAGCAGTGAGGGAAGCTACGGTCCTCTGCCCTCCTTTAAGGCAGGGTATAGAGGGGGGATTTGTGGAATATGGCAGCTATCCCTCCAGAGAAACTTCCCTCAATAGTTCCCGCTCATAGAATATTATGACATTATTTTAAAGGAAAAAATACACTTTTCCTTAATACTATTTTATATTTTCAAATGTGCTGATTTTTCAGTACAACAACAGGCTGCCCCCTCATGTTCATCAATATTATTGCACCCTGTTACAGCACGTTCCGCTGAACTGGTCTGCTTTACAGAAGGGTAAAGGGAAATGAATTGGGCCTGTGATGAAACTGCCCAAAACATATGAATAACAGCCATATAAGCTGTACAGTGTAATCCATTGTTCTATCTTTCTCTAAGAATAAAGATTGCTGATTTTGGTTAGGATAATAGCTAATAATTAGCACAATACTAAATGTGTTATGTGTATTATCATTTAATCCTCCTGACAGCCCTAAGAAGGAAGAACTATTACTTTAATTCAAAGGAGGGGAGGATATACAATGTGACATCAGAACAAAAAATCCTGGGCATGTGATCTGCAGAGAGAGGAATGCTGGAATAGACTCCCATGCAGAAGGCAGGGCACCTTGTGTCCGTGTTATATTTGTTGTTAATACTGTCTGGCTGGATTAGGGAAATGTAAATTCAAACTACTTTGGAGTCCAGCCTTGTAGCACATGGCTTTAATCTCAGCACTCGGGAGGCAGAGGCAGGCAGATCTCTGTGAGATGAGACCAGCCTGGTCTACATTTCGAGTTCCAGGCCAGCTGAGGCTACAGGGAGACCCTGTCTCAAAAAGACCCCCAACAACAACAACAACAAAAAGTACTATCTCACTCCAGTCTGAATGGCTATTAGCATGAAAACAGATGCTGGTGTGGATATAGGGAAAGATGAGCACTTATCCATTGTTGGTGAGAATATAAATTAGTGCGCCTACTATGAAAATCAGTGTAGAGGTTTACTCATAAAGCTAAAAACAGAACTATCATGTGAGCCATGTGTCCACTCCTAGACATACACTCAAAAGACTCCAAGTGTTTCTACTGAGCTACTTGCACATCCATGTTCATGACTTCTCTGTTCACAGTAGCTAGGAGGTACAATCTCTCTAGATGTCCATAAACTGATGACTGGATCATGAAAGTGTGGTATGTATACACAACAGAATTTTACTCAGCTGTAGAGAAAAATGAAATTTGTAGGGAAATGGATGGCGCTGGAAAATATGTAAATAAGGTAATCCAGGCCCCAAAAGACAAGAGCTGTGTGTTCTTTCTCACATGTAGAGCCTAATTTCTAATTTTAAATTTCTGTATTAAATTTGGAGTGTTTGTAGAGATCATGAAGCTGGAAGAGGCCCACGAAAGGGAGGAGGAAAAGAGGCCTTGCGGGGAAGGGGCTAGTAGAACACATGTGATATGAAATAGGAGGGGGATACCAGCGGTTAAAGGGTTAAGTGGGGATAGGCCTGAAGGTGAGGAGGAAGAGGAATGGAGGAGGAAGAGGAATGGAGGAGGAAGAGGAAAGGTTTAGGCCACAATTGGGGGAATGGGGATGAGAAGAGGATGGAGGGAAGGTTAACCAAAATTAAGGATGTATGAGAAGCCTGATCAAATCTCACTATTTTGTAAGCTAATTTTTTTAAGTTTTTAAAGTCTGAACAGAGATATTCTGCATGAATACCCCAGGAGCCATGGGGTGAAAATGAGTTATTGAGCAGGGAGGGTCCAAAGGCCCCCTAGGCAGTACAGACTATTACCATTGTTCTTGGTTGTCCACCAGAACAAGATGGTGAGACTCTGGCAGAAGTCACAGCGCACTGTTGCAGCACAAAGCTAGATCAAGCTGGATCTGGCTTGAAAACTTCTTCCCTTCTGGCTAGCCCTCACAATGCTGGAAGATGCTACACAAGTCACCAGGACAGAAAAGTCATCAATAGGCTTACTCAGCGGCAGACCCTGCATGCTACAATATTGACTTGCCAGGCAAAATGTGCCCACTGGTACAATGGTGGCATGAATGTTATAGGGGCAACCAATCACCTGTGGGTCGGATTTGAGGCCTATTCCAGAACAGGGAATGGTTCTGTATTCATTCATGGTACTGTAAACCTAGCCAAAAGCCCATGGCTGGGGAGGTCATAGATCCTGGGGGATGGGGGGTAGGGGTGGGATACATACTGTTGTTTCACGGTAAATGGACCTGCTGTCAAACTGTCTTCCAAATATTTATTTTTATATCCATAGATTAGTGCTGTTCTCACAAAAATGGTAAAAATTAATCCTTAAGGCCAGTTAACTATTATACTTTCTTACTAGGACCAGTTCCCAAAATTTTAATTCAGGAAATTAACTCAAAGTAAAAATGGCAAGGCCTGAAAAAGGCAGAGCTATCATTAAAGAAGTTTTAGAAAAAACAAACATGGCTCCTTGTTTACTTCTGCATTCTCTATATCCCTGACTTTTGGAGAGGAAAGGACTTTAAAGGAGAGCCTGAGAGAGCAGGCCCCGCTGTTTTCTGCCATCTTGACAATGGCCTTCAGATTTACTGGTGGCCATTCGTTCTTGGCCCTCACCTCCCGAAGCCAGAGGCCAGACAGTTTGTACTGGTTCATTTCCAAAGCTGGGGATGATCCATTCTTGTTCCTGGGCCACTGGCTGAATGCTGTCTCCTAAATCACTGTGCCAGGGTCTGGATGCTTATCCTTGCAGTGAGTATGGTTGCCTGCTTCTTGAAGGGAAGCATTCCCTCCATTTGCACAGGTATAGTCTCCAGCAGCAGCCTGCCACACTCAGTCCAAAGGATCAGTCCAGTCACCTCTGCTAGCCCTCAGAGCAAGCAGGACAGCATGTGCCTGGATCTGTGTTGCGATGGGGCACTGAGAGCAGCACAAGAGGACTTCATACTAAATCTCTCCATGCTCTGGCTTCTGCCTGAGGATTATAGAGTGTGAGAATGAGATTGGCCTCCACTGCATAAAAGGAGAACAGCCTAGAGAGCAATTAAAGAGGTAGGATGAGAACTGGGAGAGACATTCAAGCCAGAAGATGAGAGGGTCACCTGTTCAGAGGGTGGAGCTGTGCACACACACACACGTTGTCCTCTGACCCCCACAAGTTATCTTCTGACCTCCATATTCCTACATGCACACACACACACACACACACAATCACATGGTGGCCAAAAATACCCAGTGGATTTAGCAGCAGACATGTCATGCTGACCTCAGTGGGGGTGCATGTGCTGAAGTGGGCTGATGTCAGACTAGATAAGGAACATGTGGGAGGTGAGGGAACAGAGGTGCTAGGCAGCTCCTCCAAAACTGGACATAACAATCAAAACCGGTAAGCAGCTGCAAGGAGATAGGCAGTTAAGAGAGGACTCAGTTTAAGATGGCAAGGTGAAGTCTGTCTAAATGCGGGTAAGGAAGATCTGCGTTTCTGGCAGGGTCAGGATGATGCCGCCAAATACAGGCAGAATAGTGAGTAAGACATAGCTCAGCCTCTGGGGCCAGATCCCTTGGGTCCCATTCTGGCATCAGGATGCCGCCGCCAAATACAGGCAGAATAGTAAGACATAGCTCAGCCTCTGGGGCCAGATCCCTTGGGTCCCATTCTGGCTCCTCCGTCTGCTATTTGTGTAGGGTTTTTCTATTTTTGTTACATTGTGTGTGTGTGTGTGTGTGTGTGTGTGTGTGTGTGTGTGTGTGTAGGAATGTGGAGGTCAGCAGACAGCTTGTGGGAGTTGATTCTCTCCTCTACCATGTGGGTCCTGAGGATCCAACTCAGGTTATCAGATTTGGCAACAAGCATCTTATCCATTGGGCTGTGTCACCCAGCCCAGGCTTGTGTAATTTTGAATGGTATATGTGGCCACTCTGTGCGTCAGTTCTCTTGTCAGTAAAATGGGGGGAAAGGAACTTAGAAGGTTAAATAAGCGAGTACATGGAAGGGCTGAATTTTGGATAACGTTACTTTGTAGGTGTCGGATTCCAAAGCCACATTGGCTGTCTTTATTGATCACCTGCCTTCTGCCCATTTCTCTTCTTTGTCTTATACCACTGGGCAATTCTTGACCTGGGGGGGTGTCATAGACTACATGTTCGTGTCCCCTCCCTAAATGCATCTGTTGAAATCCTACTCCCCACCAATAAGGTAGTGGAATCAGAGGTGGGAACTTGGAGGTAATTAGGTCATGATGGTAGTTGCTTCGTGAATAGAATTAGTGCCCTCATCAGAGGGACTCCAGAGAGCTCTCTTCCCCTCTTTATCATGTGACATATAACAAGATGACTGCAGTCAGCAACCTGGAAGAGACCCTACCAGTACCCAGCCACATCAGCACCCTGATCCAGAGTCCAGAAGAGGAAGATGGAAATGTCTGTTTATAAGCTTCCCGGTGTACGGCACCTTGTTATAGCATCCCAGATGAACTAAGCTGGGGGTGTTAGTAATAGTGGACTATTTCTGCAGCTAAAACTACAATATCAACACAATGTGAATGCATACATACCAAGGTCATGTACTAGAAGGTTTCCAGCAGTCTGCTTCCTAATAGCTCCTAAATTGGAAGCTACCCAAATACTAACAGAGGAATGGGTAAATGGCCATATGTCACATATGGCAATAAGGATACAACAATCTACAACCAACCACATGTGGCACTGAGGAAGAAAGATGCCATATGTGTGCACATATACTACAGGCTGTATGGTCCTATTTATACAGAAGATAAAAATAGACAAAACCCGGGCTCAGCCTGGTTATTCCAAAGACATCAGCCCTGGGACAGTCATTTTGTCAGCCCAGGCAAGTAGTACCTACTTGTTTAAAACAGCATCTGCCTGCCAAGATGCTGTCAGAGCCCTCTCCACAACATGCCTTTGCAGAAAACAAGTAGAGTTTGGACTGACAGCTGCTTCTCATGTGGGATCCATTTTTCTGACTGTCTCCAGGATGATACTGGGTGGCAGCCTCAGTCCTGCCTGCCTATCTTTCGTCCAGGTCACTTGACTTATTTTTCTGATTTTTTGCCTGGGTCTTTGACAGAATGGCTGGAATGACCTTGCTCTGAACCTTGCGTGGAGAAAAGCCCCAGTTCTCCCTTGACACTTCATCCTCAGCTTCTCATTATGTTGGGTTCTCTGTGACTGAGAAACAACTGTTCTGCCTGAGCCACGTGATTCTGGGCCTCGACCTAAGTGGCAGTCACCTCCCTGAGCCTTACCTCCATTCTGTTGTCCCACATTTCTTGTTTCTTTCATAGCTGGGCTCCTTCCCGTGTTCCTAGTTCCCTAGTATCCCACTCAAAGCCTTTAATACTGCAGTAATTAAAAATCACTACTTCCTTTCTTCCGTGGCACATATTAGATGCAACTTGGAATGGGAAATAACCCAATTTCAGCAATGTTGCTAATATCAATAATAAAAAATGAGATCTAAGGTAGGCATGTAGCTTAGTGGCAGAGCACTTACCTTGTATATGCAAAGGCCCTGGGGTCCGTTCTGAATACTGCAGGGTAAAAGAAAACAAAAGATGAGATTCATGAGTGGACCCCCCCACACCTTTTTTATAGTTTCCTAAAAAAAAAAACACAATTTAAAAAATATTTTATTATTTTTACTTTATGTGTATGCGTGTATTGCCTGCATGTAGGTAAGTACACCCATGTCATGCAATGCCTGCGGAGGATGGAAGAGGCTGTCAGATCTCCTGGACAGTTGTTAGTTGTCATGTGGGTGCTGGGTCTTCTGCAAGAACAGCCAGTGTTCTTAACCACTGAGCCAGCTCTCCAGCCCAAAACTACAATTATTTTGAAATTGATCTATTCTTGTTTATAATTTCATTCTAATTCTAATATATAGGAATTATGTTGGCTCACCTAGTAAAGTCATTCTTTCTTAGAATTAAAAAAAAAAAGGCAGCTGGGGTTGCAGAGATGGCTCAGAGGTTGAGAGTGCTTGCTGCTCTTGCAGAAGACCAGAGTTTGGCTCCTAACACCATACTTTTCCTATCATTCCAACTGCTGTTCACCTTGTTACTCTGTCACAACTTTTAGCAAATCATATGGCTTTCAAGGAGAAATGACATGCCCAATCCTCTCTTGCCTCTAGATGTGGATAGGCAAATAAGTGGTTTAGATGGAGAACTTGTAAACTGGAGTGATGTATTCTGCTTGAAGATGGAACTCCTGCAACACCAGCTAACTCTCTCCTTTCTCTTGCTCTCCCTCCCTTGCTGGAATGCTGATGTGTCATTTACCTATGAAAATGGAGGACAGTGGAGCAACTAGACAGATGGAGCCAGGGTCCTTATTAGATCGTAGACCAAGGATTCTCTAATAACTTAAACCCCTTTCTTCTGTTCTACTAGGTAAGATAAATACACTGATTCATTGGAAATGCTGTATTTCTCTTACAACAACCTAGCCTGTTCTTCCATTAGCAAGAGTTTCCCTTCTAGACCCTCAATCTTGTTTCTTTAAATAAGGCTGAGATTTCACACACTCATTCCCATAAACCTACCTGGCTTAGTTCATTTGTGCTGCTATAACAAAATACTGAAAACTGGTAACATAAACAAAAAAGAATTTCTTATAATCCTAAATGCTGGGAAATCTAAGATCAAGGCACAGGCAGATTTGGTGTCTAATGTTTCTGTCTCAAAGATGATAATGTATTGCTGTCTTTCCTCATTGTGGAAGACAGAAGGCAGACGGATGGGGTTTGGTTGTTACTTCTAACTCTTTCATTAGGTTACTAACCTTATCCTTCAAGATACAATCACATCCTGAAAGTCTCATCTCTTGATATTATCACATCATCCATTAAGCTCAATATGTGGGTCAGCAAAATGGTTCACAGGTAAGGGCACTTGCCGCCAAGCCTGACAATTTGAGTTCAATCCCTGGGGACCCACATGGTGGCAGGAGAGAACCGTCTCCCACAAGGTGTTCTCTGACCTCCACGGGCATCCTGTGGCACATTTGTCCTACTCTCACCCCACAAATAAAATATATATTATTTTTATAATTCTTTTATTTTAAATAAAGTTCAACATGAATTTGGGGAGAATACATTCAGACTTCAGACCATGGTAAGACCATAAGTACTATATAGATAAAATCCCCATCAAAGACAGTTACCATTTTACCTAAAGAAAAGGACTCCTGCTCCCAGTCATGATAAGTTAGGTAAATCAAATCCACACTAACATTCTCACTAAGATACCTACAAAGACCAGGTAACTGTAGTTTTTTGTTGTTCTGGTTGTTTTTATTGTTGTTGTTGCTATTTTGTTTTGTGGTATGTGTGTGTGTATGTTTGTGTGTCTTAATATTCCCAGATAGGGCTGGATATGGTGGCACACCCCTTTAGTCCCAGCACTCAAGAGGCAGAGGCAGGTGGATCTCTGTGAGATCGATGCCAACCTGGTCTCCACAGCCAGTTCCAGGCCAGGTGGGCCCACAGGGAGACCCTATCTCCAAAAAAACCAAAAAAATATTGCCAGGTAGGTGGGTATACCTGTAGAAGAATCACAAGTTCAAGGTTAGCCTGAGCAACATAAAAAGTCCTTGTCAGAAAGAAAGGAAGGAGGGAGGGAGGGAGAGAGGGAGAGAGAGGGAAGAAGGAAGGAAGGAAGGAAGGAATGAAGAAACTTAAAGACAAGAAGGGCTGGTGGCAAGGGACTTTCAAATAACAGCTCTGATAACAAAGAATGGAAAATGCAGATCCAGAGAGAGGTGTACATGAGCTTGCTTTTTATCTGATGCATTTGTGAATTTTAGAAACAGCAACGGAGAATTTGAGCAAGATCTCCAGTGGGCTTAGAAAATGAGGGCCTGCTCCAACCAAGAGTGGGAAAGAGGCTGGTGACCTCCACCATGACCTTG
>NW_008330327.1:3076854-3080756 GCF_000622305.1 Nannospalax galili
AGTTCCAGGGGATCCAACTCCCTCTTCTGGCCTCTGCAGGCTTTGTATGACATGGGTACACTTATATACATGCAGGCAATACTCATATCATAAAATAAAATAATATTTTTAATATTTTTAAAAAGAAAAATAATCATGTATTCAAGGAGATAAGGCTAAACAAATATAACAATAACACGAACAGGAAAACACGTGACATAAACGTGCTGGGACACTCTGGACTTTGTAGATATCAGACGTAGAATTAAGGCTGCCTGCCACATAACCTTCTCATAAGACACTGGAAATTTGTTGTTTTTTGGTTTTGCTTGTTTGTTTTACTCAAACAATCAGCATTTGGCTTAGTTCACTCTTCCACAGTTCATCTACACAGTTCTGATCTGGGCCAGCTGGATCATCCTTATGGCCTGCTGGTGCGTGGGCTGGAGCTCTCCTTTACATTCAGTCGGTTGGCATGCTGCTGGGTCTACCAGCCTTGGGCTGCAATAGCTTGTCTCTGCTCCACATGGCCTCTTTTCTCCCAGGGATCAGCCCAGGTTCTGTCACAGGATATTCACAGGCATGCCTCCCACTGCCTATGAGTTTTCCAGCTTCTGCTTGTGATTTGCCCATACCATTTTAGCCAAATCACATTGAAGAAGTGGACTACATTCTTTGAAGGGAGAAGGAACAAAGTTCCATAGAAAAGGAGAGTACCAAAGGGAGGAGGTGAGTTTGTGGCCATCTGTTCAATATGTTAGATTCCCCAAGGGTTTGTGCAGAGTACCTGGAAACTTCTAGGGGTGTCTCTTTTAGAAACTATCACCTAGTCAGAAAGGCAAGTGTAAGTGATTCAGTGGTAAACAGTGACTGACTGTATTGTCACACAAGCTTATGGAGAAGTTTATATCAATTATATATACTTAGTTAAGATTTCACCATTGAAATATCTCTTAACGTGTAAAATTTGTCATGTCTATACCCATAAATTGTATGCTTCTTTACATATGTATTTTATTAAAACTTTTACATTTTTAAAAATTACTCTAGGCTGATCATAGTAGTGTCAAGGACACACAGAGTTCTTGTAATGTTATGAGGCCAACATTACCATGGGAACATAATACATCCATTTCCTGTCCTTGTGGGACTCACAGCATGGTAAGTATAACAGACAAACACACACAGCAACTGCATATGATATGTGCTCTTAACAGGAGTGGCAGACAATGGAAGCAAAGATGATTAGGTGTTAGACCAGCAAGGCACAGAGAGAGAGCCATACTTCAGGAGGATTAGCTGGCTAGGAGAGATGTCGTGGTTGGTTCAAAGAAAAGGTGCCATAGGACGTGAACACAGGCATGAGAAAGGGACTTAAGGGGCATGGCCCAAGGCCTGGCTGACCCATTCACAAACACAGACCAGTGATGTTGCAGTGAATATGTGAACACTCCCTATACCCCTGAAACACTCAGCATGCCACCAGCTTTAGCTAGCCTCATTGTTAAGTTTAAGTTCACAAGAAATAAAGCAAGATTCTAATACCTCAGCAAGTTACCCTGGGATGTCAAGACCTACTTTACCATCAGGGCCTAGATCAAAGGACACTGGGGACAATCAAAACTATAAATCCATGATGCAGTGTTTACTATGTGCTATGGGCTGTCTTAGGTTGTTGCACCTAATCCCCAATGTGGCTGCACTCCTAAGGAAATAGTTGAGGTTAAATGGCATCTTAATTAGTGGGCTCTGATCTGATAGGATTGGCCCTTTGATCATGGAGTTACAGCCTCAGAACTGTAAGAAAATAAATGTTCTTTAAGCCACCCAGTCTGTGGTGTTTTGTTATAGCAGCCTGGGTAGATAATACTGTGGGTTGTAGTGTTTCACCTGTCCCCACTCCCTGGACAAGTGTTCTCTTTCCATGGTCCAAAGTATGAAATGAGCCTTAAGTTACTAAGATTGGATGTCAGTAAGGCTGGGGGCTCTAGAGAAAAAAGTCAAAAAACAAAAGAGGATGATATGATGGAGGCTCAGGGGTTCTGATGAGGAGGTGACATTTGAGCTAAGGTCTAAATGAGGAGGTACCAAATATTCAAAGTACTGGAGAGGTAATGACCCAGGGCAGGAGCCCTAGAGTAGACATGAGCGAGTACATTCGTTTCCTGTGGCTGCTTTTTTTTTTTTGTCTTTTTGAGAGCTGGCCTGGAACTCACTATGTAGACCAGGCTGGCCTTGAACTCACAGAGATCTGCCTGCTCTGCCTCCCGAGTGTTAGGACTAAAGGCATGCACCACCATGCCCAGCTCCTGTGGCTGCTTTTTTTTTTTTTTTTTAGGGGCCACTTGCCATCCTTTAATATTTCTTTAGGGTTTGGACAGAATAATATAAAGTTCACAAAAGAAATGCTGAAGTTCATATTCTCTAAAGAGGAAAAAATGTTACATTTTTCCAGTTACTGTTCACTGAGCCTTAAACCAACTTTCTCTCTAGAAGTTTATTTTTGTAAGGTATTAACTAGCTTGAAGACAGGGCCATAAAAACATTGGATTGGTTTTTTGTTTGTTTAGTTGGTTGTTTTTGACAGGTTCTCCCTAGTCTCATCCTGCATGGAAGTCAGTATGTGGATCAGGCTGGCCTTGATCTCACAAAGGTCTACCTGCCCAAGGCCTTGGATTAAAGTCACTAGCCACCATGCCTAGCATTAGATTGGTTTTTATATTTTACTACAGTGATAAAGGCCACAAAAGAAACAAAAGACATTTCTAGTGATAATACCTGTGATTATTATTAACCTTAGAGAGTAGCTGATATATTCTCTAATGTTAATTCACTATTCTGGGAATAGATTTAAAGTTCTTCATAGTATTTGAAAAAGCGTTTTCTTTTTTTCACACATCAGTGGACTTTTTAAAACTTTTCATTGAATACAAACCTCATTTAGGGTATACAAGAGCTAATCTAAAGCTTATAACTTTGTGAATCATTATGACCTTATATACATTTTGTTAGATTTTTCAGTCAGCAAAAACATCTCCTAAACAGAAATTCCTCTTCTAAGTAAGAAATTTATAAGGAAAGTTTAAGTCCTTTTAGCTCTATTTCATGTTGTCTTTGAAGTTTATCTTCATGTACAAGAAGATAACGGTTGCCTTTCTATGTTTTAAATGTGTGATTATAAGGCTATGTATGGTGGTGCACACCTGTAATTTAGCACTTGGGAGACAAAGGCAGGTGGGTCATGAGTTCAAGGCCAGTTCGGGCTATAAAGTTGAGACCCAGCCTCAAAAATATGAAAAACTATTGTGTATCATGTATTTTATTAGTTGTCTAATAAGAAGTAATGCTCATCTAGAAAAAGTTTATAAATAAAATGCAAGTTTTGATCAGTAAATTTTCAATTTATATTTATTTAAAGACTCCATGCTGGGCATGATGGCACACCCCTTTAGTCCCAGCACTCTAGAGACAGAGGTAGGCAGATCTCTGTGAGTACAAAGCCAGCCTGGTTTACATAGTTCCAAGCCAGCTAGGACTACAGGACCAAAACACTCAATTAGTCCTAGGGAAAAAAATTCATTTTGAGAATTACATATACACAAATAACTTTAATGAAATGGCCTCGTTCAGTAACTTGTATAGTTTCTGAGACTTATTATTACTCTGAAGGATTTACTAGAACAACTTGTAGACCCAGTGCCCATTTGGGGATGAATCTTTGGCAAACTGCTTGCCTTCCTAAGCTATTGACCTTTTCATACAGGTTCTGGAATCCCATACCTTTAGTCCCAGCACTCAGGAGGCAAAGGCAGGTGGATCTCTGTGAGTTTGGCCTTCCTAAGCTATTGACCTTTTCATACAGGTTCTAGAATCCCACACCTTTAGTCCCAGCACTCAGGAGGCAAAGGCAGGTGGATCTCTGT
>NW_008330327.1:3081182-3090832 GCF_000622305.1 Nannospalax galili
CTAAGGATCTTTCTATCTTGTTTTCTTTATAATGAAACAGATCTTTGATCCATTGATTCTTTGTGTTGTTTTCTTTCTTTTTCATTGATTTGTGCTCTGATTTTTTTTTTAATTTTTACAAAAAATTTATTGAGAATTTCATACATGCTTATAAGGTGTTTTGATCAAATCCATGCCCACTCCCTCCTGTCTAACTCCTCCCATATCTCCACCATCACATTTTTCTGATAACTTCATATACTCTTTCTTCGATTTATTTATTTTTATGGGGCTTTTGGCTACTCTAACATTCCCCCTTTCAAGAGGTAACCCTAAAATATTTTAATGATTAGATAAAAGCTCCCAAGTACTTTCAACATTTTTGGCCTTTGGAATGGAGTGTGTTGCTAAGAGGCCCAAGGACATTTTGACTTTTAGCCAAGAAACTGGCTACTTTTCTTTGGGGTCTTTTCAGTCTAACTGCCTAGCCAATTCCTACCTTCTATTCTTATCCCACCATCCTCTGAAAAGGTTACCCAAATTGCTAATAGGGAATAGGGACGCAGACTGCAGACTGCTCTGGCTTCTTCCACGCTGAACAGGGACTCAGGATGAGGCAATTGGAGGACCCCTTCAGTGGGTCTATCTAAAAGACTCCCAAATTGCATAACTCTTATCTCATAACTCTTATCTCTAAGGGGAAAAGGTCCTTCAATCATGAATAGGAGTTGTGAAGGAGAAGTAAAGGCAAGAGTAATTAGCATTACAAGTTCTAGACAGGGAACTAGAACAAAGTCAGACCAGGGCGGTTTTCAAAGATGCTTCTTAACTTAGCACAGCCAGGTGTTCTTGGTTAATCGGCCACGGTCAAGGCTATGGTTCTTTGGCGGTGTTCTTCCACTGTGAATCAGAGCAATGTGTAACAGAAACAATCTGAAGAAACCCTGGACTTTGCTCACGAATTTCTAGGAAATATCTATTATACTCAGTAAGAAGGTAAGAAGTTTGAATCATTAAAAAAAATCAATTCTTAGGACTGGAGGGATGGCTCAGGCAGTTAAGAGCACTGGCTGCTCTTGCAGAGGACCCACATTTGGTTCCCAGAAGCCACATGGCAGCTAATAACCATCTGTCACTCCAGCTCCAAGAGATCCGATGCCCTCTTCTGACCTCCTCAGGCATTGCACCACACAGGTGCACTTATGTACAGGCAATATACTCAGACACATAAAATTAATTTTTTAAAAAGTTCCAAGTCTTGCCTTTCTCAATGTACTGGTATCATGGCAGTAAACAGAAAGGGAAACAAACAGTATATGATGACTGATCTTGGTTGTGAACATGACTGGATCTGGAATTAACTAAAATGTGAGAGACTTTCTTGACCAGATTATTTGAAGCTGGAAGACACACTGTAAATGTGGGCCCCACCTTCTGTTGGCAGCACAGAGAAAAGGACATTTTTGCCTTCTCGCTGCTGGTGAGCTTACCTTGTTGCTGTGGCATTCCTTTGCCAATATTAGAATCAACTTCTTTGGGTTCCAAATAGACTGTAGACCAGCAGATCTCCAGGAATCCTCCAGGCCTTCAGCACCAGATTGAAACTGCTGAGGCATCCAGCCTTCTGGACTGAGCAGCAACCAGATTCACAGTCTCCAGTGTGGAGCAGCCACTGTTGGACTACTAAGTTTCTACCCTGTAAGCCAATCTAAGAGATCTCTCTCTCTCTCTCTCTCTCTCTCTCTCTCTCTCTCTCTCTCAGGCCTCTTTGGGTTCTTCCGTTGGATTCCCAACTTTTCACTATATGCCCCACCCTTGCATGATGCAACTAAGGGCTCCGCCCTAGAAAGGAAGTGATCCCTGTGTGGTGGTCAGATACTTCCGGTGCTTTTACTTCCTGAAATTTTTCTGCTGCAAAATATTAAAGGATGTCAAAAATCTCACTAAATGATAGAATTAAACACGACAGTATTTTTACAAGTCAACTAGGCAAACAAGAGACCAAAGGCTGATGTGTAATCTTATAGTTTTATAGGCATTTCCAACAGCATTTTCTCTACTAGGATCCAAATTTCACAGTGCCCTGTGTCAGGTGGTACGTTGGGGTCCCATCCCCAGAAGCCACCTTCCCTACTC
This sequence comes from Nannospalax galili, assembly GCF_000622305.1. Classification (NCBI taxonomy): domain Eukaryota; kingdom Metazoa; phylum Chordata; class Mammalia; order Rodentia; family Spalacidae; genus Nannospalax; species Nannospalax galili. Next base: position 3,083,298 of record NW_008330327.1, read on the forward strand.
CTCTTCAAAAAGCGGAGAGAGCTGGCCTCCCTCAAGCTTAGGGGCTCGGAGACTTCCGAGCTGCGTGGGGAGTTTGCGATGGCCTCGCCTCCGGGTCCCCCAGGGACCACCGACCCCCCTTCACCGACCACCCACAGGACTAAAGGGGATCTGCAGCTTTAAATCCCGAAGGGTAGGAGGGGATGCTCCAGTTGCCCGGGAGACAAACGCTCAACATCCGGGCGCCCCAAGAGGCCGCTCTCTGGGCCGCAGACGTGCACCCTCGTGCACTCTCCAGAGCCGGAGATGGGCGGCAGGAAGGAGCCGGAGGAGGTCCGGGTGGGAGAAGAGGACGTGGAGGAAGGGGAAGAGGAGACGGAAGAGGCCGAGAGCGAGGCTGAGGAGGACGAGGCGGGGGCGCAGCAGGGAAAGCTGGACCTGCTCCCCGAGATACTAGATCAGGAACTCTGGAAAGCCGTGGAGATCCGTGATGATGGCAGCGCCGTCTTAACCAGCCCGGGGAGCCCCGGCCTGAGCTCCACCCGGGCGCCCAGCGAGCAGTCCAGCCTCACGTGGAGCGTCGAGGAGTCGCCCGGCCAGAGCACGCCTTCCAGCCGGCCGTCCCCGAGAAGTACCGCAGGCCTCCCCGCCCCCGGGCTCCTAAGAGATGGGACTGGGGCTCACTCATGGAGCACTGGTACCTTAAGGGTGCTGAGCTCCAAAAACGGTTCTGCACAAACATGCAACTCTCTGCCGTGCGTTGACCTTCCTGCGCTGGCGCCACACGCAGTCACCATCTTTTAAAAGGAACCAGAGCAGTTAGATTGGGATTCTCAAACCTAATCATATTCTGTTTGGATATTTCTTTATTGTTGGGGAAAGGGCGGTGTCCTCTGCATTATTTTGTTTAGCAGCATTCCTGGCCTTCTCAATCCCTGATTATGATTATGTCTGTGTAATAGTGAAGGGGCACACACACACACACACACACACACACACACACACACACACACCTGTGACAACCAAGATGTATTCAGACAATTGTCCCCTGGGGATAGAGGGGTGGGGTTGCCCTTTTAAGAACCAGTGTCTTGGAGTGGCTAAATTGTTTACTGTTTCATTCAACAGATTATCCTAAAATATTTCAGACATTTCGGAAAGACGTGTCTGAAGTGACTGTAGATAGGTAAGAAAATGTTTTCAATTTTCATTTCGTTATTTTGAAGTTGATAATGTTTATCTTTGGGTTAAACTTGTTACAAGATAGGGTAAAATAATCCAGGGCATTTACAATTTATTTATCCAAAAAAGGATTTTTTTTCTTTTTTTCTTTTTTGTCAGCATGCTGGTACATGCTGTAATCCCAACATTCCAGAGGCTGAGGCAAGAGGATCCCAAATTCTAGCCTAGCCTGGCCTTCATAGTACAAAATAAAGCAAAACTTTCTGTTTTGCACTTGGCAAGGGAAAAGACAAAGTTCCTTCCTATCTGCATCTTTTTACCTAACTGCAAGTATGACATGCCCACTTCAATATAACTCAAAGTAAGTATGTGCTATGCTTGCAATAGTAAGTTCCAGGGCTCGGTGGGTAAGAGCATGTACTGTTCTTGCAGAGGACCTGAATTTGGTTCTCAGCACCCACTTTGGGTGACTTTCAGCTGCCTATAACTGCACCTCCCTGGAGATCTGATGCCTCTGGCTTCCATGGGCATCTGCACTCACTCACATAATCCAACACAGACACACATACATATACATGATTAAAAATAAATCTTGCCAGAGATGGTGGCACATGCTTTCAATCCCAGCACTCAAGAGACAGAGGCAGGCAGATCTCTGTGAGATCAAAGCCAACCTGGTTTACATGGTGAATTCCAGGCTAGCTGGGGCTACAGAGAGACCCTGTCATTAATAATAATAATAATAATAATAATAATATAATAAATAAAATGAAAAATCTTTAAAAATACAGTAGTGTTAGGAAACCAAGAACATAGGTCTGTGATGACTAAACGCAGGAATGACCAGAAACATTCCATGGAGAGAAGTAGAAATTAAGACTTTTTCATTTCTTGTCCTTTTCCTCCTTTTTAATGCCATTAGCCTTAAAGCGCTTTAACTGTAATGACATCACAGAGAAGCTTCTTTGGAACAACAGACTTCCCTAAAATATCATACTAAGCCTGAGTCTGCACCTAAACTGTTCATCCAAACTTTTGCTTTTATAAGCAACTTTTAAAACTTATGAAGAATCATTGTCTCAGTTAATGCTTTTACCCACTTAATTTCTTTTTAATAAAACATAATATATGCATGGTTTAAAAAGAAAAGTGTGGCCGGGTGTGGTGGCACACGCCTTTAATCCCAGCACTTGGGAGGCAGAGGGAGGTGGATCTCTGTGAGTTCAAGGCCAGCCTTGTCTACATAGCGAGTTCCACGACAGCTGGGGCTACAAGGAGATCCTGACTCAAAAAGACCAGAAAAAAAAAAAAAGTGAAGTGTGCACACCTTTAATCCCAGCACTCAGGAGACAGAAGCAAGTAGATATCTGTAAGTTCAAGGCCAGCCTGTTCTACATAGTAAGTTCCAAGTCATCTGGGGCTACAGGAGACCCTGTCTCAAAAAGACAAAAAAAAAAAAAAAAAAAAAGCCATGTATCTGGTGGAACTGGAGACATGGATCAGCAGTTAGGAACACTGGCTGCTTTTGCAGAGGACTCAGGTTTGGTTCCCAGCACCCATATGGTGGCTAACAACTGAGTATAACTCCAGTTCCAGGAGATCCAATGCCCTCTTCTGGCCTATGTGGGCATTGCATGCATGTGGTACACTTACATACATGCAGGCAAAATCTACATATAAAATAAAAATAAAAAAATAAAATACAATTGAAAATTTCCACATCTGACATAGAACATAACAGTTTTGGTTTTCCTTCCTTTATAATTGTGTGTGAGTGCATGTTTGTGCAGGTACATGTGCACATACATGTATGTTCATGTACAGGCCAGAGATCAACTACAGGCGTTATCCTTAGGAACTTTTCACTTTTTTTTTTTAAGAGGGTCTCTCATTGTCCTGGACGTCAGGAAGTAGGCTAGCCTGGCTGACAATGGCGCCCCAGGGATCCACCAGTCTATACTTCCCCAGTGCTGGGGTTACAAGTGCACACCACACCACCGTGTCCAGATTTTATACATGGGTTCTGGGGACCAAACTCAGGTTCTTATGTTTGCAAGGCAAGCTCTTATCAACTGAGCCATCTCTCCATTCCCTTCATTATAATTTTTAAAGTATTTTCTTATCTATTTTATATGTATTGCCTGCATGTGTGTAAGTGCACCATGTTGTGCAATGCCCACAGAGGTCAGAAGAAGGCGTCATATCCCCTGGAACTGGAATTACAGTTGTTAGCCACTATGTGGATGCTGGGAATTGAACCCAGGTCCTCTGCAAGAGCAGTCAGTGCTCTTAACCACTGAGCCATCTCCTCAGCCCTTCATTATAATTTTAAATAACATTTTCTGTACTTGATTTATCCATTTCTAGCTTAACCATGTACTTCTCCAGTTTGTTTTGGTGGTTATATTATTTTTAATTTCCTAGCACTTAGGACTTTACAGCATTTAAACCTCTACTTGATTCAGCTCTACTATTGCCTTGTGAAAAAATTAATAGAGTGCAGTACTACTTTCTTCTGTGTCTCTTCTTACCTATTTTCTTCTAACAACATACATACATATATAATTGCAAATGATATTAAACTACATACTTGTGGAAGTTATATTACTTTGCAGTTTTATCATATGTGTAGTGTTTTACTGGTAGCAATTAACCACTAGTGGTTTAGGTACAGTTTGGTTAAAAAAATTGGAAAGCAATAGACACTCCTCAATTTCATGTTAAGAAACCAATAATGTGATTGGATCCACAGACAAGAAAATGAAATCTGATGTCAATAAAACTCGTGTACTAGAAAATGAGATTTTTCAGTTCAGTTGTCTTTGTTCTCTGGCTGTGCTCAGTGGGCACATTTCTTCAATTCTCATTTTATCTTCTTGGTTTGCTGAGGAAATTCCTTAGGTGATTTTTTTTTTCATGTAGTTCTCATGAGTAATCAAATTTCTGAGTTCTGGCCTGCCTGAAAATTCTTTATTTTGCCTTCAAACCTTGTACATACAACCTAAGAGAATGAGGGGTTTTTTTTTTTCATTTATTATTTTTTTACGTGTATGAGTATATTGCCTGCATGTGTGTAAATGCACCCGTGACATGCAATTCCCGAGGAGGTCAGAAGAAGGTATGAGATCCCCTGAAACTGGAGTTACAAATGGTTGTTAGCCACCATGTGGGTGCTGGGAATCGAACCCAGGTCCTCTGCAAGAGCAGTCAGTGCTCTTAACTGCTGAGCCATCTCCTCAGCCCCTATCAAGAATTTGATGTTGGCATGCTAATATACAGCCTGTGCACAGAATTTATTTTGTGGTACATATTTGTAATTCTAAAAGCCAGCTACTGTCACTGTTCCAAATAATTTGTCATTGTTCTTTAATCTCTTTGAGAGCATTCAAATGTAATATATTAATATGCTATATGAAAGTGCTTTTTATTCTTTGTCTCAAAGTCGCTTGTTCTGTTTCTCTCACACTTTCTCTCCTGTGCTGTAGGTTACTTTTATGTAACTGCCAGTCTGTAGTTACTGTTTGTATTTATAAAGGAATGACTGGTGGGCAGCTAAAATGGAACACTCCTCCGTGGAGTACTTCACTTTCCTGAGGTGGGAGGGTTACCTGGAACCCTGCACAGGTGGGTGGAGCATATCAGCCAGATTCCTCTAGAGTGTCTGATCAGGAAGCCATCAAGCTGGTGACCCCACCATTATTAAAGTTAAGACCCTTTGCTGCCTGGTTAACGTTCTTTATGGATAGAACAGCCCTTCCTCCTTTCTCTCTCAAGCCTGCTGAGCCAGTCCGGAGTAACCATGTACTCTGCTCTGTTTCCATTCACCTGAAAAACATTCCCAGGTATACACTCTTTAGGCTCCTTTGGATCTAAAACTCCTGCCAATTGCCTCCTATAATGGGAGAGTAAGAGGCCTAACCTGGCCAGCTGTTCCAAGGTCATTCTTTGACCTGCTATCATAATAGCTGTCTTTCCCTCTTGTCTGGGTGTAGTTGCAGTTCCCAGAAATTCCCTATTAGAAAAAAACCTCTTGCTTTGGGCTGGAATAGTCTCTTCTTCAGCCTTCCACTGACCTACAGCCATGTATTTTCTTTTTTTAAAGAGGTAATTATTATTTATCTACCAAAGAGTGCATGTTTTTGAGGACCAACAGTTTCTTTAAAGAGTCTATTATTTCAGTAAGATCTTCAAAAGGAAAAAAAAAAGAATTGTGTCTTGATTTGGTTTTCAGCTATATGATTTCAAGTCTGTGGGACACTCTCTCATCTAGATCAGATTCTTGTGTTGTTGCCTCAAATCTTTCTAAGATGCTTTAAAAAACAATAAGCATATACAAACATTAAAGTATTTGTTGCTACATTTTGTAAGATTATGAGTGGTTTTGTGTGTGTGTGTGTGTGTGTGTGTGTGTCTTTTTGAAGCAGGGTCTCCCTGTAGCCCCAGCTGTCCTGGAACTATGTAGACCAGGCTGGCCTTGAACTCACAGAGATCTGCCTCCCTCTGCCTCCCAAGTGCTGGGACTACAGGTATGTGCCACCACACCCGGCTCATGAGTGTTTTTTTCAAAAGTGCAACCAATATCAAATTAATTGCCTCGTTGCTTTCTGTTCTGGGTGACGTGGGGCAAACTATGAGGCAGATGAAAGTGGAGAAACAGGTTTTGGGGCCAGACAGATGCCTCTCTAGTGACTTTTGTAGAAGTTCCTTAATCTCCTTGGCCTTTGTGAGAAGGAAATGCTAAGACTGTCTTTGATTAGCTTTTGGAAAGATAACCAAGATAATGCAAGTAAGGCAACTTTTCCTCCCTCCCTACAAGTTTTCCACGGTGTTGATTTTATCACCAGCGTCCACTTACCTTAAATCTCTTTTTCTCGTTTTAAAAAGTACTTATTTTTTTGTATTTTACATGTATGAGTTTATTGCCTGCATGTACGTGCACCTGTGTTGTGCAGTGCCTGCTGAGGTCAGAAGACAGCGTCGGATCCCCTGCAACTAGAGTTATGGACAGTTATCAGTGGCCTTGTGGGTGCTGTAATTCAAACTTGTGTCCTCTGCAAAAGCAGCCAGTGCTCTTAACCACTGAGCCATGTCTCCAGCCCCATTATCTTAAATTTAAAATTCCATAACCAACCTTTGGTGGGGGGTTAAGGAAGGCACGAAGAGGCAAGAAGACTTAACTGAAAAATGTATTGATTGGGGGGGGGGCGTTAAATGTCTGGGGGTTTCCCTCTAGCGTTACTCTGCTGGTAGTCCCTGCAGCTTGTCTCTCGGGATGGTGAGATAAACAGGATTCCCTCAGAGATTTGCACAGGTGGCCCCCGCAGAGGCGCTCTTTGCCTATTCCAGGATACAGTTACTGCGGAACTGAAAAACAAAAACACTTCACTAACGCAACGTGCCAGGAAACAAAACGTCAAAAACCACTGGTTTTCAATTGACTAAACTGCTTGAAAAAAAATATTACTTGATCATTTTAGAAAATATAGTAAATTATTTTATTTAAATTAAACTATAAAGAAACAACAGAGGTTGAAAAGCAATGCTGTTTACTTGTTACTGCTAAAAGAGTCCATAAATTCCTGCTTTGCTATGATGTCCAATATTAACACATTACTCAAAGAAGAGAGATTGCCTAATTACAATGCATTTAACTCAACATTGCCTCTTTTTACATTTCTATCCTTTCTTGTGTGCGTGTACACAGGTGCACATGCAATTCAAGTAAATGTTTAAATGTGTACATCACTAGTACAAACAGTAAGAGTTCCACATGTGTACAGATACAGGGTGAGTGAATCCCTAGAGGGAAAAAGGGTATTAGAAGACTCCGAGATTCAAAAGTGGTGGGTTTGCCCTCGTAGCGCAAGGAAGGAAAGGGCAGGCACTCTCCTATGGCTTCTGTGAGTCTGTAATCCTTACTGTCCAGAGAAGGTTTGCCAAACACCTTAAACAGTCAGGAGCTACTGGTGGCACAGCCTGTAAGATGGACACATGTTGACTAAAAGACCAATGCTTTTCACCTCCTCTGCCCTCTAGGGGTCGGAGATAACCTGACCCAAAGCACATACTCTGGGCTGCTCATCAAATCCACGAAGGGGACCCTGCCCTCTGAAACCTGTCAGAGAGGGTGCCCACTTAGCCTCATGAGCCTGAACTCTCTTTAGAACCTCATGCTGCCTGTCCATGGTATTAACTCTCATAAGAAATCTCTTGCCTAAAAGGACAATCCCTCATGAACCCCAAAGAATAGATCTGATGCCCACATTATGGTTAACTTTACTGAAGATACAGAGTCAGAAAACAGTATTTCAATGTAAACAGTCAGGACCTTCTTTGTTCATTGTGATTTATTATAATTATATATATATATATCA
>NW_008330327.1:3091088-3091531 GCF_000622305.1 Nannospalax galili
ATATTATACTATATATAATAGACTTTGCTAATAACTATATAATTTTACTCAAAACTAACATTTGTACCTAACTTTCAGAATGATGTATCCAAATTTATATCCAAAAGTTCCAATTTCAGTACAAACAGAAGAAAGTTGGCTTCAAGAAATTTCTTCCAAACAGCTCCCAAGTGAGTATCTTGATTTATTAGCTTTTTCTGGGAGGTGGGATTGCATATTGAAAATACCACAGGTGTGGAGGGCAGTAGAGGTGGCTCTGAATACCTAGCAGTCCAAACACTGTGATACATTGTGATAACTAACATAGTAACCTCTTTGAGCCTCAATTTCTTCATCTCTGTGCTGGATAGCTTTAATGTCAACTTGACACACCTGGGTCGAGGGAGCCTCAGTTGGGGAATTGCTTCTATTGGACTGGCCTGTGGCCATGTCTGAGGGGCATC
>NW_008330327.1:3091763-3114710 GCF_000622305.1 Nannospalax galili
TTCTTTGCTATGATGAACTGTGACCTGGGATATGTAAGCTAAATAAACCCTTTCCTCCCTAAGTTGGTAGTGGTCAGAGTATTTTGTCACAGTAATGAAGAAATAAACCTAGACAATCTCCTAACAAAAATAATATTGCCTCAGGAATGTTATGATGATCAAAATGAGATGAAATATCTAAATTTCTTGATGTGTAATAACTGTGTAATAAATAATAATGTTTCTATTCACCAAGAAATAATGTTATTTTATTTTGATGCCTATCCTGTTTATTCTAGAAATGACATAGATACTCTGTTCTTTTTAATTTTCAAACCATTAAGAAACTATTAAAACTGCTGTTGTGGATGCATGGGGACTGTAGAAGTGTGTTGGTCTAGCTTGCAAAAGGCCCTGGAGTCATCTCCCCCAGCACTGCAACAACAAAAAAAATCTAAACATTTAACTTACCCCACTATAATTCTTTAGAGGAAATCATTACGTACAGCTTTTCAACTTTCATATTCAAATTTTATGTTCTATCACTTATTCATCAAAGGCACTTGGCTTATGTTGAGTACCTTCCATAATTCAGGCTCTGTTCAGTAGAATTGACAGTGAGTGAAACAATCAGATCCCTGTCTCAAAACTCACATTAAAGCACAGGAGGTAAAAGTGATAGTGAGGTGAATCCTTCATAAGACAAATCATAAATATGTAATATATTAGAGGATGGAAGTGTTTAAGTTAAATGTTGGGCAAGTGTCGGGATGGAAGGGCAGCAAGTTTATACGGGGTGCTCAGAGAAATCTCCTCAGAGAAAGTCTGAAGGAGGTAAGAGAAGGAGCCAGGGCATTCTTTGAGGGAACAGTGCCCAGGCAAAGGAAAGAGCAAGTGCCTCCTCCTAACAAAGGACCTGATACGGCTTGGTAGAAAAAGCAGGGAGAATCCCAGGGAATATGGTCAGAGAGAAAGAGAGCAAGTCATCTTTACTAGACGTAGAGGGGAATTCCCGGAGAATTCGCAGAGTGACACAATCTAACTTGTATTTCAATGACTGCTGAAAAAAGATGCTAAGAAGGAAAAGGCCCAACCTGGCAACTCACAGAGAGGGAGGGGGAATGCGGGAGGGAACATTACTGGGGCCAAATGTTCCCTAGCAGTCAGCAGGATAAGGACCTTGAACTTGGTACAGCAGCATGTGGTGGTCGCCAACGGTGTGGGTGGACCAGCTTCACAGTAATTGTGGGGATGAAAACCTAACTAAAGTGGACCCCAGGGAGAGTGAATGAGAGAAGAACTGAAACCTGTAGATTAGAAATGGAATCACACCCACATTCCCAGTTCATTTGATAAGCTTTTGATGGTTTAACGGTATCACCAATACACAAAGTTTTGCTGCATGTATGAGGGCATGCACATGCCACTGCACACATGTGGAAGTCAGAGGACAACCTCAGGTGTTGATCCTCACCTTCCACCTCCTTTGAGACAGGGTCTTTTGTTGTCACTCTGTTTGCTAAGTTAGTTGGCCCATGAGCTTCCGGGAGTTTTCCTGGCTCTGTCTTCCATCTCTCCATAGGATTCTTGGGATTATAGATAGATGCTATCACATGTGGCTTTAAGCAGATGCTGGGATCCAAACTAAAATTTTCATGTTTATGCGGCAAACATTTTACCCAGTGAGCCATGCCCCCAAACTCAACAGTTTTAGATATTTTTTAAAACATTATTGTGCTTGTGTGTGTATGTACATGATGGGAGTACATGCCATGACACACATATAAAGGCCAGAGAAAAACTTTGAGATATTGGTCCTCTCCTTCCACCTTTACATGAGTTCCAGGGATCGAACTAAGGTCTCCAGTCTTGTGTAGCAATCACCTTTACCCTCTGAGTCATCTCTCTGGCCCTTAGTCTTATTGACAAGTCAAAGAATATAAATAAAACACTCACTTGTTTTGACCACCATGCCTAATCCAGAGGTTACTACTATTATGCTGGTATTTATCTTTCCAAATACTTTTCTACACTTTTATATTCAGATAGAAATATGGCCAATAGTTTTACCCTTTTCTTGTTGTTTGTATAAATAACATCGCACTGAATATGTTGTTCAATTTGCTTTTTCACTGAATATGCATGGAAAGTTTTAGCAGGCCAGTAAATACAGATCTTCCTCACTGGTTTTATTTATTTTATTTTATTTATTTTGGTCTTTTGAGACAGGGTCTCCCTGTAGCCCCGACTTGCCTGGAAAATCAGGCTGGCCTCCAACTCAGAGAGATCTGCCTGCCTCTGCCTCCCAAGTACTGGGATTAAAGGTGTGCACCCCTACACCTGTGCCTGTGTCTTCATTACTGGTTTACTTGTTGTATAACAGTGTGTAGTATAGATGGACAGTTGCTTACTGAAAGACTTCCTAATTGATGAATAAAGTCATTCCCAAATTTCCCCTTCCATGGTCTTTTGGTAGGCTGATTCCTCTTTGTATACACACCTAAGTATTTCTCTAAGACACATACCAAGTGTTCTAGTTACATTTTTGTTCCTCTGATAAACATTCTAACCAAAAGTACCTTAGGAATAGGTTTATTCAGCTTTCAGGTCACAGTCTGTCATTGAGGGCAGGAACTCCAGCAAGAACTTGAAGCAGAAACCATGCAGGAACACTGCTTCCTGGCTCACTAGCAGGATCATGCTTAGCTTTCTTATATAGCCCAGGACCACCTGCTGGGGGGAATGGAGTCACCCAAAGCAGGCTGGGACCTCCCACATCAATTAACAATCAAGGCAACCTTCCATAAACATGCCCACAGGTCAGTCTGATGTAGGAAATCTCTCATTTGAAATTCCCTTCTCGGGTGACTCTAGGCTGTATCAAGTTGATAGTTAAAGCTAATTAGAACACCAAGAAAGCAGCATTAATATGGGAAAAGTTGCGTCATAACTATTTTCTTTCTAAAGAGCTGACCCAATGTATGTCTCTACCAAAGGAAATGTTGAAACCACCCCTTTCCCACCCTTCTCAGTATTTTATTGTTGCTCTTTTAATATTTTTATATTCTAGCAGTTAGAAATTGTACCATATCTTATTATTGGGTTTCTTTTTTTTTTTAATCTTTTTGAGACAGGGTCTCCTTATAGTCCCAAATGGCCTAGAACTCACTATGTAGACCAGGCTGGTCTTGAACTCAGAGATTCTCCTGCCTCTGCCTCCTGAGTGCTGGAATTAAAGGTGTGCACTACCATGCCTGGCTCTTATTATTGTTTTTTAATGTTTTATTATTTTTATTTTATTTGTATGAGTGTATTGCATGCATGTATGTGGGTACACCCCTGTTGTACGATGCCCGTAGAGGTCAGAAGAAGGTGTCAGATTCCTTAGAACTGGAGTTATAGTTGTTAGCTGCTATGTGGGTGCTGGGAATCTAACCTGGGTTCTCTACAAGAGCAGCCAGTCCTCTTTACTGCTGGGGTATCTTTCCAGACCCACATATCTTATTATTGTTAAGGTCAGAGTCTGGGCCCTGGCAGCCCTAACAAACCCGGCTTGACCACCCTCAAAAGGGTGGTTTGGCTGATTAAACAAGCCAATTATAGCAAAAAGCAAGTAAAGGATATTTATTTAATGTAGACACTTTGAGAAGAGGAACAAGAGTTTCAGTTGGTCCTCCGGCTCCCATGAAGTCCATCTCTGGGGTTCTGACATGAGGAAGAGAATCACTTTGAGGATCTCCTCTCTATTCTGAAGCCAGGTTTGACTGTCCAGGTTTGGTTCTAGTGGGCTCAGGTATAATGCAGGACCTGGGGCACATGTGGTAAACCTAAATGGTGTCCTTACGGTGCCATATCCACCATCTTACAGAGTGCACAAACAGAGAGGGGCACAGTTACCTCCACCCAGATCTCAAAGAGGGAGCCCCCTGGAATCAGCGTCAATGACTCTGAGAGAAAACTGCTTCAAGGGCAAGGCTGCCACCCCATTGGATCTGGGAGGTGAGGTCTTTGTCCCAAAGGACCTAGAAAGCGGAATATGGAGCCAAAGAAGATTGTTCTTGAACCTTAGACTGAATATGATTTTCTCTATCGGGGTCAGCCTCCTTTAGGACCCCTATTCCTTTATTCTTTCCTGATTCTCCCTTTTGGAGTAGTGCATCTTTCCTATATCTATTCCACCATTATGTTTCAGAAGTATTTATTTGATTTCATAGATCTACAGCTGAAGAATAAGTTGCCACAGCATGTGTCATACCTTGCATCTTACCCTCACCTGATATAGATGATATTAGTGAGACTTTGGATGTGAACTTTAAGGTAGAATGTTGAACGGGTTAAGACTCTGGGGGCTACTGATCTGGAATGAATGCATTTTGCATGTGAGGAGGATATGAAGGTTAGGGGCCAAGAATGTGTGTGCCCCAACCTCTGAATTCATATGTTGAAACCCAGTAACGTTTGGAGGTGGGAACCTTTGGACGAGTATTCAGTTGTTAGGGCTCCACCCTCACAAATGGTATTAGAACCCTTAGAAAAGGACCAGAGAGCTGCCTTTCCCATTCTACTTCATGAGGACACAGCTAGAAGTCAACATCTATGAGCTAGGAAGCAGGCCATCACCTGACAACAAATCTCTGGACACCTTGAGCTTGCATTATTCCAGCCTCCAAAACTGTGAGAAAGAAATTTCTCTTTCATGGCATTTAATTGCAGCAGCCAAATGAACTGAGACAGCATGGCTGCCTTGCCGTGTTGGGAATCATTGATCTAGTTCTCTGAAATGACCACCCAGCATTCCCTCACATGGACAAGTCAGGTCATTAGTCATAGCAAGCAAGGTTGGTTGTGTTATTGAGCTCAGATAAGGCCTTAAATCTTTGTGCACTGATTTTTATACTTCATTCAATGTTACGTCTTAAAACATATTTAACATTTCTTCAGATACACACATCACCTGAGCCTGTCTAAACAGCAGCTCCTCCTGTCCCTGAAAGATCCTCTGGCAAAGGGGATCTTTCACATCTCAGCAGCTTTCTTCCTTTGCCTCTGATTGGTTTCATCATTCCAATTCTAGTTGCTTTAAACCTGGGAATTTACTCGAAGTGGGTGGTGTGTTGATGGCCTCCTTCCCCACATCTAGAGGCATTCAGGAATCTACAGAGGGAGGAATCCTGCTGGCATAGTTTACTATTCGACCTCCCCAGCACTCTCCTACATGAAAAATCTCAGTGAGGTCACAGACATAAAACAGAGGGTGCTGAACAAAAGGGATGAAAGGAGTACAGAGCACAATCACGACTAAGATATTCACCCACGGACCATGGGGCCAACAGGGAACAAGACACATTTACATCTGATACACAGTGCTTTTTCTCTGCTTCTAATGTTAATGCAATATTCAGAAAAGGGAATAATTAAAAAATGAAACAAGGGGCTGGAGAGATGGCTCAGCGGTTAAGAGCACTGACTACTCTTGCAGAGGACCCGGGTTCGATTCCCAGCACCCACATTGCGGCTACAAACTGTCCTTAACTCCAGTTCCAGGAGAATCCAAAGTCCTCTTCTGACCTCCTAGGCATTGCACGACATGGGTGCACTCACATACATGCAAGCACTACACTCATATACACAAAATAAAAATAATAGCCAGGCATGATGGCGCACGCCTTTAATCCCAGCACTTGGGAGGCAGAGGCAGGTGGATCTTTGTGAGTTCAAGGCCAGCCTGGTCTACATGGTGAGTTCCGGGACAGCTGGGGCTACAGGAAGACCCTGTCTCAAAAAGACAAAAAATAAATAAAAAATAAAAAAATAATAGAATATTGAAATGAAACAAATACCGTTTAAGCACTTATTTTTCTGTGTCATTTTTTTCATATTCAAGTTATTTCTCCTTTATCAAGATTTATGATAAGTGTATGTTCTTTCCTTTTTATTTTTAAAGAAATAAAACCATCATCCTTTGAAGTAAAGGAATCGATATCAGAATGCCTGGCTTCTAAGTTAAGAAGTAAGTGGATATTTTACCCACATCCCCTTTTGCTGGAGACACAAATTGCCAGTAAGGAACTGACCTCTCAGCACAGTGCTGAGAATATATATAGGCAGATAGTGGAAACAAAGGGGTGTATAATTATGTGTGTGTGTGTGTGTGTGTGTGTGCACGCACGCACGCGCCTTGTGTTTGAGTGAGACAGGCCAAGAGAATGAGGTGGGAAAGAATCTCCAAACTAGACAGAAGTGGAATGCACTGCACAAAAGTTTCAATTTGTCCCTCTGAATCTATATCTCTTCTCTTCAGGAAAATGGGTAATTAATCCAGAAGAGCCCGAACTAAGCATTTTATGTGAAATGGAGGTAAGAACTATGTATCATATAACAACTAGCACCTTGTCCTTGCTGTAAAAGAAACTTAGCTAATCTTCAATGTTTTTCTCTTCTTAACATTTAGTTTAAGGATGACTTTGCAGCATTATTTGTGCATCCTCTAAGAACACTACCCAGCATCGGACCACCACCCATTCTGTCATACAAAAAAGAGAGTTTCAACTTGGGCATTAGTTTCAAGGTGATTTTAACTCATGTTTTCATTGTTACTGTAAAATGCTTTAAAGGCCCACACAATGACTGGCATGATAGACATGAAGATACTTTAAAAGAATAAAAGCAAAGAGCTCATTTATTTGGAATAGCACTTAGAGTAGTTTCTAGAGATACTTTAACAAAGTACTACAGAGTGACTTAAAAGTATTGCCTTGTAATTTTAGAGGCCGTAAGTCTAAACTTAGGGTATCAGCAGAGCCCCTGTAGAAGAATGCTCCTCACCTCTTCCAGCTTCAAGGGTTGCAGGAAGAAGCATAGGCAATACACAGCAGGCAGCCTTGCCTAGTAGCTTCACTCCTCATCCCTGCCTCAGTATTGACTGGCCTCTCGCTCAGTCTCTAGGTCCAAAGGTCCTTTTCTTCTGAAGACAGTAGGCCCGTTCCAATAACCTCATCTTACTTTGGTTACTTTCGTAAAGACCAAATAAGGTCACAGTCTCAGGTTTAAAAGTTAGAACTTCAACATATCTTCTAGGGAGGCACAACTCAATCCATAATAGTGGCCATAAAGTCTGCAAATACAGGTGAACCTTTGCCATGTTTAATGACATTCGGTGACCAAAGAATGTTCTTAATGAGATAAAGATTTCCTTAGTAATTCCAGTAGGACAGGGCGCCACCTCCCACACCACAATGATGAAGGGAAGGCTGGTACAGTGATTATTCCCGAACCTGAATTGGATGTGGGCAGGTGGAAAGAAACATATTCCCCATATGAATCCCCTTGAAGACTTCTGGGGTTCACTAAACACCGGTTTACACATGATTAAGACGATCAGTTGTGCAAGTCAGAGCATCACAGAAGCATGAACAGGACTGATGAGATCCTATGTGGACGCACTGTTGCTATCCTCCACAGTAATCAAACTGCAGCATTGACCAAGGGCAATAAATTAAACACCATATGATATAGTACCAATAAGCATTTGCTGAGCCATTTACCCAGGTTCCTAAACTTGATGGTCATGCTATCAATGCCTCAGGCTGAAATTCTTTAGCCATAGAGCTTTCCTTTCTCTGAG
The DNA here is from genome assembly GCF_000622305.1 of Nannospalax galili. NCBI lineage: Eukaryota > Metazoa > Chordata > Mammalia > Rodentia > Spalacidae > Nannospalax > Nannospalax galili. The sequence continues at coordinate 3,099,367 of NW_008330327.1, forward strand.
AAAGTCAGAGAAGTCTCGAGCTGGTGGGGTTCCAGGCTTCTCTGACTCCCAGAGATGGGTCTGAAAGAACTTGTGGCTTCTTCTCCAGGGAGATGGCCCACACTGGTACCTGGATAGGGCTCGCTCCTCTGGTTCTGTGGGCAGATCTTGCAGGTAGCACTGACATTAATCTGGTCCAGGGGTAGTAGCTGGCCTGCCCGGTTCTCCTCTCTGGTCACCCCTCATCAGGTACAGATTCTGATGCCACTCAGTCTTTTAAAGAACCTCTACTTTGTTTTATTCTCTGATGAAGAAGTGAAGGAATCACGAGACAAAGAATGCACTACCAAGTCCCTCGTATGGCAATGGCCTGGTATTGCCAAGACCAGTTGTGTATACACCTCTATTCCCCACAAAGGACTCTGGGATCACCATTTCTGCAACTTTCTTCTTACGATGGACTTGCACAGCTCTTGAGGGGCCTGGCTCTGTTCTGGTAGATAGGACCAGTAAGGAGCACTCAAAATACATCTCAGGTTCTTTAGTTTTCTCTAACCCTTGTATAGAGGTGATGACACAGGTTAGACTACACAGATCTCACTGGCTACAAGTATTTCTGTGACACTCATTCTCAAATAAGTTGGTACATTTCCCATTGCCTCTATAGTCGGGCTGGATAGTCACTGCCCAGAGCCCTACTCCTGAAGCAGGGGCGATGAGGCTTCCTGGAGGCACTTCTTTACCTCTCTCCCTCTCTCTCTCTCCCTCCCTCCCTCTCTCTCTCTCTCTCTCTCTCTCTCTCAAGGATGAAGATGAGTTATTGCCAAAGTGTGAATTTTGTGGAAGTGATCTACAGTCATTTCTTTCCAATGTGGATATTTGGTCTGACAGCATTCGCAATGAAAAAGGTCGTGTAAGTTAGTTCCAAAGCAGGTTGACTGAGGAATTTGTGTCATTTTTAAGCATATGTACTGGTTCCCCTGCTTTTTTCTCTTACATTGTCATCCCCAAAGGGGTTTGTGTTAGCTGTCCAGGAAACAGCAATCACAACTACATCACACCTTCTGGGAAAGACTGATACCAACATGTGTTGGCCAAGTTGTGGAGAAACTAACCCATTACATTGCTGGGGGAGAACAGAAAACAGCATAGCCAGCCTGGTGTGTAACACACACACCTGTAATCACAGTACTCAGGAGGTAGAGGCAGGAGGATCAACAACTCAAGGCCAGCACAAGCTACATAGCAAGTTCAATGTCAGTTTGATGTACATGAGGGCCCATTGAGAGAGAGAGAGAGAGAGAGAGAGAGAGAGAGCGCAAAGAGAAAAGGGAGGGGGCAGAGCAAAGGTAGGAGGGAGGGAAAACTACATCTACTTTGGAAAACCATCTGGAAATGCCTTGAAAATTTTGATATTTAGGTTGGTGCAAAAGTAATGGGTTTTTTTTTTCCATTATTGAACATGGAAATTTGCCATTTGATACTGGAATACATTCTTAATAAATGTGGGCATGTTACACATCATTTTAATATGAATTTCTCACTTTTTCCTCATTTGTTGCTGTTTATTTCGTATTTATTTTGTACTATGAAAATGATGGTATGCAGAAAGCAAATTTGAACGATTTTTGTTATTGGAGTTCAAAATGGGCCGTAAAGAAGCAGAGACAACCTGTAACATCCAACAACACATTTGGCCCAGGAACTGCTAAGGAGGATTCAGGGCAGTAGAGGTTCCAGAAATTTTGCCAAAAAGATGAGAGCCTTGAATGTGAGGAGTCGAATGGCCAGCCATCAGAGGTTGACCGTGACCAACCATTCAACCATCATTCAGCAGTAAGTCTGATTGGAAAAGTGAAAAGAAGTGAGCCTTGGGAGCTGGCTGAAATTTTAAACTCATCAATCTTGAATCGTCTTCCTTTCTTACTCTATGCAACAATAATTAACTATTTCTCAATCAAATTATGAGATGCAACAAGAAGTGGTGTCAGATATGGTGGTGTCTACTTTTAACCTCGGCACCCGGGAGGCAGAGGCAGGCAGATTTCTGTGAATTGAGGCCAGCCTGGTCTATATAGTGAGTTCCAGGCCAGCCAGGGCTACTAAGTGTGGCCCTGTCTTCACAAAAATTAATTGTATGTGAAAATGAGTGATACCCAGCTTTATGATTAGACCAAGAAAAAGCTCCAAAGTACTTTTCAAAGCCAAACTTGCACCAAAGAAAGGTCATGGTCATGGTCAGTATTTGGTGGTCTGCTGCCATTTTCTGAATCCTGGTGAAATGAATGGATCTGAGATGTATGCTCAGCAAATCAATGAGATGCACCAAAAACTGCAATGCCGATAGCTAGCCATTGTTCAGCAGAAAACGCCTAATTCTTTCCCACAACACCTGACTGCACATCACACCACCAATGCTTCAAAACTTGAATGAATTGGGCCGTGAAGTTCTACTCCGTTGTCTTAGCTACTTTCTATTGCTGCTGATAAAAACACTCTAACCAAAACCAAACTGGGGAGGAAAGGGTGTATTGGGCTTACAGCACAGTTCATCCTCAGTGGAAGTCAAGGCAGGAAGTCAGGGCAGGAGCCTGGAGCACAGACTGTGGAGGAACGCTGCTTACTGGCTTGCTCTTCCAGCCCATGCTCAGCCTGCTTTCTTATACAACACAGACCCACCTGCCCAGGGGTGGCAGAACCCACAGTGGGCTGGGCCCTCCCACATCATTCAAGAGTCAAGAAAATGCCTCACAGACATGGCCACAGGCCAGTCCAATGGAGGCAATTCCCCAACTGAGGATCCCTCAACCCAGGTATGTCAAGTTTGATAACTAAAGCTATCCAGCACACTTATCCACCATATTCATCTGACCTCTCACCAACTGAATACCGTTTCTTCAAGCACTTAGATAACTTTTTGTAGGGAAAATGCTTCCATGTAGCCAAAAGGATACAGAAAATGCTTTCTAAAAGCTTGTCAAATTTCAAAACACAGATTTTTATGCTCAGGGTTAAGCAAACATTTCTCTTCGGCAAAAAAAAAAAAGTATTGATTGATGTGGTTTCTATTTTTATTAATAAAGATGTGTTTGAGCCCAGTTATGATTTAAAATTCATGCTCCAGAACTATAGTTCCTTGTACACCAACCTATGCAGATACCAAATGATCCAGTGATTCTCTTCCTGGGTTTGCACATAAGAAAATGGACAACATATGTCCACACGAAAACTTGTAAACAAACAAATCCTTGATATGCAAAAGTAGAAATGTGTATCTATACAATCAGATATTATCCAGACAGACAGAAGTCCTGAAAACATTATGCTAAGTGAAAAAGCCAGTCACAAAATACAATATGCTGTGTGGCTCCATGGGTATAAACCACGAAGACCAGGCAAATGTGGAGAAACAGGAAGTAGATGAGGGCTGAGGATGTAGCTGGTGGTGGTCTGCTTGCCTACCATGCACAAAGCCCTGGGCACTGTCTGCTGCTGCTTAAGTGGGCCATGGTGGCACATGCCTGTATTCACAGCACTCAGGAGGTGGAGGCAGGGGAGTCAGAAATTCCAAGTCATTTTTGGCTAGGTAGAGAGTCTGAGGCTAGCCTGGGGATACATGAGACCCTGTCTCAAAAACAAAGGAGGCTGGAGAGATGGCTCAAGAATTAAGAGTACGGGTTGCTCTTGCAGAAGACCTGGGTTCCATTCCCAGCACCCACATGGTGGCTAACAACCTTCCAATAACTCCAGTTCCAGGGGATCCAGCGCCCCCTTCTGACCTTCTTGGGCATTGCAAGACACTTACATACACTCAGTCTATACACTCGTATACATAAAATAATAAAATATTTAGTAAAAGAAACACAGAAGGACGCAGATTCGTGGTTTGCGGAGGAGGCATAATGACTATGAAGGGTACAGGGTTCATGTTCTAAAACTGATTGTGGTGACAGTCGCTCTGAATATACTAAAAAACACTTGAAACTAATCTAAATGGGTGAACTATGTGAATTTATTAACAGAAGAAAAATGTCATGAGCACTTGTTACCGTCACCTCATTGGTCGTTTGGGCTATTGTCCCTCTGATCCTCTTCACCCAACACTGAGGAGAAGATAACAGCTCTTTGTTTTTCAGACCTGCTGTCTTCAGTTCCAAAACCTTGTGGACTACATCTGTGAGGAAAAGCTAAACACCAAAAGCCCTAAACTTGAATTAATCAGCATTAAGCCTCACGCAGCCCATGGCAACGATGTTGATAGACTCAAGGCAAAGGAGAAAGCCCTGCAGAGGTAACACATTGCCTGGGCTGAACCCAGACAGGCCGAGCTAAGCAAAGAGCATCTCATAAAAAATCTTGGTTCCTCAAAATATGTAATTATAAGGACAAGATCCCTGTAAAGAAATAAGAATTGGTTAAAGCAAACCCATTATAATTCCTGCTGAATGTCCCAAGATTCAGAAGTTCCCAGAAGAGATAAGGATATGGCTCAGGAGGTGCGCGCTTTCCTATCATGCAAGAGACCATGGGTTAAATCCCCAGCACACATACATATACACACTAATAAATAATAACAATAATAATGAGAGAGAGAGAGAGAGAGAGAGAGAGAGAGAGACACTCAGGAACTCAAGTGAGCCCAGTGAGCTCAGTGATTTCAAGTAGAAATTGCTGCCCAGCATGGTGGCACATGCCTGTAATTCCAGCAAACAGGAAGCAGAAGGAGGAGGATCTCTGTGAGAGGAAGGCCAGCCTGGTCCAGACCAGCTGGGGCTACAGAGAGACCCCATCTCAAAAAATAAAATAAAGCCGAAATTTCCCATCATAAATTACCAGGGCAATCCATAATTCCTATATTGAAGGAATGTGCCCCATACCCACATGCATAGCCTGATTACACAAACTGGATTCATAAGTATAACAGTTTAACAAAGGATAGCACTTGAGCAGTTAAATTGTAGTCTGTTTCTCGTTTCAACAGCATTTCAGATTTAGGTATGCTGTTCTTGATTTTGTAGAAAGCAGGAGCGGCAGATGGCCAGACATTTTGCAATGATACCAACTGGACAGAGCATCATATCTGGTGAAGGTGAGTAGATTGAGGATCTGCTGCACGTCAGAAAGCCCAGATGTTGAACCAATGCACAAAATTAGGGTCTTTTTAAGCAGTATTGAAAAATGTTCATTTGTAAGTACTATAAAGCCTGTGTCTACTGAAATGGTTCAAGAAATCAGGGGTTTAGGCCATCAGACTTCTAGAGTTCTTAGTCTGTCGTCGTTATTGGTTGAAATAAACTAGCAGTATCTTCAGAGCACTTTGTATATTGCTGCAAAGAGTTTAAGTTCATTGATTCTTGTCTTATGAAATACACATTCCATTTTGTCTTCAAGCTTGAATATGGAAAATCTGTCAAAAATAAATCAGAATCCTTTTTTCCCCATACTGACTGTGCCATCGAGGGCGGGACCCACAGGGTGGGTCCAGAACTGGGGAAGTTAAAGGAGAATTGATTTTAGCATCAGAAATCCTGGATATATATGCTTGGTGGTCTCCTTACAGGCCATCTGATTTGGGGGAAATTTTTTTTTTCTCAGTATCAAGTTCAATCTGTTGTTGAAAAGTTACCTAGGGTAAATATAGTTCTGTTTGTATTTTGTAACTAGATATCTAATACTACAGGAAGTTTCTTGATATTTACTTTTTCTTACTGAAACAAAAGGCCTAAAACTACTTCACAATGAAAAGAGTCCCCACTGCCTCTCTCCTTGCCTCCCTCCTTCCTTCCCTTCCCCCCCCCTCTCTCTCTGGAATTGTTCTTTTTTAAAAAGAAACCCCTCACTAATTTAATGAAGGCCCTTATTTTTCTCCCTTTAAGAAAGGTTTGATAAACCAATGCATTTGTAATGGGGCTTAAAATTTTATTTTAGAATAAAGTTTTAGAAATGTAAGGTTTATATGCGCTTTCATGTGACTCTTCTCTCACTAGATGCAAAGAACTCAAAAACTATTTCTTACCAACTTTCCATGGATGTGCCTAAGAAAGAAATAAGTGATAACACAGCTGATTTTCAGCTCAGCAATATATCCATTACTGGCTGTGATTCTAGGAAGGCATGTGGAAAGGTAACTTCAATTTTTATTTGTGATTAAAAAAAAACAGTTCTGCTTAAAACACATAAAAGCTCTCACAAAGCTTAGTTATATGACACGTTGAGCTATTCTTTAAAAAGAATTGGTACAGATTAGGGATGTCAACTTATACTACACCGTCTTATTGTTTTCAGTTAAGTTCTTTTTACCTTAGAATGTGATAGTTGCACATTAACCTTTGGAACCCTCCAAACATTAAAAGAAAGGGAGAAAAATCACCTAAGCCCTAACTACTTCCTCAAAAGAGTATTAGCATTGCAATATTTTCTATGTTCGCAATGCATCTCTAATGTTCCTGCAGTGAAAGAATAGACACACTTTAAAAGGGAGGCTCTTCCCCTATGTGATCCAACACAATCTCCACTAGGTTCTAAGAGTGAAGATTCTATAAATACTGAGGGAAGTCTTGTTAAGTTGATTTTAAAATTTATAGAGAGCTATGAAGAACGTAGACCTGCCAAGAGACCTCAATGCTGATGGGAGAAGAATGTGGTCTTCCAGATGCTAAGATCACCAGCAAGACAGTGATGAAGGCAGTGTGGTATGGGGGTCAAGCAAACCCACACACAGAAGGAACGGTCTATTATCAGACTCCTGTGTGCATACGTCCCTGACTCACAACAGCAGTGGAACAGAGAGGAAGGACGTACAGATGAGAGAGAGAGAGAGAGAGAGAGAGAGAGAGAGAGAGAGAGAGATGGATGGATGACAGATAGATGATAGATACATAGATAGATGATAGATACATAGATAATTTTCATTTTATATGTATGAGTGTTTTGCCTGCATGGATGTGAGTGCATCCATGTTGTGCAATGCCGCAGAGGTCAGAAGAGGGCTTAGGATTCCCCTGGAACTGGAGTTAAGGACGGTTCGTAGCCACCATGTAGGTGCTGGGAATCAAACCCAGATCCTCTGCAAGAGCAGTCAGTGCTCTTAACCGCTGAGCCATTTCTCCAGCCCCAGGAAGTCTTTTTAATATGTAATTCTGGATCAACTGGGAAGCCACGTTATTAGTGCAATTGGACCCACCACCTCAGACCATATATAAAAATCAATTTCAAGGAGATTAAATACCTGTCCTAGTTTGTCTTTCCATTGCTGTGACAAAACACTCTGACCACTACCAAGTTGAGGAGGAAAGGGTTTACTTGTCTTACATCTCCCAGGTTACAGTTCATCAGGGAGCCCAAGATAGGAACTCAGGGCAGGAACCTGGAGGCAGGAGCTGGAGCACAGGCCATGGAGGAACACTGCCTACTGGCTTGCTCCCCTGGCCCCTGATCAGCCTGCTTTCTTATGCAACACAGACCCACCTGCCCAGGGGTGGCACCACCCACCGTGGGCTGGGCTCTCCCACATCACTCCACAATCAAGAAAATGCCCCACAGACGTGGTCACAGGCCAGTCCAATAGAGGCAATTCCCCAATTGAGGCTCCCTCAACCCAGGTGTGTTAAGTTGACACTAAAGCTATCCAGCACAATACCTTAATATAAAATGCAAAACTAGTTTTTTTCTCTCACTTTTGAAAAGTATAATTTTTAAATAATTAATTGGAAATTTTGTACATGAAACAGCATACTCTAGCACTTATCTGAAGTATTCCATATTTCATATATAAAAAAGTAAAAAAATGTTTTTTTATTTCTAGATGGGACAACACATTTCCAAAATAAATGGCACCATTTATGTGAAACCTTAGATTGTTTCATAGTTTAGCCCTAGAAATTCCTGTATTCATTTTAGTTCCATTCAAGATCAGGAACACAGAATTAAGTTGAATGAACTTCATTTTCACATATACTTGGAGCCACAATAAAGAGTGCACTTTCTGCATATCTTTCTCCATCATCTCAAACTCCAAAACAATTGTACTCAACTGAATTTCAAGAACAACCCTGAAGAGACACCAGCTACTATATGTTAACCGGGAATGTTTTCACATTATAAGTCAGGCTTATTGCTTGGGATGTACCTCAGCGGCAAAGCCCTTACCTAGCATGTACAGAGCCCAGAGTTCAATCCCCAGTGCTGAAAAATAAAATAAGTGTCCTGGTTTGTTTCTCCATTGCTGTGACAAAACACTCTGATCACAACTTGGAGAGGAAAGGGTTTATTTACCTTACAACTTCCAGGTTGCAGTTCATCAGGGAGCCCAAGGTAGGAACTCAGGGCAGGAACCTGGAAGCAGGAGCTGGAGCACAGGCCATGGAGGAACGCTGCCTACTGGCTTGCTCCCCTGGCCCCTGATCAGCCTGCTTTCTTATGCAACACAAGCCCACCTGCCCAGGGGTGGCACCACCCACAGTGGGCTGGTCCCTCCCACATCACTCATCAAGAAGATGCCCCTCAGACATGGCCACAGGCCAGTCCAATAGAGGCAATTCCCAAGTTGAGGCTCCCTCAACCCAGGTGTGTTAAGTTCACACTAAAGCTATCCAGCACAGTAAGTAAGTATAGGTCAAGTTTACATAATAATATTCACCTTTTCAGTGTTCAGCTAAGAAAGTCTACAGATTGTATAACCACCCCTACCACCAGCACAGAGACTGGCACTATTGTGCTGTGACTAGTTTTTGTCCACCTTTTGTTTTATTTCATGACAATGTGTATATGAAATAAAAAAATAAAAACTTCAAATAGGTAAATGATGACAGATGACAGATTTCCACCAGAAAGTTCTTACTAAGTTCTACTGCAGGGGTCAGGGACAAGTTTTTTTGTTTTTTTTAGAAGCATTTCATTACAGCTTTAACATACTCAATAACAGTTTCCAGAGCAAAGATACATCTCTTTCAAAAGTGACTATAAAAATTTTAGGTTCACAGTTTAATTAATACAGTTATACAATATAGAACTCAGTATAAACCCTGTAAGAGATAAAATTGAATGAGTTTTTAACCTTTAAAAAAGATCTCTATTTCATTTTAAAATATGTTTTTATAGACTTTTCTTACAGAAAGACTCAGTTGTTTTTGCTCATACGCTGAGATGTTGGCGCATGTGTCTCTAATCTGTATGTATCTGATTATTGCTAGTCATAATTGGTTGCACTTGGATCCTTGGCACCTGTGTATGTCTATAAAGTCATCTGGTAGATTTCAATGTAATGTTTATCACCTCTACTAATTAACATGATGCAAATTTTTATGCTTCCTCCTCTTTTTAATTTGTTGATTTTTTTGTGTGTATCTCAGCTACATTGTGTGTGTGTGTGTGTGTGTGTGTGTGTGTATCACACAGAACAAGGGACAAGTTTTAAATGATCGCTAATAATTGCCCCTGTTGTTGAAGCAGGGTCAAACATTTAAATCAAGAAAGTCTGTGACACTATCCAGCAGTCAAGCAGTATCAGGTCTTCCAGGCTTTAGATGTGAACAGCCAGCTGTTGTGTGTTCTGTTCTCTGTGGAATGCAGGTTGTGAGGAATGAGCTCTTCGAGAAGCACTACAAGCACGGAAGCAAGTTTCTCACTTCATTTCCAGATGGGACAACACAAATATTGTATCCTTTCTTTCCATTCTTCAGAAAAGAGAGGTGGGCAGGGCCTGGTGGGATAGGCCTGTAGCCCCAGCTGCTTGGGAGGCTGAGGCAGGATGGTATCAAGTCCATGACCTGTCTGGACAAATTGGCGTGATCCTGTCTCAAAATTGAAAATCAAAAAAGGGCTGAAGGGGACGGGCACTCAGGAGGCAGAGGCAGGCAGATCTCTATGAGACACAGGCCAGCCTGGTCTACATAGCGAGTTCCTGGCCAGCTGCAGCTTTGTCTCAAAAAGACAAAACCCACCACCACCAAAAAGGGATAAAGATGCAGCTTTATGGTTGAGTACTTGCCTAACATGTATGAGGCCTTGGGGTCAATTCCAGAAGTGAGAGAAAGAGAAAGAAAGAGGGAAGAGAGAAGGAAGAAGGAAAATACAGAAAAATATAAAGGAAAAATATATACTCCTAAATTCTACCATCCAGAAAAAAAGCTGGTAACCTTTTAAAATACATCGTTCCACCAGGCATGGTAGCATACACCTTTAGTCCCAGCACTCAGTAGGCAGAGGCAGGTGAATCTCTGTAGACCAGGCCAGTCTGGTCTACATGGCAAGTTCCAGGACAGCTGGGGCTACACGGAGACCCTGTCTCAAAAGACAAACTACTACTACTACAACTACTACTACTACTACTACTACTACTACTACTAATAATAATAATAATAATAATAAGTAAATATCTTCCCTTGCTTCATCTTTTTCAATCCATAAGCTTACAAATATAGTTCTTTAAAATCAACTCAACCATTTATTTCATTTTGCAACTGGTTCTTTAATAGTACCCGACTACACAGTACTGTTACGAGTACGTAACATGCAATAACCGTAGAACTGCAAGAGTTTTCATGCCACACAGTACTTAATTCTATGAACGTACTGTAATGCATTGAGCTTGTTTCCTAGTACACCTCACGAAGCTGGGCTGACAGCAGTTACAACAGGTAGTCTCTGCTGCTCACTGAGAATTTATTCCCTACAATTGAATGCCTAGAAGTAGAAATTCTGAGTATGGGACTGGAGAGATGACTCAGCAGTTACAAACACTGGGTGCACTTGCAGAGGACCTGGGTTTGGTTCCCAGCACCCACATGGGGATAACAACTGTCTGTAATTCCAGTTCTAGGAGATCCAACACCCTCTTCTGGCCTCTACAGGCGTTGCATGCACAGGTGCACTTACACACATGTAGGCAAAACACATAAAATTTTTAAAGAATTTCTGAGTAAGAAATTTGAACATTTAAAGCTCTGGTAGATTTTGTCTCCCAGAAACTACATACCAGTTTCACATTCATGAAGAACTCACTATGTTTTAACCAAACATCAGCAAGCACTTCACTGTGAATCACTCAGATTCCTGCCTCATAGCCAGGCCAGGAAGCTTTGACATAAAAGCCACCTCAATTATCTGGAAAAACAGAAAAATCAAAAACCAAACAGACCATTTTTATGAACTGGGCACCTCCCTCTGTAGAAGATAGACTGGGGGGTGTTTTTATTTACTTATTTATTTATTATGATATATGTTTTAAAATTTGTTTTTACTGAATTTTTTGTGTATTTCATACAGAACATCTCAAACAATCTTAATCGTCTGTATATCCCTGTACCCACTGGCAACCTCCCATAGCCCCCCCCACTGGAGCCCATATACTCTGCCATCTCTGTTAAGGCCCACTGTGTCCTCAGTGTCCCCAGTTTATCCACAGAGATCTAGTCAGCCTATCTAGAGTCCCTTGTTTTAGGAAGATCAGTTCTTCTTCACCTAGCAGCAATCAGTTACCAATATTTCTTCAGACAAGATTGGGGTCTGCTGTTCATTTTCCCAGTTCTATGCTGGGTTACTGTCACCTGGGTTTGCATGGGCCTTATGTAATGCTGACACCATTGCCATAGAATCATATGAGCAGGTTCCCAGGAGCTTGTGGGACTCTGTTTCCATATGGTCATGCACCTCCTCCTTGGGAGGGAGGGTTATACAAGGAACCTTGGGGATAAAGGGAAAGAAGGAACTCAAGAGAGGTGGGACCATAGGAGAAGGGTATTATTAAGGGAGAAATGAGGAAAATGGGGACACTTTAAATGGGGAAACCATGGCGGAAGGTAGACAGTGAGAGAGGAGAATTAATCAATGCCTAGCTAGTTTTAAAAAACTGGAGGGAACTATATTAGTCCAACAACCTACTGACAAAATATGCATACATTATCTCTACATGAGTCCATGTGTATAGCTAAAGGCTACAGAACAAGAAACAGTGCCAGACAGGAGTAACCTTCCTTTGAGTTGGCCAGGGTGGTCCAAAAGACTCCCAAAATTACTCAAGCTATTGCCACAGCCCTTGATGGCCTCCCAGAACTTGAAGGTAAGACCCTTTTGCCAAAGACAGAACATACTTCAGACACAGGATTTGAAGCAATAGAACTGCAATTGACCAGAAAGCACTTCCCCTGAAGGCAGCTCTCATAGCTTTGGAGAGCGCTATGAAGGTGCCAAGGGAAAACATCAATGGATGATCCAACACCAGCTTCAAGACCAAATAACCATGTCAATGGCCAACACAGCATACGGCATTGGTGCAGTAGTGGCACTTTTATCTTGGGGGAGATCAACAGTTACCTAACTGGACTAAAAGCCCACTCAAAGGGAGAAAACTCAAGTGTGGTACTGTAAACATAACCAAATACACATGGCTGGAGTTGTCATAGATCTTAGAAGAAAACCCCAAGACTGTCACATCAATAGGTGATCTTACTATGTATAAAATATGTGTCCTTTTATTTACAGACAAATATCCCAGTCATCACGCATCAAAGAAGTTCATTTTACACCAGTCAGAGATTATTACCAGTACCACAACATGGACAATGTCTATGAATTGCCCAGGCCTAAGTGACACATCTATAATGCAACCTCTACACCTAAGGCTCATGGAACATAGAACAGGGGTAAAGAGGAGGACACTAAAGAATCTCTCAGTTCTCAATCATGAAGCTTCCTTATTCAGCAGAGGGCCAGGAACACAAAAGTCACAAATGGCCAAGCGGTAGAGATCAAGTCTGCTAAATTATGGTCCTTGGACAGGACTCCTTTATTAAACTTCACCCACCCAAGGCTCAGGGACCACCAAAGAAGAGGAGGTGGAAAGGTCGTTTTTATTTTTATTTTTATTTTAAGGGTATGAGTGTTTTGCCTGTGTGTAAGTACACCTGTGCATGCAATGCCCATGGAGGCCAGAAGAGGGCATCAGATCCACAGGAACTGGCATTACAGACAGTTGTTAGGCTCGACGTAGATGCTGGGAACGAAACCTGTGTCCTCTGTAAGAGCAACCAGTGCTCTTAACCACTGAGCCATTTCTCCAGCCATGCCTCCAAGATAGAATTTGTAGTCAGTGTCCTAAATGTTTAGTCAAACTCTAAAAATAAACCAGAAAGTGACACTCCCAGAACCAGAAGTTTGATAAAGATTTAGACTCCCCTCCCCATGAGAAAAAGATGGGATTTTTAAATAATTATACCAATAAAACTTAAAAATATTACCCAAATTTCATTACTAGTTATTTTATACCCTGACTCTCTTAAACTCTCTTAAAGGTTGTGGCTGGCTTTCAAAATGATTAAGCATGGGTCTTGGCTTAATTCCATCTCTAAATAATCTTTAGATATAGACCAGATTAACAGTTGTGAGATGTGCTCAGTGTGTTTTCTAGTTTAACTGGAATAGCTTTCTTCATTTCCCTTTCAAAATTTTCTCTGCAACATAGAGAAATAGACTTTTTAAGCGTTATCTCATTTTATGTGTATGTGAGTACCTGCATTTATGTATATGCACTACATGTGTGCCTGATGTCCACAACGGCCAGAAGAGGGTGTAGGAACTGGAGTTACAGGCAGTTGTGAGCCACCATATCAGCGCAGAGATCCAAACCCAGGTCCTCTACAAGAGCAGCAAGTGCTGTTAACCACTGAGCATCTCTCCAGCCTGAGAAATACAATTCACTTTTGTATATTGATCTTGTACCCTCCAATCACAGTCCTGCTGAATTCATTCACTGGTGCTAATATTTTGTTTTATGGAGGCCTTGGGGGTTTCTATATATAAGAATTCCAAATACAGTTTACCTCCCTTTCCAATCTAGATAACTTTTCTTTCCTAAACTTGCTACACTTAAGAACTTCAATGCAATGCTGATTAGGAGGCAGCGAGATGGTGGGTAAAGGCACTGGTCATCAAGTCTGATGACCTGAGTTCAATTTCGGGGCCCCACATGGTGGAGGGTAAAGAACAGAGTCCTGTAAGGTGTCCTCTGACCTCCACATGCACTCTGTGGCATCTATGTAACAGAAATAAAAAGCATGATAAAATATTAATAATTGAGGGGTTGGAGAGATGGCTCAGTGGTTAAGAGCACTGACTGCTCTTGTAGAGGACCGAGTTTGAGTCCCAGCACCCGCATGTTGGCCAACAACCATCCGTAACTCCAGTTTCAGGGGATCCAATGCCCTCTTCTGACCTCCGAGGGCGTTGCATGACACAGGTGCACCTACCTACATGCAAGCAATATACACTCATACACATAAAATAAAAATAATAAATAAAGTATTTTTAATTAAAAAAATATTAATTGAAAGCAGTGGCAATAAACATCTGTATTTAAGTTCTCATATTAATGGGAAAACCTACCATTAAGTATGACTTTAGCCTATAGGGTTTGCATAAGCACCCATTAGCAGGTTGAGGATATTCTAGTCTGAAGTCTATGAAGTCTTATTATCATGAAAATGTACTGAAGTTTGTTAAGTGTTTTCTGTACCTATTGAGATGATAATGTTTTTTTTATTTTCATCAATACCTATTAATGTGGTATATTGTATCAATTAATTTTCAGATATTAAATCACCCTTACATTCTTGGGAGAAACTCAGTTTTGTCATGATGTATTATCCTCCTTGCAAATTGCTAAATTCTATTTCCTAGTATATTTGGTAAGAAATTTTACATTTCATAAATATATAAATTTTTTGTCTTTTTGAGACAGGGTCTCCCTATAGCCACAGCTGGCCTGGAACTCACTATGTAGACCAGGCTGGATTTGATCTCACAGAGATTTACCTGCCTCTGCCTCCCAAGTGCTGAGACTAAAGGCATCTGCCACTAAGCCTGGCTTCACTACACATTTTTTTAAAGTACTGGTGCAACATTCTGTATTATCTTGCAACTTTTCTGTAAACCTCAAAACACTCAAAGAAATATATTTATTATTTTTATTTTATGTGTATGTGTGTATTGCCTGTGTGTAGGTAAGTGCACCTGTGTTGTGCAATGCCGGCGGAGGACAGAAGAAGCTGTTGGATCCCCTGGAACTGGAGTTTCAGACAGTTGTTAGCTGCCATGTGGGTGCTGGGATTCGAAACTGTATCTTCTGCAAGAACAACCAGTGTTCTTAACCACTGAGCCATCTCTCCAGCCCCTCAAAGAAATATTTTTAAGTCACCAGTGTTGTAAAGATTATACCTGCTACGCGACAGAGCGTTTGTGCCAATAGGAATGCTTTTGTTTATAACGAAAGTGAGTGTTAAACACTCAACATTTGAACCTCGAGGCTAATTTTATTCATTATTTAATGTGAGTAGTTTATAAAATAGGGAAAATTGCTACCCCAAGGTTGC
>NW_008330327.1:3115276-3127937 GCF_000622305.1 Nannospalax galili
GAATTTACTGTGTCTATCAGGCTGGCCTCACTCACACACACAGAGGTCAGATCCTCCTGCCTCTGCCTCCCAAGTGCTTGGATTAAAGGTGTGTGCCACCACATCCAGCAATATTCAATATTCTATTTTTTAAAAGGCAACCCTCACTCTGTAGCCCTGGCTGGACTGGAACTCCTTGTATAGGCCAGGCAAGCTTAAAACTTGTGGTGATTCTTCTGCCTCTGCTGGATTCCAGGTGCAAGTCACCATGATTGGCTCTTAAATTATTTATAGGTATGATCTCATTTGGGAAATCCTACCAATGACTGGAAAATTTGGACACTGCCAATACTGAGAAAATTGGGGCACAGTGAACTTTTTTGCATTTTAGTCCAAAGATGCAGTCAATACATTACCACCATGTGTAATGGAAGTTTCTACTAATCCTTCATCAGTCAGTAGGAATTCTATGTTACATTTGGTGGAGGTCTATCATTGTCACCCATATTAATTCAACTGGCTCTAGAGACCAGTTGATTTTATTGAGCCCCAGTCCCATGAGCTGAACTCTGGGCACTCTGATTGGGCCCTGCCACTTCCGTAGCCCCTTCTGTCTGCCTTTGTGCAACAAGGTCCATTTTCCCTGTAGACTAAAGTTGCCTGAAGGCTCATCCTGAACCTTTACCCTTCTACAACAGTGTATCTGTAAGATAGACTCCAGGAGTATTTAGGAAAGGACTGAGTCAGATAATTTTAGCCAAATAGTAGTTTTACTTGCATTTCAAAACAAAACAAAATCACCCTCTTTCCAGATCCAGGAAGATAATTCCCTTGGTTTTTTAATTGTGATTTTGCTATTAAATTACTATCAGTAATCAGTACTGGAGAAATGAAATGTTAACATCCTACTCGTGGGGGCCCTCATAGGCAATTCTTACCGTTAAAAAAGAAATTCGCCATCAAAGTAAGCCAACTTTCTAAGCACCCAGAACTCTCCTCAAGACAGGGATGGTTATCTCCGCTGGAATAAGGTAAGGAAGTAAGAGAAAGAGATCACCCAGTAGAATGGGATGGTGATTAAGGCCTCGAGAGCTGAGCACAGATAAATCTGTTTGTAATACTGTAAACATTCTGGCAAAGCCAAGTGATTGGAGAGACAGATAAATCTGCTTGTAATATTGTAAGCATTCGAGGGCCAAGTGACTGAAGAGACGTAGTTGGTCCAGGTCCCACTTCTCCACTGCAGTGACCTCAGAGATATACCCGCTCCTCCAAACCCAGCCCAAAATATTTGTTCTAGATGGCTGGTGGTGCCCCTCGATAGCAGAGCACACGTTTAGCGTGTTCAATCACCAGCACCAAAAAAGAAAGAGAGAGAAAGAAAAGAGAAAATAAAAGGCCATTTGACTCTTAGTTCAGCAATATTAGAAGACAGTGCTCTTAAACAGGGTCCAGTCTGAGTAGCCCCAATATTTATACCCACTGGTCTGTGTCTTTGGCCTGGTGAACATCTAACGGTTCGTCTCCCCTCTGTCAGGAACAGCCTCCCCTCCTGTATCCCCGTTTCCCAGATGAAACCTCTTTACCTTCCTCTTCACCCTTCCTATCATTTTCAGATCCACTTTGTTTTATCAGAGTGTCTGAACTTGAACTTGGTACTTTGAACAGTGTAAAAGTTAGTAAATATAGCTGGGCACGGTAGCACGTCTTTGCTCCCAGCACTCGGGAGGTAGAGGCAGGTAGATCTCTGTGAGTTCAAGGCCAGCCTGGTCTGCACAGTGAGTTCCAGGCCAGCTGGGGCTACAGGGAGATGCTGTCTCAAAAAGACGAAAAAAAAAAAAGAAAGAAAGAAAAAAAGAAAAGAAAGCAAAAAAAAAAGAAAGTAAATATTATTACTTCTAAGATTACCTGAGGGTTTCCACCAGTCATCTGCCTTGGTTAACAAGTGACAGGGCTAATTACAGCTTTGAGTTACAGTGTTACTGTTGGTAGGTTTTATTTTTGTTTTGTTAGACAAGTTCTCGCTCTGGCAATCCTCCTGCCTCAGCTTCCTGAATGCTAGAATTCAGATGTGAGCCACCATACCCAGCTGTACTACTAATAATTTTTCATTTCCTTCCAGGGTATACATCAATATTTTGGGAGGCCAATATTCAGATCAAGCTGGCAATAGAATAAGAGCTTGGAATTGGTCTAGTTCCATGCCCTCCTCACCCTTTGTTTCATTCAAACCTGTATTTCTGGCTTTGAACCGTTACATTGGAATTCGCATCTTAGAACAAGACAATGTTTCCATTACTTTTCTAGCAATGGGCCAACAGGCAAGAATCAGCATTGGAACCAAAGTAATGGTAAGTACATTAAAAGATAGTTTGGAGCATTTAGATAATAAAAATAAAATAATTTTGTTAGTTATTACTGATATATTTGTATATAATCTGTTCACTAAGACTGTCTGGAATTCCACGAAAAGCCAAATTCCTTACAGTTCAGACTTGTAAATCCAAGCAGCACTTACCGAGGGTTCTCTACATGACTGAATCAAGCTGCTTGAAGGTTTTGTTTTAAGATTTGTTTTGTGGGGTTTCTATTTCCTTCCTGCTATGGCAGAAAGCCTCAGGCTGGGCCAGGAGACAAGGATTCTAATCGTGTTAAGAACAAATATAAGCCCTGGCTCCTTAGAGACACTTCCTAGACCTTCTAGACCTTCACCCAGTCATTGTCTATGTTCTGAGTTTCCCACAGACTTGTCCCTGTCCTGCACTGGCTGAGCCAGGCTTCTTTTCCCACTGACAAGGAACTCCTGAAGGATGGCACCTACCCCAGTTTCCTTTATCCTAGTGTCTTTCCCTGGCTCAGTCAAAACATACTTTCAATGATAGTCATAATGTGATGGTTAAGAATATGAATTTCAAGTTACAGTCTAAGGTTTCAAACCTCAGCTCTGCCACTTGATTATGTAAGTAAGTTCAAGCTTGTTTCTCATCCATAAAAAGAGGGTGATGATTCCTGCCTCACATATGATGTGAGGAGTCAGTGGAAATGTAAAATACTAAGAATGGTACCTGACATTGAATGTATGGTGTTTCCATACAGATAGTAGATATTCATAGTGGTTGATGTGTCTATATGCAAAATGACATGCAGTGTGACTTTGAACAAGTCTCTTAAGTTCTGAGAACCTTCATTCAATCTATTTATAAAGGAAGAGGTTGTTGCAAATTTTCAAAGTGTCTTCCACTTCTAAAACATGATGTAATTTATATGGAAATATCTCAATATTCAGCACAGGCAGAATATCATTTATTTATCTCTTTATTCATTTATGATGTATATGACTGTTTTGCCTGCATGTATGTAAGTGCTTGCAATGTACACAGAGTCCAGAAGAGGACATCAGACCAAATCCCTAGAACTGGAGTTACTGATGGTTGTTAGCCTCCATGTGGGTGCTGGGAATTGAACCTGGGTCTTCTGTAAGAGCAGTAGGTTTTTTTTTTTTTTTTTTTTTGGTCTTTTTGAGACAGGGTCTCCCTGTAGCCCCAGCTGTCCTGGATTCACTATGGAGACCAGGCTGGCCTCAAACTCACAGAGATCTGCCTGCCTCTGCCTCCCAAGTGCTGGGATTAAAGACATGTGCCACCACACCCAGCTCCATTTTTTTTTAAATTTCAGAATATTTTTATTATTCCACAGAAAGGCAATTTTTAACAGAAATAACTTGAAGCAGGTTACATAAAAATATATATACAATGAAGTTTAAGGGGGGAAAAGTAAGAATAAGCAATCAAAGACCAAAGGATTTGCCAACATGGAGTCAGCCTTGGTGGAGTAATGAAGGTTTCCAGTAGATCTGTTCTTTCTTTTTCTTTTTAACTAGTTTATTGGACTTGTTAACAGAACATAGGGTAGAAGAACAGTCAGTACTCTTAACTACTGAGCCATATATCCAGTCCCAATAGGCAGAGTATCTTTGACCATCAAACAAAAGGGAGACCTCAGACTCAACTAACACAAGTGTGGGCCTGTAGTATGTTCAGCATGATTCTAGCCACTTTTAGTGAGTCTGGCCATTGCTGTCTAGGATCAGCTCTAGACAAAGCTTCTTTCTCAGTTGAAAATGCACAATGCATCCAATAAATTACAATGCATGCAATAATGAGTAGCCTCCTTTTGGTATATTACTTCATGCAAGTACATTCTTACCTAACACATAGAAATGTTCTCTTCGGCACTCTCTCACTCACACTCTCTCCCGCATTGTCCCTCTCCTCCTCTGTTAGAAATGAATTTCCATATGGAAAAAATATTTTGATGCAAAAGGAAGAATATGATGTTAAAGATTTTTACTTTTCCCATTTTCCCCCAATCACCCTTTGGAGGGAGAGTAGAAACACAGAAAGATACTGTGTGTTTTGTGTTCCTGCATCTTTTGCAGGTAAGGGATCCATCTGCTTGCAGAAGGTAGAGCTTTCTGGCCTTTAGCCTGCACCACCAAGGCTAAATGCCCTTCTAGGCTGCCCTGAGGCTGCAGACTGTCAGGACAGATCCTTTCTGCAGCTGCAAGGAGACATCAGTCTTGATCATCAGACTGTAAGGAAGTAGAGAGAATGGAGGGCAAAGAGGTCAAACAGAGAGGTGATGGGAATGGCCTCCTGGAGGTAGAGCTAGTTAGGGAGAATCAAGGTAGTGTCAGCCACTCTGAAGGGCCCTCTCTAGGAAGATGCCCCCTCAGCACCTTCCCACTTTGCACTCAGCCTCCAGACCAGCACTCATTGCATCCCTCCCCACTTGCCAGGAAAGAGGAGGCAATTTTTTGCTCCCTTCAATAGAAGCTGGTTAAATTTCCTGAATAAATTGTTTGAAAGTATCTGAATTCCATTTTCTGTCTCAGGTCTCCACCACATTGTATCTCTTTTCTCATGAGATTAAAATGATTCCACTGCCCCTTCCCCAGATAATTAGTGCCCAGCCTTTCATCCTCCACTGCTCACTTCCACAACCTGGTTTCCATGCCTGGCCTCTGAGCTTCCCTTCTCTTTCTCTTTGATGACAAGCTCCCCAACCCTGAGGAGCTCCCAGCCCTGCGGTACCTGACCGAGGATGACCTGCTGCTGCTGGCCAGTTTCATAAAGATCCGGCGGCTGTTCCACAAGCTGGAAGGATGTATGAATTTCCCCTCCAGCCAGGTTTGGAAAAAATTAAAGCAACCTTCCTACCTTTCTTCACTTTCTCTAAAACTACTTTCCCTCTGTCACAATTCTGGCATAAAGCAAGATACAATGGTAACAATCACAAATCTAATAAATGAAAAAATTTAAAGGAACGTCATAGTGCTTTTGTTTGTCTTGTTAGTCTTTTGGGAGCCATGGGAAGTTCCAAAAACAGTGAACCAAATCATTAGAAAACATCAAGAAGTTCTTTATTTTATTCTGTTTTTTAAATATTTTATTTATTATTTTATGTGTATGAGTGTATTGCCTGCATGTATGTAAGTATGCCCATGTCATGCAGTGCCCAAGGTCAGAAAGAGGCATTGGATCCCCTGGAACTGGAGTTACAGATGGTTGTTAATCGTCATGTGGATGCTGGGAACTGAACCCAGGTCCTCTGCAAGAGCAGTCAGTGCTTGTAACCACTCACTGAGCTATATTTCCAGCCTCAAGAAATACTTTATTTTAAACAAATACTTTATTTAGAGCACACTATGAGTCATTACTGGTTTACATTCTTGGTTGGAACATTGACTTAATTCCCCAACACCAGGAAACAAACAAGGCATAGAGATGCAATTTCAGGGGACATTCCTAAATACCAGATTTGGCACTACATAACAAGAAGGTAGTTAAGTCTACCATCACTCCTGCCAGGACTGAATCAGATTGTTTTTCTAACAGAACTAAGTAAAAGTGTTATGGTTCGAATGTGAGCTGTCCCCCACAGGTTCATGTGTTTGAACAGGTAGACCCCAGCTGGTGGTATAGTTCTGGAATACTGTGGAATCTTTTGAACATGGGACTTAACTGGCAGGGCTGTAGCGGTGGAACTTACGGGCTACTGCCCTTTTCCCCTAGCTCTCTGCCTCCTGGTTGGTGCCAGGTAATGAGCCCTAGCTACAAGCTGCCACTGCATAAACTCTGCCTTACCTGCTCCACCATGATAGACTGTGTCTTCTCAGACTGTGAGCCAGACTCAATCCCTCCTCCCTGAAGCTGCATATGAAGTAAATGTTAACTAACATAGAAGTCGTGTAGACTGACTGAGCTGCTGGGAGAGTCAGGCCTGGTTCTTGCTATTAATTCATTAACCACCCTCTCCAGCCGCAAATGCCTATAATGGGCTTGCTTTCTAGAAACTTCCTAGTACTGAGGAGTGTTTTGTTCCTTTTTTCCCCATTTCCAGTCTTGCTAATCCTTACTGCTGTCCTTGTAAAAAAAAAAAAAAAAAAAAAAAAAAAACAATGCCAAGTCTTGCATCTTAATGCTAATGTCTCCATTTTTGCCTTAAGTTTCTTTCCATTACTGGGTGAAACTTTAGTTTCTATCTATTGAAATAGAAATAGCAAGCTAATTGAACCAGTATGTACCCATTGAAAACTACCTTTAGAGAGTCAAGGCCATACTGTTAGATAGTGAAGAAGGATTTGATCGATCATGATTAGCCGAATAACGAGACATAATCTTTTGCGAAGTTGCTTCATGTCGAAGACCAGAATGACATTTTGAAATGTCTTTAATAAATTATAAATCCTTGCATGTAAAAAAGGATATTATGTTGATTCTTTAAAAGTTTATTAAAAATGAAAATGTTTCTTAAATGAAAAACATCTACAGATGGTCATCAACTTACAGTGGTTCACCTTGTGGTCCTTCACCTTTATGACAATGCAAAAACAATACACATCCAGTAGGAGGCACACTTAGAAATTTGAGCTTTAATCCTTTTCTAGGCCAGTAATAAGTGGTGTGGTAGTCTCTCAAAATGCTGGGCAGCAGCAACAAACCATAACTCTCAGTTAGACAGCCATGAGCTAGTCGTGCTCCACAGTGAACAGCTGCCAGTGTATTTTGGACATTTTGTTTTGTGTTTTGCATTTACATATCTACAACATGTGATACACAAGCTATTCAACAGTTCATTATAAAACAGGCTTTATGTTAAGTTATTTTCCCACCACCCCCCCACCCCCGCAAGCTAATGTAAGTATCTTAAAACAAGCTAGGCTGAACTGTGATATTTGATAGGTTGGGCATATTCAAAGAATTTTCAATTTAGGGTATTTCATTCTTATTTGAGAGGTCTTACTATGTAGTCCAGGCTGGCCTTGAGCTCAGGAATCTCCTATCTCACCCAACCCCCCAAAGTGTGGTGTGTACCACCAGGCTTGAGAGGTATAAGATATTTCAACTTACAGAGATACAGTCCCATCATGATCTGAGAAGCATCTCTTTCTACATCTATTGGCATCCCATTTCAAGACAGTTATTCAAGTGATTTCATTACTTTTTTATTTTATATGTATGAGTGTTTTGCCTGCATGCATGTAAGTGCTCCACATGTATGCAGTGCCCTCAGAGGCCAGAAGAGGGTCATATCCCCTGGAACTGGAGTTATGGATGGTTGATCGTCTTTAATGTGTGTGCTGGGACCCAAACCTGGGTCCTCTGAAAGAGCAGTAAGTACTCATAACTGCTGAGCCATCTTTCTAGCCCCTCAAGAGACTTAATTAGTAAAAATTAATATGCTAATGCTAGCCCTTGGGAGGCAGAGGCAGGTGGATCGTTATGAGACAGAGGCCAGCCTGGTCTACATAGTGACTTCCCTGGAAGTCCCTGGAACTAGGGAGACCCTGTCAGAAAAATTAACAAATAAATATAAAAATGCTAAGTCTTATTTGAGGTATTTACCAAAAGTGATTAAATAGGCCTTAAATTTTATAGACCAGTATCTGCTTATATTTTTTTCTGTATGTTTGTCTTAGGTAATATCAGTTTTGAATAAAACCTCTTCAAAAAATTTAAACTCTTCTCTGCCTTAAAGCTGTAGTATAATAATATTTCAGTATTAAGGGAAATTACTTTTTTTGAGACAGGGTCTCCCTGTAGCCCCAATTGGCCTGGAGCTCACTATGCACACCAAGGTGACTTAGAATTTACAGACACCTGCCTGCCTCTGCCTCCCAAGTGCTCAGATTAAAGGCATGCACCCCACATCTAGTGGCTGAAGCTACAGGGAGACCCTGTCTCAAGGAGGACAATCAGACACTGCCAATAAGAATTTTGAAAGATAAGAAATAAACTGAATTTCTATTCCCAGGAGAAAACCATAGGAAATTAAACTCTAGTTTAGAGCTATAAAACGGTCTAAGTTAAATACACATTATCTGTTAGTGAACTGCAAATGAGTATCTTTCTATTTTCTTTTTTTTAAATATTTCATTTACTATTTTTATTTTATATGTATGAGTGTATTGCCTGCATATGTGTAAGTGTACCCATGCCGTGCAATGTCCATTGCCGGTGAAGGTCAAAAGAGGGCATCAGATTCCTTGGAACTGGAGTTATAAACAGTTGTTAGCCGCTATGTGGGTGCTGGGAATCGAACCCAGGTTCTCTACAAAAGCAGCCAGTGTCTTAACCAATTACCTATCTCTCCAGTCCCTTGCTATTTTCTTCTACGTGGTGCAGGGGCTGTGTACAAGTTAGACAAGCACTCTACCACTAAGCTATATCCTAGGCCCTTGGTTTTGTGTGTGTGTAGGTTTTTGTTGTATGTTTGTCCGTCCTGTACAGGACTAGTTCTGACTTATTTAGCTTAGGCTTGCCTTGAACTCCCAGTTCATCCTGTGTCAGCTTCCCTAGTGCTGGGAATACAGGTATGCACCACCACACCGAACTTGTTACAAACATCTTGTGAAATTGTTAGGATTTTCATTTTCACTGTTAAATTTACAGTCAACTTACTACAAGTGAATGGATAGACTATAAAGCAAAAGTTTCCAGAGTCTATTTAAATATATGTTTTGTTTTTAATATATGTTTTGTTTTGTTTTGAGACAGAGTCTCCCTGTATCCCCAGCTGGCCTTGAACTCACAGAGATCCGCCTGCCTCTGCCTCCCATGTGCTGTGATTAAAGGCGTGCACCACCAGCCCAGCTAAATATTTTATTATTTTTATTTTATGTGCTATGAGTGTATTACCTGCATGTGTGTAAGTGCACCCATGTCATGCAATGCCCAAGGAGGTCAGAAGAGGGCATCAGATCCCCTGGAACTGGAGTTACATACAGTTGTTAGCTGCCATATGGGTGCTGGGAATCAAACCCAGGTCCTCTGGAAGAACAGCCAGTGCTCTTAACTGATGAGCCATCTCTCCAGCCCCTTAATAGATATTTTAAATAGGATTTGGAATAAAGATTACATATTCTGAAATAAATATTATACTTTCATGTTTTTTTTAAAACAGGAATGCACTGTATTTTTCTCCAATTATAATAGAAAGTACACTGGGAAAACGACAAAAAGAGGAGATTTTACCTCAAGCCAAGTAATTTTAAGTTGATCATTCATTTGGCTACAAGATAGTAAAACATTTTATATATACATGTTTTTTAATTTTATTTTTTTAATGTGTATGCATGCACATCTGTAGGTGGGTATGTGCATGTGAGACTAGAAGCCCTTGGATCCCCTGGAGCGAGAATTACAGGAGGGTGTAAGCTACCCATTCTGGCTGCTGAGAACCAAACTTGGGTCCTCTGTAAGAGCAGTATATACTCCTAATCACTGAGCCATCTCTCTAGCCCCTTATATGTTTTTTTTTTTTTTTTTTAATTTTATTTATTGACTTCCCTGGGATGCACAGCCTCCTGTGTCCTGGTCCCAGCACCTTCCCTGGGTAAGTACAGCGTGCCCAGTGCACCTTGACTCCTTCAGCCTCTTTCACCCTCCCAGCTCACCCGCAGAGTCTCTCCTCCTAGGCTGGGTACAGGCCCATTTCTTGTCTTGGCACTCCAAACACTGGGGCCAGCTTCTCGGCCCAGAGCCACCACTGCTTCCTGATCCTTTGCATTGGGGACCAACCCATTTCCTCCCTGCGGCCCCCAGGAACCCTCTAGGCCTGGTCCATCCCCCACCTCCCTCTACTTCCCAGGGTGGCACAGCCACCGGCTTCCTGAGACCAACATCTATCCTGGGCTCTTCTCCCAGCCCATCCCAGCCCCCAAATTCTTGAGGGCAGCATCTTTCCTGGAGGAATCCAGACCTTAGGAGAAAGCCTGATATCATCTGAGCCTCATCTGACTTAGGCCTCTGTGGGAACTCCTGAAGACAAAAGCAATTAGGCCACAACAATATAAAATCAAAAGAGAAAACAGGAAGCCTACACCAACCAGCTTTTCATGCCCAACAGGTAAACCACAAAGGCACAGATCTAAAGAAGCAGATCTAAACTCAACAAAAGAAGGCTTGAGTCTCACACAAGAATCAGAAACTATGAAGGAAATTCACAAGTCAAAGTCACAAAGAAAAAATAATAACATAAAAAACCAAAATAAACCAGGCGTGGTGGCACACGCCTGTAGTCCCAGTACTTGGGAGGCAGAAGCAGGCGGATCTCTGTGACAAATAACATATCCTCACCAGGTGCCAACAATCCTATAGAAGAGTATAATGAGAATCCCCTGTAGATAACATAGGATGTGGCATTCAAAAGAGCAATTATAAACATGATGAATTCAGTGAATTTAAAGAACACACAAAGAAATCAAAGAACTGAAGGAAGATAGGGATAAACTTATGAATGAATTCAGAAAAGAGAAATGTTGAAGAATACTCAGGCTGAAATGAAGAAGGAAGTGAAACACTCAGTAAGCCAATTAGAAATGACAGGAGAAAGCGTCACCAATAGGATGAATGAAATGGAAAACAGAGTATCAAGATTGGAAGATAAAGTGGACGAACTGGACCACTCAAGCAAAGATTATGAAAAATTTAAGAAATTACAAGAATGGAATATGCAGGAATTGTGTGACACCATAAAAAGACCAAACTTACGAATCACAGGCATACAGGAAGGAGAAGAATCCCAAGATAATGGCATGGACAAGATCTTCCACAGAATTGTGGCAGAAAATTTCCCCAAATTAAAAAAAGACATGCCCATACAAATACAAGAACCATATAGAACACCAAATAAACAGGACCAGAAAAGAAACTCTCCATGGGACATCATAGTAAAAACACTAAACGTTCAGAACAAAGAGCTTTCAATACTGAAAGCTGCAAAAGAAAAACAACAAATCACATATAAAGGAAAACCCATCAGAATTACAGCTGACTTTTCAGTGCAAACTACGTAAGCCAGAAGAGCCTGGACCAAAGTAATCCCAGCTCCAAATGACCACAGATGCCAACCCAGATTACTTTACCCAACCAAAAGTGTCCATCATGGTTGAAGGGGAAAGAAAAATCTTCCATGACATAAATAGGCTGAAAGAATTCATGTCCACAAAACCAGCCCTTCAGAGAGTTCTGGAAGCAATACAAAGAGCTGAAGAAAGGAATGACTATACACAAGGAGTGACAGAAAGAAATTCAATGAAGGTATAACTGTGGAAATGCACAGATATATCAAGAATCTGAACAGAAATAAAAATGACAGGATTCAATACACATCTTTCATTAATAACTTTAAATATCAATGGACTGAACTCCCCAGTCAAAAGATACAGACTAGTTGACCGGATTAAGAAACAAAACCCATCTTTTTGTTGTCTGCAAGAAACTCATCTCACTTTCAAGGACAGGCACTATCTTAAGGTGAAAGGATGGAAAAAAATATACCAAGCAAATGGTACTAAGCAGGCACTGCAATTTTAATATCTGATAAAATAGACTTTAAACTAAAACTTATCAGAAGAGACAAAGAGGGCCACTTCATTCTGATCAAAGGAACAATAAGCCAAGAAGATATTACAATCATGAACATATATTCATCAAACTCTGGTGCACCCAACTTCATAAAAACAGTACTACAGGACTTTAAGACCCAGATTAATCCCAACTCATTAATAGTAGGGGACTTCAATACCCCATTGTTGCCATTGGATAGGTCAACAGTACAGAGAATTAACAGAGAGACATATGAAATAAACAATACCATATATCAAATGGACCTAGCAGACGTCTACTGAGTATTCCACCCAAGCACCAAAGAATATACTTTCTATTCAGTACCCCATGGAACTTTCTTCAAAATCAACCACATACTGAGGCACAAAACAAGCCCCAGCAACTACAAAAAATTGAAAGAATTCCATGCATTCTATCAGACCACAATGCAATAAAAATGCAAATCAACACTGAAAGGAGTCCTACTAAGTACACAGACTCATGGAGATTAAAGGACACACTGCTGAATGATGAATGGGTCGAAGAAAAGGAGAAATTAAGAAAGAAATAAAAGTACTCCTGGAACTAAACGAAAAGGACAATACAGCACACACACACAAAACCTCTGGGACACATTGAAAGCAGTCCTTAGACCGAAGTTTATAGCTCTAAGTGCCTACATTAAAAAATCAGAAAGATCACAAATAAATGACTTAACATTGCAACTCAAGACACTTGAAAAGGGACAACAAATGAAACCCAAACCCAGCAGACAAGAAGAAATAACAAAA
>NW_008330327.1:3128797-3129258 GCF_000622305.1 Nannospalax galili
TGGAGAAAAACTGGAAGCATTCCCATTGAAATCAGGAACCAGACAAGGCTGCCCACTATCCCCACTTCTCTTTAACATAGTACTTGAAACTCTTGCAAGAGCAATATGACAAGAGAAGGAAATTAAAGGAGTAATAATTGGAAAAGAAGAGCTCAAATTATCCCTTTTTGCAGACGATATGATATTATATCTAAGGGATGCCAAAAATTCCATGCGCAAACTCCTAGAGATAATTAACACATTCAGTAAATAGCAGGTTACAAAATTAACTTACAAAAGTCTGTAGCCTTTCTATATACCAATAACAAGCAATCAGAGAAAGGGCACATGGAAACACTACCCTTCACAATAGCTACAAAAAATATATATATATCTCGGAATAAACGTGACCAAAGACATTAAAGAGCTCTATAATGAAAATTGCAAATCTTTAAAGAAAGACATTGAGGAAGACATCAGAA
>NW_008330327.1:3129275-3166082 GCF_000622305.1 Nannospalax galili
GACAACACTGGTTGTTCTTGCAGAAGACCCAAGTTTGAATCCCAGCACCCACATGGCAGCTAACAACTGTCTGTAACTCCAGCTCCAGGGGATCTGAGAGCCTCTTCTGACATCCGTGGGCATTGCACGACATGCATGCATTTACCTACATGCAGGCAATACATGAATACACATAAAATAAAAATAAAAATTAAAAAAATACCTGACAAAAGCAGCTTGGGGCCCAAAGGGGGTCTATTTTGGCTAATAGTTTGAGGGTACAGTCCATCATAGTGGAGAACTCATGGTAACAGGAGCTTGAAACAGCGGGGTCATGTTGCATCCACAGTCAGGAAGAGGAGAGGGATGAATGTTAGTACTCAGCTTGCTTTCTCCTTTTTATGCAGTCCAGGACTGTGGCCTAGGGAATGGTGCTGCCCTTTTTTAACCTAAGCAAAATAATCTCCCACAGACATGCCCAGAGGTCTGGCTCCCAGTGATTCTAAATTTTGTCAAATTGACAGTTGAGATGAATCATCACAGAAGTGTTGCCCATGAAAGACAATGCCTTTGTGAGGTCCCAGCCTCTAGACAAAGGGCCAGCTTCCTGTATCATCCTGCCAACCCTGTATCTTTTACCTCTGCCACGGGCTGGACAGCTAGCTGCCTCTACAGGTGAGTTGCCAAGCACTGCTGCCATGGCCAATCCACAGGATCACTCCTATACAGAATTAGTTTCCTTCATGTTCTGTGTGGCTGCAGGAAATCAGAACACACTTCCTTGTGTCTATGGAGATGTCATGTACTTTTTTTTACTGTGATTATTGAAAAATATTGTACACTGAGAAATACTGTGCAAATCCATGGTTTGATTTATGGTCTGATGCTTTGCTGCTATTGTAAGCTTTCTAATTATAAATAAAGGTTGTAGAAGGCTGCTTTCAGAAAACTAGAGAGAGAAGTAGAAAAAGAAAGAAGATATTAGGGCTGAACTCCCCCGAGCGGGTCAGTCAACAGCCTCTACTAGAACTGCAATTGTGGTTTCTGGTACAGTCATTTCTACCGCCGCAGTTACCTTCACCCCTTCAGGCCCCGGACTCAGTTGGAGCTAGACTCCGGCAGAAATGCAAATTAAAACCACTTTAAGATTTCATCTTACCCCAGCCAGACTGGCTAAGATCAAGAGAACAAATGATACCAAATGTTGGAGAGGATGTGGGGAAAGGGGAATGCTCATCCACTGCTGGTGGGGCTGCAAACTTGTTCAATCCCTACAGAAAGCAGTGTGGAGAACTCTTAAAAAACTACAAATGAACCTACCATTTGACCCAGTTATACCACTCCTTGGCATATACCCAAAGAACTCATCCTATTGCAGACACTTGTACATCCATGTTTGTTGCTGCTCTTTTCATAATAGCTAAGAGATGGAAGCAACCTAAGTGTCCCTCAATTGATGAGTGGATAATGAAAATGTGGTTCATTTATATGATGGAGTTTTACTCAGCAGTAAACAAAGATGAAATCATGAAATTTGCAGGTAAATGGATGGAACTAGAAACTGTTATACTAAGTGAAGTAACACAGACAATAAAGGCAAAATAAAGGTAAGTGGAACTGCATTGTTATAAAGCTCTGTGCAACAAAGGAAACATCCAACAACACGTAAAGGAAAAGTGAAATGGAAGAGAGTATTTTCAAACTATGTCTGATAAAGACAATAGTCACAATATATAAGGAAATCATACAAAGCAGACACCAATACACAGACACACAGACATACACACATACACAGAGATATGCACAAAGACATACACAGACACACAGATATACACACACATACACACACCACACACACACATAGGTACACACAGCCATACAAACATACAGCTAAGAAGAAATTTTTTCTTCTATCATCATAGGTACTGGTTTTAGGAGCCTGTGAATTTGGAGAGAAAATTCCATACTGAGAAAGAATTGGATTTTCCCTGAAACTTCTTTCTACAACTTTCTGGGAATATGAATTCTCAGTGTTCCACTTTAGTCAGATTAGGGAGGTGTAGGTAAGATTTTCCTATATCTGTTAAATAACATACATTTTCTGTCTAAAATAATGACTGTCGTTTTAGTAAGTGTCAATTCCACCAACACACAATCGCACCACTCTCAGAATGCATGTCTGCATCTTGTCTTACCTCTAAAGGCAGCAGCCCTGAGCCAGCATGATGGCCACCACAGAAGAGTGAGTCAAGGTGCAGCCTCTGATCCCTGAGTTAGAGCCTGCCTAGGTCCAGGTCCTCCACAAAGCTGCTGCCCTCACTGTATACTGAAGAGCACTGTCACACAGCTGATGGGTCTCAGCTCTGACTGAACACGCCAATCATCCTTGGAACCTTTCAAGTACCTGAGCTGATAAAGTTAGGAGATTAATGTGGCTCATACTAGTATGTGAATAAAACATGATATCTGAGAACTGTTTTTCGTAGCTCAGTGGGGAGCAAAGAGAAAGTATTAACGAAACAAGACGGATAACCTTTCAAGCATATTTTTAGATTTCCACATTGTGTTTTAAAGTGCATTAAATACTTCAAGTTATAAACACAGTTATAAGTATACACATACCTATGCATAGCCAGAGATCCTGACTTTAAATGGGCAAGAACAGAAATAGGCTTCAGTAATTATTTTGCCTGCCCCTCAAGTTCATTAAGCTATACTTAAAATATGTACAAAACTGCATATATTAGAACTCACACTCTATTTAATACACATATACGTCTCTTTTTTTTTTTTTTTTTTTTTTTTTTTTTTTTGGAAAAAAAAAAAAAAAAAAAAAGAGGACGATAAATCTTTCACTGTGATATATCAAAATAAGACAGGGTCTTGCTATAGAGCCCAAAGTGGCCCTGAACTGCAGTTCTGCCTCAGCTATCCAAGGGCCGGGATGGTAGGTCTGTTCCCTATTACCAATTTACGTTTTTTTTTTTTTTTTTTTTTTTTGTCTTTTTGGGACAGGGTCTCCTTGTAGCCCCAGCTGTCCTGGAACTCACTATGTAAACTAGGCTGGCCTTGAACTCATAAAGACCCACCTGCCTCTGCCTCCCAAGTGCTGGGATTAAAGGCATGTACCACCACACCCAACACTGATACTTCTTTTGGAAAAAACTACAATCATTAGTTAACACAGTACCTCAATTCCAACATGTTCAATTATGATCTACTGTTTTGGCACACTTCAAGTATCTAATACAGCATTTTTATCTATAGTCACCAGGCTGCACACTAGGTCTCTAGGACGTATTCACCCTGTAACTGAAAGCCTGTATCTTTTAATCAGCATCTTTCTATTTTGCTCATCCTACCCCAAGGATGAACAAGCACCGTTCTAGTTTTATAAGTTTAACTTTTAGATCTCACATATTTAAGCAGAAATCATATCATCAGCATTTTCTCTGACTTTGCTTCACTTACCCTAATACCCTAATAGATAGATGAACAAGGTTCATACCTTTTGCCATAATGACTGTAGCAATTTATATTCCTGTCAACATCACACATGGGTTCTCATTTCTCCACATCTGCCCCAGCACTTAACTCTTCCCTTTTTTAGTAGGTCATCCTAAACAGTATGAAGTGAAATCTCATTGATGTTTGGTACTTATTTATGTAATTAGTGATACTGAGTGACTTTTCATGTGTTATACAATTGACCACCTGTGTCGCTTCTTGAATCTCAGATCTTATCCATGTTACTTTTTTTGTTGCTGTGACCCAATGCTTAACAAGAAGCAATTTAAGGGTTTATGGGGGCTCACAGTTCCTGGGGATACAATGCATTATGGTAGCAGAAGGGGTGGGAGGCAGCTAGGAAGCAGAGAGTGAGCAGGAAGTGGACCAGACTTATAAACCTTCAAGGCCCATCCCCAGTGATCCACTTCCTTCAGTAAGGCTCCACTTCCTAAAGGTTCCACAACCTTCCGAACAGTGCCACAGCCTAGAGACCAATTGTTCAGACCCATGAGCCTATGAGGGACATTTTGCATTCAAACCACAACATCCTACTCCAAGCCCCTCATAGGCTCATGGCCATCTCCTAATGCAAAATTCATTCATTCTAACTTTTAAAGTCCTCTTACTTTTTAACAGTTCTAACACTGTTTAAAAGTCTGAAGTCTTGGCTGGGTGTGGTGGCGCACGCCTTTAATCCCAGCACTTGGGAGGCAGAGGCAGGTGGATCTCTTTGAGTTCAAGGCCAACCTGGTCTACATAGTGAGTTCCAGGACAGCTGGGGCTACAGGGAGACCCTGTCTCAAAAAGACCCCGCCCCCCCCAAAAAAATCTTAAGTCTCTTCTGAGACTCAAGACAGTCTCTTAACTGTGAGCCTCTGTAAAAAACTCAAGTTACATACTTGCAATATACTATGGCACAGAATAAACATTCCCATCTCAAAAAAGAAAAAAAATGCAGAGTGAAGAAAGAACAGAGCGAAGGAAGACCGACCGAAACCCAACAGGAGAAACACTGCATCTTGCAGCCCTATGCCAGGCCCTTAGAGCCTGTAATGGACTCATGAGCTCCAAAGACCCTCCAACTGCACTGC
Organism: Nannospalax galili; assembly: GCF_000622305.1. Lineage (NCBI taxonomy): Eukaryota > Metazoa > Chordata > Mammalia > Rodentia > Spalacidae > Nannospalax > Nannospalax galili. The sequence continues at coordinate 3,133,856 of NW_008330327.1, forward strand.
CTCCAGCACACACAGCCCCCACCTCTCTCCAGCTCCCCTCTATGCATTCAGCGTCCTAGGTAGACCTCCCATGGCTCTGGCATCTCCAGCATCCTAGGCTTTCCATTGTTACTTAGGCTTCCTTTTGACAGCTCTCAGGGCCTCATTTTAGGAACTTGACCTGCATGCCTTGCTTGTCCTCAGCAGCTCTTTGGAAGCTGGTGCGACTCTCCATGACCCCTTCATTCTCGCTTATTTAATGCCTGCAAAACCAGTACCACATGGAAGATAATGTCCTACTGAGCTGCTAGCTCAGGATGGAGCCCGGCCTTCTTAGATCATAGTGGCTGCAGTATGAGCACTGATCCTACGGAAAACTTCCCTAGGCAGTTTTTTCCCTTCAGTGGCATTTCAGTTTAGGGTTTTCCCTTTAGATGGAGTCTGATGTACGGGGTCTTTGGTGGTGGTGGCGGGGGGGCACTGATGATGACACAGGACTCGAGACACTTAAGGCTTCTTTTCAGCATGTACTTTGGCTGCAACTTTGGACTTTTCTCATTCCTATGACCAAATACCAAACAAAGAGCAGTTTAAGGGAGGAAGGGCTTAGTCCTTCTTGTTTAACATTGAAGGGTTACAGTCCATTGTGACAGGGGAAGCAGCAGCAGGAGGCAGGAAACCAAGTGTTCAAGCACAGGAGCCTCTGGGTGCCATTTCACATTCAAAACACAACACCGTGGAGACGAGTGCTCTGTCTCTTCTCAGTAATCCTGGCGACCTTTGCCAGTTTTGAAAGGAAAAAAAAAAAATCAGATTTGTGTGGGTGTCATTTTGCTATTAAGTTGTACGATTTCCTTATATATTGTGAATATTGTCTTTATCAGACATAGATTGCAAATACTCTTCCATTTCTCTTTTCCTTTACGTGTTGTTGGATGTTTCCTTTGTTGCACAGAGCTTTATAACAATGCAGTTCCACTTTTATTTTGCCTTTATTGTCTGTTTTTGGTCTCTCATCTTGTAGGTGAAATTTCTTCTAGGAGGTACAAATGGCATCTGGCCCCCTCCTCCCTTGATCCCTACAACAAAGTGAGATCTGATTTTGCCAAACTGCAGTCTGGGAAGGGAGTGAGTTTATTAGGCATACTTAACAGAGCGATGGGTGAAGGTTTTCATACAGGCTGCACTGGAAAGCCTCCATCCAAGCATTGCTCCTCACTTCCCCACAGTCACACAGAATGGTCAAGAGCCTCCCCTCAGCTTCAGCTGAGTTTATATACCCTTAGCCCCTCCCTCCTTGTGCAACTAGGGCCGACTGCTTGGTTAGAAGGTGTGGCTGACCCTCCGTGCCCCTCCTTTCTTGCTGAGAGTAAGAGTCAACAAGCTTACCTGATCCTAGGTAAGTGGGTGCCCAGGTTTGGGAAGATGGCATGTGTCTGTGGTCTGCCTGTTGGAGTACGCAACACATCTATATCATGCACGCACACACACACACACACACACACACACACACACACACACACAAGTGATCCCAGCACTTGGGAAGCAGAGGCAGGCAGATCTCTATGAGTTTGAGACCAGCCTGGTCTACATCATGAGTTCCAGGCCAGCTGTGGCTACAGGGAGACCCTGTCTTGAAAAGATTTAAAAAAAAAAACAAAAAAACATCATCAGTTCCCTATTTCAATTTTTCCCCTATCTCATCGTGTAGTAGTTTGGCAATTTTAGATTTTAATGTCTTTAATGTATTTCAGGTTAATTTTTATGAGCGGCATAATGTCCAATTTTGTTCTTTACATGTGGATATCTAATTTTTCTAGTACCAGTTAATAGAAGAAGGTATTCTTTCCCATTGTATTTTTTTCATTTAACCAGTTTTTAAAATATTCTATTTGTTATTTTTATTTTATGTGTATGCGTGTATTGCCTGCATATAGGTAAGTGTACCTGTGTTGTGCAATGCCTGTGGAGGTCAGAAGATCCTGTTGGATCCCCTGGGACTGGAGTTACGGACAGTTGTTAGCTGCCATGTGGGTGCTGGGATTCAAACCCGGGTCTTCTGCAAGAACAACCAGTGTTCTTAACCACCTAACCATCTCTCCAGCCCCCATTTAACCAGTCTTCAATGAAAGTTGTACAGAAGATCGGTCTATTCCTGCAGCTTCTCAGCTGTTTCTTCCTCTTTTCCTTTTCCTTCCCTACCGGGTGAGATTTAACTTTCCACTCCAGGAGTGCTTTGTGGTCTTTAGTCTGGTGACAGCGGTCCTGCTGGAATGAATGCCCACACGGACAGGTGTGCTGCTAGCCTCTGCCCACTGCCCCCATTCGGTGTGGATGATGTGTTTCTTCCTGTAAACCCAGAACCATTTTGCCATTCTTCAGACCTTTGTAGCGTCCTCATTCAGCCTGAACATCATCATCCTTTGGAATGGGCAGAGATTGAATTCTTTGGAGAGAAAGGAAGATATAATCTTCCCCCAAATGTAAGAAAGTGCACTGAAATGCCTTTTACATTCTGGTTTTGGTCAGAAGTAACAAAGGGATTGAACTTTATTTGGAGGACTGCTGTTCCGGCAATGACTGCGACAGGGAAGGGGTCTACAGCCAAGTTCTGGTTCTATCCATCACATATTCTTTGTTTTTAAATATTTTATTTATTATTTTTATTTTATGTGTATGAGTGTATTGCCTGCATGTATGTGAGTGCACCCGTGTTGTGCAATGCTGCAGAGGTCAGTAGAGGGGTCGGATTCCCCTGGAACTGGAGTTAAGGACGGTTCGTAGCAGCCATATGGGTGCTGGGAATAGAACCCAGGTCCTCTGCAAGAACACTGACTGCTCTTAACCACCGAGCCATCTCACCAGCCTCCGCCCATCGCATATTCTTAATTCCCTTGTCAAATATTAACTACTGGTGTGTGTGTGTGTGTGTGTGTGTGTGTATGTGTGTGTGTGGTGTGTGTGTATGTGTGTGTTTTTCTAGGTTCTCAGATATGTTCCCTTGGGCTATTTATCTGTTTCATACTAGTATTGCATTGTTATGATTACTGTAGCCTTGAAAGACAATTTGAAATTAGGAATGTGATACCTCAAGCTTTTTCTTTCACAAGGTATCTGTGGTCTTTTGTGGCATCATATGAAATTTAGAATTACTTTTCTATTTTTGTGAAAATTCCCATTGTAATGTTAGTAGGCATTTTTGGTTTTGGGGGCTTTTTGTTATTGTTGTTGTTTGGTTTTGTTGTGTTTTGTGTTTTGAGTAGGGTCTCCGTGGTAGACCAGGCTGGCCTTGAACTCACAGAGATCCACCTGTCTCTGCTTCCCCCGACCCCGACCCCCTGAGTGCTGGGATCAAAGGTGTGCACCACCACACCCAGCAAGGAATTTTTATAATATTGAATCTCTTTGACATTTTAAAAACATTGTCTTCCGTCCGTGAAAATGGACGTCTTTCCATTTATCTGTGTTGTCCTCTATTTCTCATTAATCTTACAGCTTTTAAATATTTTCATTTCTGTAAAATGTATTAAATGTTATGGCTTTTGAGGTATTCTACGTGGGATTTGTTTCTTAATTTGTTTTTCAAACAGTTTAGTATATAGAAATGTCACACAAACTTTTGCATGCTGATTTTGTAACCTGCAACTTTACTGAATTTATTAGTTCTAACAACTTTTGGATGAAGAGGTTAGTTTTTGATATATGGGATCATACCGTCTATAAACCAAGGTCTTTTTTCTTCTTACTGTCTTTCTGTTTTTTTTTTTTTTGCCTAATTGCTCTGGACAAGACATCCCAGTATTACACTGATTAGAAGTAATGAGAGTTAGAAACCTTGTCTCCTTCCTGAACAGAAGACAATCTTCAGCTTGCCTCATGAGTATGAAACTAGCTGTGGGTTTGTCATTTGTTGCCTTTACTATGTCGAGGTACATTCTGTTTGCACCAATTTATTTGAAGGCATGTATTATGACAGGATGTTGAATTTTGTCAAACGTTTTACCTGCATCTGTTGAGATTATGATTTTGCTTTTCTCTGCTAATTTGGTGGGAAACATTTCTTGGTTTGCATATGTTGAAACACCCTTGTATATGAATAGTCCCCTGATTATACTGTACGATCATTTTAATGTTGAAGTTGATTTGCTAGGTTTTGCTCCTTTTGAGACAGGATCTGCAGCTCAGGCTGGCTCAATGTAGCTGAAATGACTGTGAGACTGTGAACTTCTGATCCTCCTGCCTTTACCTTCTGAATACTGGCATTACAGGTGTGACTACCATGCTCCATTTATATGGTGCTGGGGATCGAACCCAGGGCTTTGTACATGCTAGGTGACAACTCTACCGATTGCATTCCATTCCCAGGCTCTATTGAGTATTTTTTCACCACTGACCATCAGGAACACTGGCCTGTAATTTTTTCTTATAACATCCTTCCTTGGCCTTGGCATCACAGTAATATTAGCCTCTTAGTTTCAAAGCATTCTTCCTTTATTATGTAATTAAACAGATGAACTGTATGCATGTGAATTACACCAATAAAAAATTGTAAGAATATTTGAAATAGTGCCATCGCCATTTTTATTTATTTTATGTGTCTGTTTGTGTGTATGTATGCAAGTGCATCATGTGCATGTAATGTCTGCAGAGGTCAGAAGAGGGCATACAATACCCTGGAAACAGAGTTATAGACACTTGTGGGTGCTGGGAACAGAACCTGGGTCTCTTCAAGACCAGCAAGAGCTGAACTATCTCTCCAGCTCCTACACTTATACTTTTAACAAAGTTGAGACTAGAAGTCTTTTGAAGCTGGGTTGACTGTTATTTGCATTATGAGATGGCCATGGGCCTACAGGAACAAGTTGAGGAAGATTATAGCTTAAAAGTGATATGTAAAGGTATCAAGGTAATAGAAAAAAGAGTTGTGTTGGTTAATACTGTCAACTTGACAGGATATCTAGAATCACCTTGGAGACAAGCCTTTGGTCATGCCCGTGAAGGATTATCTAGATTAGGTTAACTGAGGTGGGAAGACCCACCTTAACTGTATCAGCATCATTCTGTGGGTTGGGGTCCTGGACTGAATAAAAAGGAGAAAGAACTGAGCATTAGCACTCACTGCCCTCAGCCTCCTAACTGCTGCCATGATTTCTCCACCATGAACTGTGAGCCAAAAGAAACCCTTAAACTGCTTCTGTCAGGTATTTTGTCACAGCAATGAAAAAATATAGCCCTCAACTGGAATAATTTGATAGTCTTGTATGTTTTTACTGGTTTCTCTCGTCAAGGTGTAGGTTTCTTTTTGCCATAAACTATATAATCATAAATTTGGAGTTTTTTCAGTCAAATTTCTAGGTATCTGTGTTATACAGAATTTTACAAGAAGGTACCCTAACTCTTAAGCTAGACCCAGCTCCAGCCCTAACCCAGGCTATAGGTTTAATTTTAACTATAACTCTAACCTTAACACTAAACCTAGCTTAGACCTCAACATAAGCCTAACCTCAGTCCTAGACCCAACACAGACCTATCTTTAGCCAGGAACTAACCATAACCCTAAGCCTAATGCTAACCCTCAGCCTAGCCTTGATCAAGTCCTAGCACTAAACCTTACCCTAACTCTAACTCTAAACATAGCTACAAATTTAAACCTAAAGCCAGGCATGGTGGCGCATGCCTTAATCCCCGCACTCGGGAGGCAGAGGCAGGTGGATCTCTGAGTTCAAGGCCAGCCTGGTCTACATAGTGAGTTCCAGGCCAGCTGGGGCTATAGGGAGACCCTCCCTCAAAAAGACCAAAAAAAATAAAATAAAAAAATAAACCTAAACTATATGTGTAACTCTAACCTTGACTTTAACCTTACCCGTAGCCTAGGCCAAATCCTAAACTTAATCCTAACCCTAACCCTAGGCAAACTCTAACACTAACCCTAAGTCTATCTCAGGCTGGAACTAATACTAACCCTAAGGCTAACATAACCCTAGATGTAGCATAAACATGGCCCTAAATATAACCCTAATCCACCAGGCCTAAACCTAACCCTAGCCTAAATCCTAAGTGTAACCCTAGCCTAATCATAAATTTAAACCTAGACTTTACATGAACCATAACTTTAACCCTAACCTTAAAACTAGCCCAGCCCTGGGCTGGAGAGATGGCTCAGCGGTTAAGGACACTGGTTATTCTTGTAGAAGACCCGGGTTTGAATCCCAGCACCCACATGGCAGCTAAGAACTGTTCGTAACTCCAGTCCCAGGGGAATCCAACAGCCTCTCTGACCTCCTCGGTCATTGCACCATGTGGGTGCACTTACCTACATGTAGGCAATACACAAATATACATAAAATAAAAACAATAAAATATTTTTTAAAAAACTAGCCTAGCCCTAAACCTAAACTTAATTTTAGCCATAGCTTTTACCTTAATCCTAACTCTAAACCTAGACCTAGCTCCAACCCTACCCAAGGCCATAACGTTAACCATAACCCTAATCCTATACTTAGTTTAGCGTAGCCCATAATCCAACCTTAACCCTAACCCTACCCTATCCCTAACCACAACTCTAATCTCAGTGCTAGCCCAAACCAAAGCCCTATCCTTAGCTAGGAGCTAACCTTAACCATAAATCTAACCTTACCACTAGGCCTAATCTTAGCTTTGACCTAGCCCCGGTGCTAAACCAAACCCTGGTCCTAACCACAGCCATAAACCTAAACTTAATACCTTAGCCATAACCCTAACCTTGAGCATAGCCCTAACCTATACCCAGCCCTAACCCTAATCCATATCCTAACACTAGTCTAGTCTTAAACCTTACCCTTACCCTGGATTTAGCTGCAGCCCTAACCCTAATCCTAGGCCTAATCTCGGGTTAGACCCAAAACTAATCCTAAGTGAGGCCTAACACCGTAGTCCTAACCCTACTCCTTGCCTGGAACTAACTCTAACCTTAAGCCTAACCTAACTCTAGATGTAGCCATAGCCATAGTCCTAAACTGTATGTGAACTATAAACTTAACACTAATCTAGCTGCAAACCAAATAACCATAACCTTAATCCTAACCCTAATACTAGCCAGTTGTTATCCTAATCATAGCACTAGTCCTAGTTCCACCCTAACCCCATCCTATCCCTAGGCCCATCTCTTACCCTAACACTAATCCTAGCCCTCACCCTAGCTCTATTCCTTAACCTAATCCTAATTCTGACACAGCTCCAGGTTAGCAATAGGACTAGGGTTAATAAGAGCTAAAATAGGTTTAGGACTATGGTTAAGGCTAGCCTAGGGTTTAGAGCTAAACTAGGATTACAGTTAGGATTAGACTGAGGGTCTCAGTTGGGCTGGAGCTAGGTCTAGGAGTTAGGTTAGAGTAAGAAAGAGGTTAGTGTTAGGACTAGGGCTACAGTTAAGGTTAGAGATGGATTTAGTCCCAAGTATAAGTTTAGAGCTAGGGCTAGGCCCTGAGTTAGGGTGTTAGTATTAAGGCTAGGGCTGTTCAAGATTAGGTTTAGGGTCAGGGTTATGGTTGAGGCTAGTTAGCTGTAGGCTAGGATTATGGTTAGGGTTAGAGATAGAACTATACGAGGGTTAGGGTTAGTTCCAAGCTATGTTGGTTTAGGGTTACTAAGTCTAGGCTTGAGGTAGGACTGGCATTAAGGCAAGGGTCAGGGCCTGGTTTAGGGCCAGAACTAGAGCTACATACAGATTTTTTAGAGCTAGATACAGATTTTGGTCTAAGGATAAGTTTAGTGCTAGGACTAGGCTAGGGTTACTATTACTGTTAGGGTTAGGGCCAGGGTTAACAGGTTTAGGACTAGGATTAACCATTATGATTATGGTTAGCATTAAGGCCATGGTTAGGGTTAGGGCTGGAACTAGGGCTAGGGCTAGGCAAATGGTTTGATTACTATGATTTTTGTTTTCTTTTTTTTTTTGCTTGCGTCATACAGAACATCTCAAACAATCTTAATAATCTTTATACCCCCATCCCCACTGGCACCCTCCCATAGCCTCCCCACATGCATACACTGGAGCCCATATACTCTGTCATCCCTGTTACTGCCCACCGTGTTGTCAGTGACCTCAGCCGTTACCCAGTGCAAGTCCATCCACTGAGTCTAGTCAGCCTATCTGGAGTCCCTTGTTTTAGGAAGATCCGCTCTTTTTCATCTAGCAGCAATCAGTTACCAACATTCCTTTAGATAAGATTGGGGCCTGCTGTTCATTTTCCCAGTTCTATGCTGGGTTACTGTCTGCCGGAGTTTGCATGGGACTTGTGCATGCTGGCACCTTGCCATAGACTCATATGAGCAGGTTCCCAGGAGCTTGTAGGACCGTTTCCATATGGTCATGCACTCCTCCCTGGCTCTTAGAATCTTTCTGTCCCCACTTCCATTTGGTCCCTGAGCCTTGGGTAAGTGAAGTTTAATAAAGGGGTCCTGTCCAAGGACCATTATTTAGCAGACTCTTGATCTCTACACTATGGCCATTTGTGACCTTTTGTGTTCCTGGCCCCCCGCTGCATGAGGAGCTTCATTATTGAGAACTGATCCTTAGTGTCCTCTTCTTTATCCCTGTTCTATGTTCTATGAGCCTTAGGTGTAGAGGTTGCATTGCAGATGTGTCCCTTAGGCCTGGGTAATTCGTAAACAATGTCCATGTGTGACCAGTTGTGGTACTTGGTATTAGTCTCTGACTGCTACAAAGTGAGCTTCTTTGATTAGTGGCGACTGGAATATTTGTAAATATAAGGATACATATTTTACATATAGTAAGGAAGCACATTAGCCTAGTGATGTGAGAGTTTTGGGGTTTTCTCTAAGATCTACGACCATTCCGGCCATGTGTATTAGGTTATGTTACAGTACCACACTTGAGTTTCATCCCTTTGAGTGGGTTTTTAGTCAAATTAGGAGCTGTTGATGCCCCCAAGATAAAAGTGCCACATTACTGTGATTTTTTAAAATTTTCTTATGTTTATGAGTGTATTGCCTGCCTGTAAGTGCACCCGTGTTATGCAATGCCCACAGAGATGAGGGCATCAGATCCCCTGGAACTGGAGTTACAGTTGTTAGTGCCATATGGATGCTGGAAATTGAACTCAGGTCCTCTGCAAGAGCAGTTAGTGTTCTTAACCACCGAGCCACCTCTCCAACCCCTAGTGTGATTTCTATGAGTAGGCTTATATTTAGATTTAGGTTTTGGGCTACACTAGGGTTAGGATTAAGCTTAGGGTTAAGTGCTAGTTCCAGGCTAGGAATAGGGTTAGGGTTAGAGCTAAACCAGGGTTAAGGTTATGGCTATGGTTGTTTTGGGATTAAGCTATAATAAGGGTATGGTTATCACTGGAGTTAGGATTAGGCCTAGTGTCTGTTTAGGTTAGGGTTAGGGTAAAGGCTAGTTAAGGTTAGAATTAATGTTATGGTTAAGGTCTGTGTTTAAGTTTAGAGCTAGGATGAGGGCAAGGGGGAGGGTTAGGGTTAATTCCAGTCTAGGGATTGGATTAGGTTTAGTGCTTGGGTTTGGGTTCAGTTTGATTAGAGCTACACTAGGCTCAGGGTTACTGTTAGGTTTTGGAATAAGATAACAGGATTAGGGTTAAGATTAAGGTTAGGATTAGGGACACTGCTAGGATAGTGCTAGAGCTAGGTTTAAAGTTGGGATTATGGTGGTAAGGGTTAGCACTAATGTTAGGGTCAGAATTACAATTAGGTCTGGGGCTAGGCTATGATTAAATTTAGGGATTAGGATTATGGCTAGAGTTAAGAGTTTTGGGATAGGGCTAAATCTAGGGTTAGACTTGGGGCTAAGGCTAGAGCTAGGGTTAGTTATATATAGGGACAGAGTTTGGGTTAGGGCTAGGGTAGGATTAAGGTTAGGTTTTTTAACTAAACTAGGGTTACGGTTAGGGTTAGGGCAGATGTTGTATCTAAAGTTAGGATTAAGGCTAGGGCTGTTAGGGCAAGGATTAGTGTTAGGGTTAAGATTCAGTCTAGGGATAAGTTTAGACCTAGGGCTGGGTCAAGATTAGGGTTAGGGCTATGACCAGGCATAAGACTTGAGTTAAACCTAGTGAATTAGGATGAGGGCTGATTATGCGAGGATTATGGTTGGGTTCAGGGTTAGGGTTGGTTAAGATTGCAGTTACGGTTTGGGTTAGGCTAGTTAGGGTTAGGGCTAGCGTTAAGGGTAGTGGTATTCCTAAGGCTAGCAGTGACAGAATACCCTGGTTGCAGAAAGCTGGCATTATCAATCAGCTACTTCCCTCCCTCCTGGGAGGACTGCTGAGATAGCCTGTTTCCCAAGACAGCCTGTCTGCTTGAGCAAACAGTCCCAAGAGGAGATCATAAGCCCTTTGTCTCTGAAGATAAGCCAGAGCAAATGATGCCAGGAAGAAGGGGCTATAAACTTCTCAAGAGTGCCCCTGATCTGCACATAGTCAGCCGGCCACAGCTATATACTACATAAGCCCATCAATGGTCCCTCCCCTGGACAGCAGTCCCTTTCTGGCATTTAGCAAGGTTGCTGTCCCTCTCCCTCCCTGGGTGCTTCAATAAACTCAGACTGATAAACAAAGAGCTGTAATTGTTTTTATTCTCTAGTAAGAGTTGCTAGGACACAGCAGAGTCCAGCAGATGGCCCAAGGGACTGTCAGTAGCAACCTGCCCTCCAGACTCCAATCCTCTCTCTTAACCAAGCAATCAAGGGCTGGCTCCATCCATTCCAGACAATTCTCCATCAGGTTAAGCAAACAGCTGAGTATCTGATTTGAGTAGCTCATAACCGCAAAGCCATAGATAGGTCTTAAAGAACTGTAATCATGACTGAGGCTGTGGCCAGGTGGGGGTAGAGTCAGAAATGAGTAAGATAAAGGGTTAGCAGATCAAAACCACCAGGAAGTGGATATTCAGTGAGAAAAACAAACCCCAAACCAAACATAAGAAATTCGGAGGAGCCAGGCATAGTGGTGCACGCCTTTATCCCAGCACTCCAGAGGCAGAGGTAGGAGGATCTCTGAGTTCAAGGTCACTAGGGCTACAGAGTGAGCTGCTGTCTCAAAAAAAGGGGACATGGGCGTGTAGCTTAATTGGTAGGGTATTTAGCATACACAAGGAGCTAAATTCAGTCCCCAGAACTAAAAAACAAACAAAACGAACAACAACAAAACACCATCAAAGACACCAAAGGTAGGAACTGTGACAGTGCAGTGCAGTGCAGTGCCTTTTCCGGAAGCAGCCAAGCGCCTCCTCCCTGACACTCCTCTCCCCTCCCCAAGGTGAAGGCTCCTGAGAGGTTGAGGGCAACTTAGAAAGTTCTGATAATCCCACAGGCCAGTTCTATGAGATGTTGTAATTACATGAAACAATACCTTCTCTTTTTGATGGGTGTAAAAGCTCAGACTGGGTTCCCTGGGAATAAGAGTTTACTATGGTTGTTCTCTAATAAAAACACATATACGCATTTTTATACTAAGAATTTGAATACTTTTCTTTAATATGAAACTCAAGGTCAGCTGTCACTACAGAATGAGTACACCATATTGCTGCCTGCTTTTCTGAGAAAGTCCAGTGATTCAAATTAATTAAATTATACTCAATGATTTACTACTTCAATTAAAATATATTCACTCCTTAAGGCTGGGCGTGGTGGCGCACACCTTTGATCCCAGCACTCGGGAGGCAGAGGCAGGCGGATCTCTGTGAGTTCAAGGCCAGCCTGGTCTACACAGTGAGTTCCAGGACAGCTGGGGCTACAGGGAGACCCTGTCTCAAAAAAGATTAAAAAAAAAAAAATTATATATATTTTCACCCCAAAGGGTTTTTTCTTTCTTTCATCCAGTAAAGTTTTACAAGGTTAACCCAGTAAAGATACGGAGCAGTCACATTAATTCGGACAGCTGTTTTCTTAGAAACAACATCCTTCTCATGTCACTCTGTTTATCTAAGTTACCATTTTACTGACCTGTTTTTGAAAACAGGAGACTGAGTCACACAATGCTGCTCAGTGTGGCTCACAGATCGATTTATTATCTTGAAGCTTATATAAAATGCAAATTATATTTCTACAGCTTTGCTTCAGACAAGGGAGTCAGACTCTCTAAGACAGAGCCCAGAGCTTGTCCCCTAATTCTTAGGTACAAAGTGAAAGGACAGTTTAAAAAGCCCTGCGGCTGGTCACTGTGCAGACCACCTTTTTCCTGTTGCTCACGCTTAACAGGCTGAGCAGACATTCTTCCAGATGCAGAGACTGCAAGGCTTGTGGCTCCAGACTGTATCTGAAACCACTTTGCATTTTTCTCCAAGACAGAGTTTTAAAGCTGAGTCTAGTTATTTATTCTGTAAATAAGTACTTATTTACCTGCTTTTCTGAAGCCCAGGGGGAAAGGTGCCAGGGATTTGGAAAAGCATCAGCTTAATTTAAAAAACAAACAAAAACCCTGATCTCTGTTCTCTTCTAGGATTAATTGTTTCTACCAGTCAAGACAGGAAAGGGGCTTGTTTTGTTTCTCTTCAGATGTATAGGTATCCCATGTGGATTTCTGAGGAACTCTGGAAATGGGGGCAAAGTTTTCTACATGCTCCAGCCTAGAATCATCACAAGGCTGCACCTGTGAACTCTGAGGCTTGAGAAGTCATTTAAGGTCTCACAATGCAAAGGCTTGAGTGCCAGACCTAGGGGTGGGACAAACACTGCTGGCTTAAGAGGTCTTTAGAAGTAAACACCACTGGATGACAACTTTTACAGTGCAAACTTTCCTAAGGACATTTACCATACAAAGTGCTGTACACAGAGCAGGGCTCCTTTCACATCAGCTTATTTATTTTCACAATGCCACAACGTAAGTCCCCAAACTTCACAATTCTTCACTTGCGTCTCTCATTTTTTTTTTAAAAAAGAAAAGCCTTAGAATATCAAACCACGTTTAAAAATGTTTAAGTGTGAACTGTTTTAAGTTATGACAATGAAACAATATGCCAGCCAATCCAAATTCCAAACAAACCTTTCAAGTGAGAAAAGGCCAACACTGGAGCCCATTACGTCTCACCGACGTAAAGGCTGAGCTCTCACACTAATGTTAGTGCCATAACCAGCACAGCAACTCCTGCTCTGAGAGGGTGTTTGCCTGCACATCTTACACACCGAGGTACAGCCATGCTTTACCAACTTCTTTTTAATTAATGCAAAAAACTTCCACAATGGCAACTGTGCTGAAATAACATTAGCAGCTGCTGACGTGCCCATGGTCTAATCAAGACATACAGCCATTTTTAACTACACAGCTACACCAACGCATAAGCAACTAATAAATTTTGAAGTGTTAGGAATATAACAAGGTTATAAATAGTTTTCTTTCTTCTTTTCCTTATATATTTTTTATAAGCATGCATCTCACTTGTTTAGTAGACTATTAAATTCGGGATTTAGATATGGCTAAGCATAAAACAAAATAGAGATGAGTGCCAACAAAACAGCCGAGTTTTAGTAGGTCCAAGTCTCTTAACCCTCTTAACTAGAAGACAAATCATTCAACCTAAGGCAAACATGGAGAAAGCTGGATTTGACTCTTAGCTTCTTCACATAGTTTGACCATCCGTGGCCCCAAATCTGAATGTCTACATGCCGTAAAGCTAACTGTGTCACTAGTGGAATGTCCATTACTTGAAAACCCCTAAGGCATTCAACTTCACAAGATGTGGAGTCTGGAGTAGTAAGCAATCATATTAACAAGGTTTTAAGACCTAGTCAGAAAAAAACACTATAAATAAATAATGACGTCTAAGGAACTTTCAGTTTAAATTACATTGTCTATCACCAGAGAACCTGGCTAGCAGTTCTACAACCCCAATTAAAAGTATAACATTTAATCATTTTTCTTCAGTGAATCATTAGACTAACTTCCTGCTACCTGAAGATCACAGTAGATTCCACTTGAGACTGTCACAGCCAGAGCCGTTGCCTGACATGCATTCAACATATGTTCAGGAGTGAGGTTAGTTCTTTAAACATTTGAGTGTTGGGTAAAACCAATGCTAATCTTGGTATATTTTCCTTAAACCCTTTCATTTCCACTAACAAATTTGAGGCTGGTCTGCAGAAGTGTTATCACCCTGTGTAACTGTTTTCAACATTGTGGCTCACTTCTGTTAAACCATTTTTAGTCTTTATCAACTTCAAGTTTCCCTTAACAACTCTAGGAGCACTACGAAAACATTAAAAAATATTTTCAATTTGTTTTCCAAATACAATGAAATTCTGGTATATGATGTTAAAAGAATTCAATGACTAGACAGGTAATCTCTAATTACCTAATATAAATTTTGTAAAGAGGCTTAACTGAATTTTTATTTAGTGAGTTGAGTTTCAGCTGTTCTAAAAACAGTAGATGAGCTTATTGTGTGTGTGAATCTAAACTGTGTCGTCTATGAGATTCACAAATGAAAGTCACAAACGAAAAATTAGGCAGATGGTTATTAAAAATAATGTTAACAGGTACACTGAGCAATAAATAACCTTTTCATTTAACTTACATCTGCTTAGTTTTTTTTATTAGTTTAGTATAAAGGCCCATTAATCAACTCAGATTGGTCAAGGCAAGACACTTCAACTACACAACTGGATTTTAAAAGCAGTTGGTTTTATAATAGTTCTCTGGTAATCACACACGCACGCACACATACACACACACAAATTGGTAGAGTACTCTGGATAATAGATTCCCCCCCATAATCTTGTATAATTCACTGTTCACAATCTGCAGTATTTTGAAAACTATATAAATTAAACATGGCCAAATTAGAGCTATCTGATAAAAATTCATATAAAAACACAACAGGCTTAACAGACATCTTGAAAAAAACTCAAGTTGTAACTCAATTTTCTATTTTCTCAAACAAGACTAAGAAAAAAGTTATTAATAATAATGACATGTAAAAAAGAAGAAACTATTAACTTGGTGAACTTGGGGGGAAGCTATACAGTATTATTGCACTCCACGAATGTGCAGAATTCCAACAGATGCCAGCACTGAAAAACTATCTTGCACCGAGGTTTTCCAAGAGGTACAACGAGCCTGCCAAGAAGCATCTGGTCTGTACTAACAGCTGGCTGTCTTCAGTACAGGCCTTCATAATGTCAGTCCCGCTGCTCTTGCAAAATCCCTTAGTGTCTGAAAGATTTAGAAAAAAAGAACATTTTATTCAATAATCACTTTTGTAAAAAGTCTTATAGTTAGCTCACTGATTCTGCTAAGTGAAAGATAACCAATGCTCTTCATACACATACATTCGCTCAGTTTTTTTTATCTAGAACATGTTTTAAAAATTGCATACTTTTAGGAACTAAGTTATCTGAAGCTAAGCAGAAACTGTACATCTATCAACTGTAATACAACATCAATTCTGGCTACTAGGAGATCAGAGCTTGAAGGACACATCCGTCGGTTTAATCTTATGTAGAAAATAAAAATGACAATATATATAGTATCTACTAACATTTCTGATAAATAGAAACCGATGAATAACTAGGGTATTTTAAGCTACTTACAAAAGTCCTCAGTGCTGCTAGGTAGGGCTATGATCGATGGTGCGGAACTGAATCCATATGCACATTGAGTTTCATTTCATTGTCAAGAATTTGAACGAGTTGTTGCATGGATGGAAGATGACCAGATTCCAGCTTAGACCATACGGGTACATCTAGAACAATAAATAGCAAGCCCCGACCCCCCAAAAAACATTAAAGATGACATTCACCCCACAAATATTTATTGTTCAGCTTATTTTTTAGGGAGTTTCCATCACAGTAAAGGAAATATCAGGTATCACAAGTTGCTGCAAAATTACAATTATGAACTATTAGAACTAGAGAGTGCACTGGGTATGGTGGTGCCTGCCTTTGATCTCAGTACTCAGGAAAAGCAGAAGTAGGCACATCTCTATTGAGCTCAAGGTTAGCCTGGTGGTCTACACAGCAAGTTCCAGGCCACCTGGGCCTATATAGTGAGACCTTGTCTCAAAAAAATTACAAAATAAAGCTAGAGAGTGCCACCGTGCTACGAGGAGCACAAACAAAAGCCTCCCTTGCTGAGCAGCCAGGGAAATATCATCAGTAAATTGAGATGATAAAGCTAGATTACCAAGACTGAGGGAAAGTTCATGGAGTTAGAAAAGTTTCAAGGCAGAAAGAAGTGTAAAGGCTAGAAGGCTAGAAACGAGTTTGGCACATTCAAGGAGAGAGCAAGTCCGCGAAGGCTGTACAAGGGAGTTCTACGAGGGTAAGTGGAGAGGCAGAGAAAACTAGACTGGGGGCAGCAAACAAAGTAGGAGCTGAATGTCTCTGTTCAGGGACGATACAGTCTCTATCAGTCATTCAATTCTCACAACAACCTGAAAGCAGCTAGGGGTCAAACACTTTAAAGATGGGCAGAGTTGTGTTAAATGAAACCATCAAACAGGAACAGAGGATATGAAACACAGGACTATGAACCATGCTCTGTTGACCCCTAACCTATTTCCTGTAAGACCTTTGGTCATACTGAATATTCTGAATTTTATCTAGAAAAGGAAGTAAGGTTACTTAATGAATTTAAAACACTCAAGGTACACAATGAAATCTGCATTAAAAAAATCATTGTGCACAGGCACAGTGGTGGTGCACAGGCACAGTGGTGGTGCACAGGCACAGTGGTGGTGCACAGGCACAGTGGTGGTGCACAGGCACAGTGGTGGTGCACACCTGTAACCCTAGCACTTAGAAGGGAAGAGGCAAAGGATCATGAGTTTGAGGTCAACCAGGGCTTTTGCATAGTGAGATTCTCTCAAATCACTTTACTTTTTGGAGCAGATTCTGGCAAACTTTCTATAACAAGTCAGATGGTAAATATTCTAGGCTTTATGGGCCAGAAGGCAAAAATCAAGTATATTATAAAGGCATACTCAAATAGAACAAATTTCTATGAATTTCCTCAATGAAACTGAAAACTTTAGTTATCACAGAACTTTGCATTTCGTGTACTATTTTCAACCATTAAAACTGAATATTGGGCTAGAGAGATAACTCAGCAGTTAAGAGTACTGGCAGCTCTTGCAGAGGACCTGGGTCTGGATTCCAGCACCCGTATGGTAACTAACAACTATGTGTAACTCCAGCTCCAGGGGATCTGACACTCTCTTCTGACCTCTGTGGGCACTGCACGACATGGGTGCAGTTACACATATGCAGGCAATATAAATACACATAAAATAAAAATAATTTTTAAAAAACCTGAAAATCAGCCGGGCATGGTGGCACACGCCTTTAATCCCAGCACTTGGGAGGCAGAGGCACACAGATCTTTGTGACTTCAAGGCCAACCTCGTCTACATAGTGAGTTCCAGGACAACTGGGGTTACAGGAAGGCCCTGTCTCAAAAAGACCAAAAAACAAACAAACAAACAAACCCTGAAAATCATCATTAGCTCATGAGCTGTATTTACTGTACAGAGAACGAAGGAGGTGGAATAGAGTAAGGCGGCATGGACGGGATAGTGGTAGTGAAGACAGAAATAAATATTTAAGCAACTCAGGAAATAGAACTGAGGAAGACCTGGGGAAGCCTTACATAGGGAGTAGGAAGAATGTGCAGTTACCCTAGGTTCTGGGAAATTAGGTAGACAAAACGTAGTACAATTAAATGAACAAAAATGCCAGAGGAGAATCAAATCAGCGAATATAGGAATTGTAGTATGAAGTAGTCAAGACCTTATTTTGGAATTGGGTATGTTTAACACTCCCAGGCAAAGCACCCAGAACAGGTCTAGAGCTCTCTAAAGGAATTCAGGAATTACCATACAGGTTTTATTTTAAAGCCCGGGGAACAGATGAAGACTAGCCAGATGATGTAGCATAGGAATGCCAACTCTTCAAGACACGCTAAAAATTCAAGTAGCAATAAAGATGGAGAAGAACTTAAAATCTTCTAAATTTTTCTGTTTCTTGAATTTTCAACTTCTATCACATAAGCTCTTTTACGTGAACATTACAGAAGTTTCTCATGAAAAATAAAAAGGCCAATGTTTGTTATAAAGCATTTAAAATCATCGCAAAATGTATGGTATTTAGAACTTACCATTTAAAGTTATCTCAAATGCACCTGTTGACATACACTGGTTCTCAATCATGTTGCTCAAGAAGAAAACCATCATACATGCATAGACCTGCAAGTCAAACAGAACTTATTCTGACAGTCTCAATCTTAATTTGATAAATGCTTTCTTTCAATCTACTTTAAAAGTTTTCACATAACCTGTTATTCCACAGGTTCAGATGTCATTCACACATCAAAAAAAAAAAAAAAATGAAGTATTAATTCACAGCTCTATACATGCTGAAGAACTTACACATGACATTCATTTTGTATGTAGAATTTCTAAAACACATATGCAGGCATTCATTTTGTATGTAGAATTTCTAAAACATCATTTTGTATGTAGAAGTTCTAAAACACATATATTCAGGCATTCATTTTGTATGTAGAATTTCTAAAACATTCTCATTTTGTATGCAGAATTCCTAAAACACTTACATATAACAAAATTTAAATAAAATACCAATATAAAAAGGTTCATTTTACCAGTTTTATATGTAAAATAATACATGCATTTGCAAGAGAATAGTGCTATAACCCCAGCAACTTCATGTATACTACATACAACCTATTTAAGTTTCAAAAAATCATTTTAAAAACCACCTAAGAGAGAAGTAGGTTTAGAAAGCCTGACAAAGTAAAGTATATTTATTCACTTTTTGAAGGCAAATCTATAATCTCCAAAAAGCAAGAAGTGCTTTGTGGGACAGAAAATTTTAAACTTTTTTTTAAAATTTATTTTATGTGCATGCATGTATTGCCTGCATATAGGTAAGTGCACCCGTGTCATACAATGCCCACGGAGGTCAGAAGAGGTTGTTGGATCCCCTGGAACTGGAGTTATGGACAGTTGTTAGCTGCCATGTGGGTGCTGGGATTTGAACCTGGGTCTTCTGGAAGAACCACCAGTGTTCTTAAAAGCTGAGCTGAGCCATTTCTCCAGACTCATGGGACAGAAAATTTTAATTTAGCAAAATTACTGAACTAAAAGTTGGATATAGTGAAGAAGTCAATTTATAGCACATTGTTTGAGAAAATAAATGTCCACAGAAGAGGAAGAGCTTGCCCACCTACACTATTTGAGCTAGCTGGGATTTGGTATCATAGGAACAACACCTTCGTACCATTACAAAAGCTGTATTGTTTCACCATATTCCTTTTCCACAACAGAATAAGAATAGCAAATAAATCTATATAAGTAACATGCAGGGACTGGAGAAATGGTTCAGTGGTTGGGTAAGTGGGTACACTGCTCTTGCAGAGGACCAAAGTTTGGTTCCCAGCACCCACTTAGGTGGCTCACAACTGCCTCTAACTTCAGCTATTCTAGGGATCTTATGCCTCTGGCCTCCATGGACACCTGCACTCTTATGCACATGCCACATATGTACACATAACTAATAAAAATAAATCCTTTTTTTTTAAAAGTAAAAAAGGTTTGGCATACATACGTAAGTACAGCACAAAACATCAGTAAGCACTGAACTTCACCGTAATCCTTTCCAAGCCCACGCTTTGTTAATATAGGGTTGAGACACATTTCAATAAGAGATAGCGTGCCTGTTCTAGGAGCACAACTGTGCAGCAGTCTGCTAAAGGTATTCAGACTAGATCTAAAGAACAAGCCAAGTATCCCACACAGACTACTTCATGAAGTGCAGCAGCCAAGCACTCCCATCCAAGCAAAATAAAATTAGACTCATTTCTGATGGTAGATAACTCAGGGGAAAAAAATGATTTCAAGTAAAACAGAAAAAAGAGTGATCTACTGGGGCTGGAGAGATGGCTCAGTGGTTAAGAGCACTGACTGCTCTTGCAGAGAGTTCCAGGGGAATTCGGCACCCTCTTTTGACCTCTGTGGCATTGCACAACACAGGTACACTCACATACATGCAGGCAATACACTCATACACATAAAATAGAAATATGATATTAAAAAATTTTTTTTAAAAAAGAGTGATCTACAATGTATGCTGTATGAGGGAAAAAATAGCACAATATTCTCAAGTGTATTTAAATTAATTCCTTCCAGCAATCTGTCACAGATCTCCATGAATAGAAAAGTCAAAGGCAGATAAGAAAAAGAAGTTGTGATAATTAATGGGAATTCATTTAAAAAATGTGAATCAATCCATCAGCACTTCATTATTTGGTATAAAAGGCCAATGTTCCACGTAAGTGCTCTGCTAGATATGATCTGACCCAAGTTATAGAATCAAAATCAGATTATTGTGCGCCCAGGTTTTTTTTTTTCAGCCTTTTCAAGACAGGGTCTCCCTGTAGCCCCAGCTGGCCTGGAACTCATTGTGTAGGCCAGGCTGGCCTCAAACTCACAGAGATCCTCCTGCCTCTGCCTCCCAAAAGTTGGCATTAAAGGCATGCGCCACCACGCCCGGCTGTGTGCCCAGTTTTTTCTAGAGAAACATTCCCTATTCCCCCAAAACAAAACAGTAAGATTACCCTGTATTCTTCATTCTTTATGCAAACTGAAGGCAAGAGCTGTTAAGTGACTTGCCCAAAAGGAAAAAGTGGTGTAAGTTGAAGTAATACACATGAACAGGCAAATGAGAATACACACACACACACACACACACACACACACACACACACACCCTTGTCACTGACGACCTAAAACTCCCCAGTTACTGAAGCCACATACCTTATTTTCCTGGCCCCACTGCCAGATGCTAGGAGCTTGCATGCCGAAAAAAGCAAAAGGATCCTTGCCAACAATTATTAAGCCTATTAACACTAGTTTGAAGACCGACAGGAAAGATGCTATGTGTCTATCAAAAGAAAAGAAACAAATTCATTAGAAAGTACAGTTTCTAGTCTATTTTGAAATTTAATAAACTTTATGTGTAGACATTTTCTGGAAATAAAATCCAAAAGTTACTAATTATATGGAATTTAATACTGATTTTCTAGGAAGTTTGGGGTACCTAGGGGTGAAACACTCTGCGTTCAATCTCTGGTACCAAAAAAGAGGGATTTCTTAGCCTATTTTCCCAGAATAAATTAAGTAAGAAAACAGAGTTTTAAGTCATTACTCCATAAACGACGCCATTCCATCTTACAGAAAAGGCCTTCTCTAGTTAGGTCAAATAAACCTATTATTTCTAAAGCAGCATTCTCTGCTTATTATAACCAAGTAAGAAATTACAAGAGCCAAGTGCAGGTAACTGAACCAATTCACAAAGTTTGTAACATCAGATAAATTGTGTTCGAGCTGCTGACATGCACTCACCTATAAATTGGTTGAGGGAGATAATTCTCTCCTTCAATGCGGATGTCTGGATACCGCTGGCTAATAACCCGCATGTATTCCTCAAACACCCGCCTGTACCCTCAGGATACACTGCAGAAAAATAAATGTTTCCATTAAGTATTTTGAATATATCTAGATTTTAGTTGAAAAAGCCTAAAACTTATCACCAAGACTAAAAATTTTCTCAAGATCCATTGCAATTAATGACAGAACCTGGACAATGGATAGAGATTTTTTTTTTCTATTTTATAAATTTCATACATTTATCTACCTAGCAAATAAATCTCCCAATTGGCTTTGGGTTGTTTGGGATATTGTTAGATAACAGGAAATATTTGCTCATATCTGTTCATACATGTCCACATACCAAGTTTTCATATCAATTTACCCTTTTCAGTATCCATGTCTTAAAAACAGTGAAATGTTCTTATTTATCTGAAATACTCAGATACGGGGTAGAGGAAGAAGCTTGTGGCCACCAGAACATGAGCCACGAAACTGATTCTAACTCCTACTCTGCTCCTCAATGGGCAAAGCATGTGCTAATCACAACCAAGGAACTTAAGACTAAATTCAGAACCTTTCTGACTAAAATTTGCCTCTACTTTGCAGAATACAACAAAGACTGTAAGGTGATTCTCACCAATGTGACATTATTCTGGAAAACAAGTCAACACCACCAAATCTTCAATGTTAAAGTTTCCGGACAACACACTTTCAGGGCACATCAGGACACCACCACCAGAGACCGTATCTAGGGACAAAGGAAGTGGCCCAACGTACCAAAAGAGGAGCTTACAAATCCACCAAGGTCTAAGTTAAGGAACATGAGGATCATGAAGCAATGAAGGAGCCACTGTCTGGGCAGTAAATTAAGTTACAGCAGAATAAAATCTAACGTCAGCCAGCTTGGGCACTCAATCTGAGGGAACCGCACAGAGTTTTTACACAGAGAGTGAAACAGAGAAGGGAGGGAGGGAGCAAGGTAAGATCCCAAACAGTCTTTCCTTAAATACTTCCTTCATATTCAAAATGAAAATTTTCAGAGTGAAGCTCCAGTTTCTTTACACACAGAAAAATCTCTATAGCTAAGTTTTTTTTTACATTTTATTATTTTTATTTTATGTGTATGAGTGTAATGCCTACATGTATATAGTGCACCCATGTATATTGTCCAAGGAGGTCAGAAGAGGGTATCGGATCCCCTGGAACTGGAGTTATGATAGCTGTTAGCTGCCATGCGGGTGTTGGGAACCCAACCTGAGTCTTCTAGTCAGTGCTTTTAATTGCTGAGCCATCTCTCCAATCCCCTAAGTATTTAAGTGAACTTATGAACACCCAAATATTTTCCTTATTAACACCTACCTTTCATATTTTTATTACCATTATTATATTTTCTTTCTAATCAGTACATTGGGCTTTTGAGTTCATATTACTAATGTGTTATCATTTTGAATTTATAGACAAGCTGCCAGAATAAAGATCTTAAGACACTGGGTGAACCCTTCACCTAGACTCACCTGTATTAGTATCCCACCACAAATGCCTTCTCTATACAAAAATTTGAATGTGGCTTTTATTTTGAAGATTTTACAAAAATTAATAGATATGTCTGAGTATGCTTAATACTAAGAAATACTACATGTTCAAGTTTGCAATGGTGTTTACAATGAAGCAGATTATCTAAAATAACAAGACTGAATTTTAGTGTACTATTATGAGAACCAGACTTAGTTGATATGGTTGAAATTCCTTTTTTATGAGGGAGGAAGTGCCCAGAGACTGAGTGACTTTGAAGATTATGACTTCACTCTAATATTTCCTAAATGCCTGTTACATACTAGGCAGTGGGACATCCTGGAGAAGGACAAAACACAAAATCCTGCCCTTCCAGGGCAGGGACCTCAACAAACCCTAGGACCTTTCTGCCAAGCACCAAATACAATAAGATGATGCCAAGAGCTATTATTCTCTGTATCCAGGAAGAAAGCTCCATTCTCCTGTGGGACCCACACATCTGGCCTCTGGACTGCAGAGATCTCTGAAGCACTTCCATTATGAAGATTCTCCTCCTGGAAAAAACCACATTTGTGGGGCCCCAAAAATACCATAAGGGAAAAAAAGAGGCTCAGCTGGTAAGATGTGTCTGGGCAGGCAGCACTAATGATTAAGTGCCTCTTACTGACCCACTGAAAACCTCTATCTAACCTCAGATATTCCAGCCCCATGTCTTCAGTAAAGTTTCAGACCTCTGCATTAAAGGTCAGACAGAACTGGCCCATAATCTCACAGTATAGAAGGACCTTAACCTGCACTGTTCCTACTCCTGAAAACTGAAGCAACTTCTAACGGACCGCGGGAACACTGCCATGCATGTTTGCTTCCAGATTTGTGACCAAGAAACCTCTTCCCTATAAAACTGTCTTCACAGCCAGGCGTGGTGGCGCACAGCTTTTATCCCAGCACTCAGAGGCAGGTGATCTCTGTGAGTTCAAGGGCAGCCTGGTCTATATAATGAGTTCCAAGACAGCTGGGGCTACAGGGAGACCCTGTCTCAAAAAGACAAAAAAAACAAAACAAACAAACAAAACAACAATAAAAGCAAGGTTTCTGCTTTTTGGTTTAGTTTTTTGTTTTCAGACAGGGTCTCATGTAGCCCAAGCTGGCAGTAGATTCTAGATCCTCCTGCCTCTGCCTCTCAAGTGCTGAGATTGCAGGTCTTTGCAACCATACCTGATTTTTAATTTTTCTTGTTTTGAAAACAGTAATCATTACTGAGAACAGCTGTTTTCCAAAATGAAGCATACCGAGGGTTAAATGAGGCAGGAAGATATTAATTGCTCTGCCCTTATTGGGTCAAAGAGTAAACTACCACTCCAAGCAAAATCTCTAACAGCAAAAATATGAACAAACAGCCGGGCGTGGTGGCGCACGCCTTGAATCCCAGCACTCAGAGGCAGAGACAGGTGGATATCTGTGAGTTCGAGGCCAGCCTGGTCCCCATAGTGAATCCAGGCCAGCTACGGCTACAGGGAGAAGATATATATAATACATATTCTTCATACATATATATATATATATAAAGAAGCTAAACATGCTTCAGCAGTTAGTTGCCTACTCCATCCTTCCTTATACTTAAGTATCGTATGCTCTTAAGTACTAAGCCATGAAAATCATTAAATTTAAGTCCTATCACTTTACAAACTCCATTCGAGTCACAGAGATACCTTAACATATAGAGTCAACTACTGTGACTGTTCAATTTAAAATATTTTCCACACAGTATTTCTTAAGATCTTAAGTAGTAGATGATCTAGATGCAATGGATGGAAACTTAGGAATTAAGGTCTCATGTCCATGGTCTGTCATAGAGACCTTGTGCCTTTTCAAGTCTACTGTGTTTAGTTTCCTAACTCTTAGTACCAACAATTTCACTTTTCTCTATTTATTAACTGTAATGAAATGTCTGCTTACATTAAACCCAAACCTGCTAAAATTCCTATCTCGAATAGCCTGTGTATTAAAAGATAACATCGGCTAGGGGGTGTGGCTCAATGATGGAGTGCCTGCCCATCAGAAGTAAGACTCTGAGTTCAACCCCCCAGCACCTGGGGAGAAAAAGCAGCAAGGGAAGAGAGTGAAATGAAGAAAATCTCAGGCACTTACTGTTCACCTGCACTTCTGTTTTTGTCACCGCCCTTCTTATCACTAATCTACCCACACAGAACAGGTCCTACTCACACCAGACCCAACCCCTCACCACTGCTCATGCTCCAGAAATGCACATCTGCCATAAGACAGTTTGGAGCTTCTCTAGAAATGAGTGCGGAAGTCATTCTCTGTTAAGTAACATTTAATACCAGAACCTCTGGGGACAGGAGAGTCATATTCTCTCAATAGGACTAAGAAAAGAAAAATGTACACTGTACTGAGAAAAACGTAGGCGTGAATCAGGAAAGCTGTGAGGAAGCCTTCTGAGGGTTTCCGGTCTCTCGGGAGACCCTGCTGCATCCCTGCCTTTGGGGTCCAAAGCTACTCTTTCAGAAATCCTTGCTGGGTATGGTGGCTCACGCCTTTAGTCCCAGTGCTCAGGAGGCAGAGGCAGGCAAGTCTGGGGCTACAGTGAGACCTTGTCTCAAAGAGACCAAACAAACAAACAAAAAAACAAACCCAACCAACCAAAAAACAACAACAAAAAAATTCATGTGCACTGTTTACCCCAGTTTGCACAGATTCTGGTACTTGTAGCTCAATATTCTAATTAATATTCTCCACATCCTCTACATAGAGAAAGCTAGGAAAGTGTTTTTATAAATACTGGTTTGTTTCCAACTGTGCACAGCACTCAGCCGCCCCAGAAGCTCACTGCTTAGCAAAAACAGACTGCTGCATGTTTGGGTGGAAACTTCTCTTTGTTCTTCTCTGTAGTAACAGACTTTCATCTGCTGCCTTACCTGCTCTGTTCTAAGCAAAGACATACTGGGAGTAATAAAAAAAATCTGATAAATGCTCCCCCCACTCATATTTTGAGTGAAGATTTAAGAATGTAGATCAGAATTTGTTCATTCCTTTAAAGTTGCAAAACTACTATTAAAAAGCTTTTCAGGTTACAAACACCACGAGGTCAGGCCAGCCTCCTCACTCTTGGGGGCAGTGCTGCTGTGCTTTTCTACAGAAAGCACAAAATCCTCAATGGGTTTGAAGAGGTTCCGGTCTCTTTATCAGGACCTGCTGACTTCTCAGACAACACAGCCCACTACTCAGCTCAGAACTGGCTCTGGAACCCACATCCACCTGTCTACCACCCTCTTCTGAGCATCTGCCTTTCAACTGACAGGGATACTTCTAGCCACTCTTCCAAAACCAGTTCAGCTGCCAATGTAGTTTCTAGTACAGGATCCACCTGTGTCAAAACCTTTTTCGAATTTCCAGAGCATCAAACTTGAACTTGTATTCTAACACTCAACATTCTCTAGCTGGAGCTGGTGGCACATACCTGTAGTTCCATGAGGATCACCTGAACACAGTGAGACCCCACTTCAAAAAACAAAACTCAACTCAAATTCTCTACTACTCAGTACTAACATCTTTCCAACCAGTCCCCTGACTCTTCCATTCCAGTAGGACTAATCACCCAACTTTCTCCCCTCTACCATGCTTTACATTTTTGATTTAGCAGTTCTGCTTACACTATTATCATCCTTAAAATACTCTCCAACTTCCTGTTGCCTAGTTCTTATTCTTCAAGTCCCCACCAGAGGACTTGCTGTAAACTCCCTGACACAGTCAGTGCCGTTTGTACAGCACTTACCACGTGGTGCCCACTATACTTTGTGTGCATACTCTTCCCCATATATATGGTTACTTAAGACTGGAATCACCTCCTGTTCTTTAGAGCTCCCATAGAGCCTAGGACAAAGTACACACTCAAATAACATTTCATGAGCATTGACACCAGTTCAGGTTTTTGTTTTTTTTTTTGTCTTTTTGAGACAGGGTCTTTCTGTAGCCCCAGCTGTCCTGGAACTCAGTATGTAGAGCAGGCTGGCCTTGAACTCACAAAGATCCACCTGCCTCTGCCTCCCAAGCGCTGAGATTAAAGGCGTGCGCCACCACACCTAGCAGTTCAGTTTACTTAAATGACAGTGAATTTGAGAAAATCTGGCTTTTACCTTTAGCTCCGCCACTAAATAAATAACCTGTAAAAGCTTGGATAAACCTGCTTATTCTTCATGTTAACGAAATCCTTCCTAATTCTAAATTCTACACTCTTTCCCCTAAAATGCTCCATTAAAACCAACAAATCCTCATTTCTAATTATCTCTCATCTCTTTTCCAAGTAAGAAACCTTTGGTTTGCTTAATTCTGTTCACTAAATCACCAACTCTCACAAAATGAAACTTTTTCTCATACAAATCTATGCTAGTCTCACCCCCTACCCCATCTCACCCTGTGCTCAGGGTCTAGGGAACCCTGCACGATTATTATACCAGCACACTAATGGCTCTAGCCCACTCAATCATCTCTGAGTTGTTTTCCCCCAAACAAATCTTCTCATTAATTTAGTGAGGAAAATGACCCTAGAGCATACCACCTTTTCTGCCTCAAACTTTGTAATTCTTGGTACAAAACAAAGCCAAGAACTTACTAAAACTTTTGTACTATACCTACTTTCCCCTCCAGAAAACTACCTTCTGTTTGTTGTTACTACCAGGCAATACTTTCACAAGTAATGCAGAAACATGCTCAGCAATGATTTACAGTTTTAACTAAGTGTGCGTGTTATGCCTACTTCTGCTCAAAACCTCTGAAGTCTTCACTGTATTTCATCTTGAAGATAGTATACAAAGTATAAGAGTATAAATAGAATATTTAGATATTGAAGAACAGAGAAGCTAAAGAAATAATAAACAAGCAAACAAACAAAACCAAATAAATGGACAGATTATCTGAGTCACAAACTTTCTTAATGAAGAAACGATTAAAGTTTCTTGCAAGTCTGTTTCAGGGCCAAAGATGTAGTTCAGTGGGTAGAGTGCTTGCATAGCATAAACAAATTCCTGGACTCTACCCCTAGCACAGCAAAACCTGGGTGAGGTGCCACATGCCTACAATCCCAGCACTCAGGAGTCAGAGGCAGGAGGATCATCCTCCACTGCACAGTGAATTGGAAGCCAGCTTGGGATACATGAGTCCTGTCAAAAATGAACAGGAAAACATTTCAGAAACATGACTTTTTGAATTGGATGATATATTTCAAAGAATTAAGTTCAGGAGCGTCATTAGAATAAAAAACAAACTGATCTGATCAATGAGACAGCTCAGTAGGCAAAAGTGCTTGCTGCCAAGCTTGATCCATTCAACAGGAGAATGTGTGCATACACATACACACACACATGCATACAAATGTAATTTTTAAAAAAAAATTTAAGCTAGGCTAGGCATGGTGGAGCACAGGAGGCAGAGGCAGGCGGGTCTCTGTGAGTTCAAGCCAGCCTGGTCTAC
This sequence comes from Nannospalax galili, assembly GCF_000622305.1. Classification (NCBI taxonomy): domain Eukaryota; kingdom Metazoa; phylum Chordata; class Mammalia; order Rodentia; family Spalacidae; genus Nannospalax; species Nannospalax galili. The sequence continues at coordinate 3,162,233 of NW_008330327.1, forward strand.
ATAGTGAGTTCAGGTCAGCTGGGACCACAGGGAGACCCTGTCTCAAAAAGACAAAAAAAAAAAAAAAAAAAAAAAGAAAGAAGACAAGATACAGTCACTACTTTCAATTCTTCTCTTCTGATTTGTCATGAAAACGATCTAACAGGTCATAGACAAGCTGTCTAGCTATGTGATTATTTAACTTTCATGGCAATCTTGTGAAGCTTTGTGAGCTAAGCAGATTCAAAAGACTTGCTCATGATCATAGAGGGAGGAGCCAGACTGGAAACCAAATTATACCACCAACAAAAGAGATTCCAAAGTCCAATTCTCCTCCAAAGACAATGAAGCTAAGGGTTTTCAGATTAGAAAGACTGACCAACATAAAATTTTTTATGGCTCAACAGGATGGCTCTGCAGGTAAAAGCACTTGCCAAGCAAGTCTGAAAACCTATGTTCAATCCTCCAACACATGCTAGAGAACGGATTTCCAAAAGTTGTCCTCTGACCTCTGCAAGTGTATTGTAGTACATGACCACCTCTTACTCTCACACATACACGAATCATCATCATTACCATCATCATCATCATCGCCCAAAAAGGGGAAAATATGAATTAATGCAATACTACTTTGGCAAGCTACTAAATATGGATGGACAGAGCCAGGACACATGTTCTCTCACTGATCAACAGGGCAAGTCCATTACCTTCTCCTGCCACTGAGTTCAGCCTGGTCTAACGTGAATACCTGCACTCCCAACTCTCACTCTTCTCTATAGACAAGGCATATAAAAGTGGCATGCATGTTTAGGTAAACGATTATCACCGTTATTAGGGAACTATTAACAGAGCTTTAAATGATTAAAACATTTCTTAGTCTCCTAAAGGAGTTTACAATCTAATTTGAGACAAACACATACCAAACTCTGGGGAACAATTATAAGGTAACACTCAAGCAAATCCAAAATGGACAAATTACAAACATGTTAAAAAGTAAGGGGTATGCCAGGCATGGTGGCACACGCCTTTAATCTAGCACTCGGAAGGGAGAGGAAGGTGAACTATCTAGTTTGTCTTTGGGGTAAGTCGTATTAGTTCTGTGAACTTTCAAAAAGGAATTTTCTTCATCTTGTTCTTTCTGTTTACCTCAGTCATGTGATTTTTTCCTAACTTTCTACATCCTGACAAAGGACATTTAAAAATAAGGAAAAACACTGATAGGACTGAAGTAGTTCAAGTGTCAGGGCAGCAGCAAGAAGCATGGTAGGAGTCCAGTGAAATCTGAAAAGCATGAAGGCCCAGGCCAAGGTGACTTGATGCCAGAGTGTTCAGCTTGATGTCGTCCCATACACAGCACATCCCAAGCATAACCAAGCTAAGCAGAGGCCAAGGAAAAAAAATCTACCATAAAGGAACTGGACCAAATCATCAATCTACACTCCAGCAAGGGGTTGGTAGGCAGGGGACAGGGAGGACAGGCATCACAGGGCCAACCAGGCAGGGCAGATCAGGACATGTTACACTAATCTCATTTTTGTAAGCAAACAGACAGAAGTCCATCATAAGTAATATTCTTTTTTTTTCGGGATGAAAGGGTTTATTTGGCTTACATCTCCCAGGGTTCATCAGGGAGGCCAAAGTAGGAACTCAGGGCAGGAACCTGGAGGCAGAGGCTAGAGCACAGGCCATGGAGGAATGCTGCTCACTAGCTTGCTCCCCTGACCCCTGCCCACACTGCTTTCTTATACAATACAGGACCAGCGCTGCCCAGGAATGGTTCCACCCAATGGACTGGGCCCTCCCACATCATACAACAGTCAAGAAAATTACTCCACAGATATGGCCACAGGCCAGTCAAATGCAGGCAATTCCCCAATTGAGGCTCCCTATTCCAGGTGTGTCAAGTTGACACTAAAGCTATCCAGCACACTGCTTTATTCTTTGACAGTAAATAATGAGGTATTAATCTTTGCATGTTGTGAGGTTCCTGTTCACAAAGAAATCTCTGGTGTTTCCTAAGACAGGAGCCATTTGTAAATGGTGGCTGACATGTTTTGTTTATCTTAGGTTTTCTCTACAATAAAGATTCTGTGATATTCAACAAGATTGGATGGGAAAGTAAAGGCTTTCTCACAAGATGCAGAATCTCTGTGGGATCAAGGCCAGCCTGGCTACCTACCAGGAGGCCCAGTCTCAAAAAGATCCACCGCCCCCAAGAAAGACAAAGTCTTGGGGCTAGAGAGATGACTCAGTGTTTAAGAGCACTTAATGCTCTTACAAAGGACCCAAGTTCAGTTCCCAGCACCGTAAGGCTGCTCACAACTGCCTGTAACTCCAGCTCCAGGGGATCTAACACTCTTCCCTGGCCTCCGCAGGCACCTGCACATACCTATCCACCCACACATAATTAAAAATAAATCTTAAACCAGATGTGGTCATGCAAGCCTTTATTCCCAACTATTCAGGAGACAGAGGCAGGTAGATCTCTGAGAGAGTGAGGTCAGCCTGGCCTACGTAGCAGGCCAGCTGCGGCTGAAGGGAGACTATGTCTCAAAAAAACAAAAATAAATTAATGAAATATGCCAGATATAGTAATGCATGCCTAAAACCCTAGCACCTACGAGGCAGAGGCAAGAGGATCATGAGCTCAAGGCCAATCTGGGCTACACAGTAAAACTCTGCCTCAAGAAAAAATTAAATAAATAAATAAATAAATAAATAAATAAATAAATAAATAAGCAAGCAAGCAAGCAAGCTGAGCATGGTGGCACACGCCTGCTATCCCAGCACTCAGGAGGCAGAGGCAGGCAGATCTCTATAAGTTCAAGGCCAGCCTGGTCTACTAAGTGAGTTCCAGGACAGCTGGGGCTACAGGGAAATAAATAATAAATAAAAAACCAAGCCAAAACTAAATACAAAGATTGTGTAAATTCCCTTACAAAAAAAGTTTAATGTGTTATCTTTGAACACAATCATAATTGTACTTCAATAGGTTTATTTTATGGCAATAACGGTACATATACAAAGGTACTTAAACACGTCTTAGAACAGTGATTTAAATGTGGCCCAACATAGGAGTTAACCAATAAGGAACTGGTTAAATATCCAAATCCATTCTATGGATTACACCTGTTGATGCAGATCTGCACTTACTGATGTAAAAAGATAGGTAAGTAGGAGGACATTTTTTAAAGCATGGAACTATAAACTTGTTTGTGGAAAATTCTATAATGCAGTAGGCATTTTCTTGAAGGAGACTTTATATAGATACACTATATTTAGGAGGTTTTACTCTCTTCTTTATATTTCCATTTTCTGTTCCCTCCTCTTCCTAAGTGCTAAGTGGGTTTCATTACTATGTTTTTCTCTTCTCCTGTAAGGCATGGCTACAGAGAGTACCCTTCTCTAAAAGCAGGGAGGTGATTTAAGAGGACCCAGAAAAGCTCCAACTATAATCTGAAAGGACAAGTACAGAACAGAAGATAAATAAAAAATAGTCACCTTTCTGGTTTTTCTCCTTGAAGCCTAACATTATAAAACAAAATAACAGAACATCAGAAATAAATGGAATGTAACCAACACCCTCACTAACAGATGGACAAGTTCAGAGCTAAAGAAAGTACACCATTTACCTCAGAGTAAAAGGAAGACAGAATAAGAACTTCGCCTCCAAATTCCTAGCTCAGTGAGATGACCAATCTTTAATCAAAACTACTCAAAACTACTTAGTATTTTTAAATGATATATTCAACTTTTATCTTCCATCAGTTAAGAGCAAATTTTAAGGAAATATTGTTTCAATTTTCTGTAAGCGGATATGAAACATTTAAAAACTACTTAGTCATGTTTCATCTCAGCTGAGGCAACTATT
>NW_008330327.1:3166238-3197856 GCF_000622305.1 Nannospalax galili
ACCAGGCTGGCCTTGCACTCACAGAGATCTGCCTGCCTCTGCCTCCCAAGTGCTGGGATTAAAGGTGTGCACCACCACACCCGGCGTTTTTACGATTTTTATCCTGGCTACCGTCTTTAACTTTCCTTCCATTCCTCCTTACCAAAAACTAATCCACAAAACTTCTCTTTTAGTTGTTTAAATTCTAGGAAATGACATATTATTCCAGAACCCATCATCTTTGACATGGCTGTTGCCTCCCTTCCAAACAGAGTCTACTGCACTGATAGAACTCAGTTCCAGGAGCATCTGCAGGTGCATATACAAAATGGAACAGTATCTGCATAGAGTTTAGGCAGGTCTGTAGATTACTCAATACCTAACACAATGGAACACCTGTTGTACTCTTGTTTAGAGAGAATGATGACAGTACAGGCGTAATACTTTCAACCTAAGATTGGCTGAATCCATGAACATGGAATGCACAGACACAGAGAGTCCCAAGTTCCATCACCTCTCAGTTGAATTCTCAAAGCCCTCTCTAAGTATTTCCCTTCCATTCTTCATCCTCTGGAATGCCTTTTCCATAATAAAATTAGCTGGCCTTTCTGATGCACTCAATGCCTGCTGAAATCTCAAGGGTCTGTGCCACCTGCTCTCTGAAGTCAACAGCCTTGGGCTTCTCATGAAAAATGTTTTCGCACACATCCCACTGCCTATAAACCTGTGGAAACAAATCTTACCATGAGATTTCTGTTCAAGCACTAGGGAGAGAGCTCAGTTGAGAAAGTGCTTGCAAAGCAAGCATAATGGACCTATGACAGATCCCCAGCATCAGCATATAAAAACCAAGTATGGTGGTGTGCGCCAGGTCACAGTGAGTCTTTGTCTTAAAAAACAAGGTGGAGGATCCTGAGGAAGAATGACAACTTACACACACCCACAGGACCACACACATAGATAATCTCAGTTCCAAATTCATTTCCTCAAAGAACTCTAATCCCTGACTAGCATATTATCAAAATCTTCCCTCACAGTGCTTGGCAGAATTGCCATTTTATGTACCAGTAGTTCATGAACTAATGTGTCTTTGTTCTTGTCTATAAAAGCCACAAGATACAGAATGGAATCCCTTGCACCAATGGAAATTCGTACATGCACAGAGTGGGTGCATACTCGTTAAGTATTGCCAATATCAAGTCTCCAGTAACTAATATGATCTCTCATCCACATTTCTCCAATTCTTCATTTTACTAACTTTGAGCAGTATCAATATATTAATCAGTTTTTGGTCTCTTGAAAAATATTTATTATTTTTAATTATGTGTATGGGGTGGGGGTACGCATGTGAGCACAAGTGCCCTTGGAGGCCAGAAGTGTCCGATTACCCTGAACCTGTTATGAGCCTTCCCACATGGGTTCTGGGAACCAAACTCAGGTCCTATGCAAGAGCAGTACATGCTCTTAACTGCTAAACCATCTCTCCAGCCCCTCAGTTTTTGGTCTTTATTTTCTTTCTCCTATATGGTGAAAGCAAAGACCGAGACAGTACACATTTAAATAAAATTCTATTTTTGTAATACCTGCTTCATTTATCTCATAAAACTGTACGCAGAAGTTGGCCGTCCTGGCATAAATTGTTAATATTCAAATTCAGCATATTTGAACTATGTTTTGAAACCTTAACTTTGTTTAATCTATTCTCAGTAATTCACTTGTCAAATGCTCAAGTATTAACTGTAAAGAGTTACAGTCAGTAAACCCTAAACGGCAGCAACTGTAGATTTTAAGTAGATGTTAAATCATACATATGGAGACAATAAGCAAGCATCATGGCTATGGGTAGCTACCACAAAACGCTGAGCCATAGAAACAAAGCAGGAAAGTGAGATAGAACTTTAAAGCCTGACTCTTGACTAGAGAACTTGCTTTTTTTTTGGGGGGGGGGAGGGTCTTTTTGAGACAGGGTCTCCCTGTAGCCCCAGCTGTCCTGGAACTCACTATGTAGACCAGGCTAGCCTTGAACTCACAGAGATCCACCTGCCTCTGAGGCGTGTGCCACCACACCCAGCGAGAACTTCCTTTTTAATGTTTAAACATCCAAACACCAGTATGAACCAAGGCCATCAAAGTATCTAATTCTACTACCGCTCAATCAACTAACATCATAAACCAAAGACTCAGATGCACAGAACAAAACGGATGACATTCTGGTAAGCTTCACGCGGTGGTCCATCTGTGCACTATGAAATCTTTTAACTCCTGACACACAGCAGGTACCAAATGAGCATTTGTTGAAAAAGCCCAAGAACAAAGAACTTGGTCATAAGCTTGATCCTCTCTCAAATTCAATTCCATTGTTCACTGAGCTGCTATGTTGTTCTACTAGCAACTACAAAATGGTTTAATTATTAGATGATATGTTGAACTACGACTATTTAAGAAAAAGTATTTAGTATTTAATCCCAGCACTCAGGAGGCAGAGGCAGGGGGATCTCTGTGAGTTCAAGGCCATTCTGGTCTACATAGTTCCTGGCCAGCTGGGGCTACAGAGATACCCTTGTCTCAAAAAGATCAAAAAAAAAAAAAAAAAAAAAAGGAAAGAAAGAAAAAGTATTTAAGAGCTGGGTGTGCTGGGGCACACTTTTAGTCCCAGCCTTGGCTACAGGGAGACCCTGTTTCAAAAAGACCAAAAAGAAAAAAAGGTACTTAGAGTAAATACAAGACATAAAAAAACAACCAAAATGAAAATAAAAATAGCTTTTTTTAAAAACTATTAAGTCAATGAAAAATAAATTTATAATACTGAGAATTTAAATAAAATTTTAAGTTTTCAAGTGTTTATGCTCAATTACATTAGCGTCTCCCTTCCCAAACAAACATGTAGACTGTCACAAAACCAGAAGCCTAATATTCATTTTACTATGAAAAGATTAATCTCTAAGGAAAAAAGCAACAAGCTGAATATACATTTGGTAGGGCATAACAATAAAGCTACTTCTGATACATATGCTCCAAAACAATGACACACTTTTGTTATATAACATGCTTAGGGTGGCTGTCAAGAAACTCTTACTAGACTTCTTAAACAAGATTGGACTTAAAAACTAAGTATCAAAAGTTCAACTAAGTAATTATGACTTCTCTTAGAAGCTTAATATTGTAATGACATTCCCTACATGGTTTGTTCCTGCTTTTAAAAGTAGGTTTTGTTGCTTCATTTTTAAGATTATTAATTTTAAATTATGTGTATACTTGTGTTTGTGTGTGAGTACATGCACCTGAGTGCAGGTGCCTCTGAAGTCCAGAAGAGGGTGTCAGATTCCCTGGAGCTGGGGTTACAGATGGTTGTGAGCCACCCAACAAGGGTACTAGAAACCAAACTCAGGTCCTCTGAAGAGCAGTGTGTGCTCTTAACCACTGAGCCATCTCTTCAGCCCTATTATTTTGTTTTTTTTTTTTTTGAGACAGGGTCTCAGGTAGCTCAGGACTGGCCTCCACTTCTATAGCAAAGGATAACCCTTAACTTCTGATCCTGTGCCACTTAGCTAGGGTCATCATTTTAGAAATCTTAAGGAAATACACAGAGTAAACTATTAAGAATTCTAATACTGAGCCATTGAGATGACTCAGCTGATAAAGTTGCTTGCTAGTAAGCCTGATGACCTGAGTTCCATCCCAGGGACCCACTAGGTGGAACGAGAGAACCAATTCCTGCAAGCTGTCCTCTGACCTTCACATGTGCACTTGGCCATTCTCAAGCACGCGTGAGCGCACTCACACACACACAACTATAATTATCATTTTTTTTAATTCCAGGACAATCAAAGGGACAAATAAAGTCCTTTGGAAAAGCAAACGTGCAAACAGGTTAGTAGATGTACAAAAATTATATAAATTGGAAACTGCAGTTTTCTTTAAACTACTTAAATCCAAAGTATCACAATCATTAGCCATATTTATAGGCTGGAGAAATAATCACTTTCTAATAAAAAAAAAGGCAGGGCTGTGGGAGTACTTCAGTAGTGTACAGCAGGTGATTAGCACGTGGGGGGGGTGAGAGGAAGGGGAAGGAGGAAAATCTTACAATGACTGTCATGCTTTCCTTTACATGAAAAATGATTTATTTCCGATATATAGTAAAGCTCACAAGTTTTGTTTGTAATCAGAAATAAATGGCAAGTTTTCACTCCAAAAACAACACCTCACCATCTCATTTCCTGATTTTTCTGGTTTCAATGTCACAAACTAAATTTCTGCTTAGTCTTCAATGATTAAGCAAAAAGATGAAGTGGAAATCTAGACTTTAGTAGCTCTGAAAAGCAAGAGCAATATTACAGTGTACCGGGATTCTGGAAGGAATCGCTCATCTGACATCCTTTCCGGAGAAAACATCATCTTTCGAGGTTTAACTTTTTGAAATGAAATGTGAATCTCGCGGAGGTTTTACTCCCTTTTTATTTTGAATCGGAGCTTATCAAAGCTTCCCAAACCCGGTCACCTTATAAAATGGATCACTGCCCCGCTTCCTGTTTCGAAGGCTTTACTATTCCGCAACAACAAAGTCAATTACCGACCAGGGTCGAAAGCAACCGGGTTCTTTTCCTTTCTCTGAAAGCGCCAGGCATCTAAAGGGTAGAAAGATGCCGAGGAGCCTTTGGCTGCAGGCGAGCAGAGCGGTTTCCAGGAGCAGCCGGCGCCCGCCGCTCCCGACTCCGCCCGGCATCCTCCGGCAGCGCTGCAACATCACTAGGACCCAGGGACCGCAGCGCGGCGACGCGGGGCCGCGGGGCCGCCTCGGAAGGGCCTGCAGAGCCCGGTCCACCACCCCAGGGACGACCGAGAACGAGGGGCAGTACTCGGAGGACCGAGACGGCCTGGGCGTCCTGCGTGCCAGGGACGATGCAGCCAGCTAGGCCGCGAAGCCGGGGCCTCGAGTAGCCAGCAACGCCGAGCGCGGGCAGTGGGGGGCGGCCAACAAACTCACCAAATCTGGAACTTGAGCAGCGGCCCCGTGGCGTACTGCATCTTTAACCTCTTGCTGGGCACGCCGCCCAGGTTGGCGGAGGCCTCGCTGCGGACCACCGCCGCCGCCGCCACCAGGAGAAACAGCAGAAGCCTCATCGTCACCGAGTCAACCGCTCCGGCCGCCTTCAGACCGAGACTGCGGCCGGCACAAAACCTAGCGCCGAGCTGCTCCCCGCCGCGCAGGCGCGCTCCGCCAAGGTCGGCGAGGGAGGCAGGAATGCGCCTGCGCGGCCCGCGCCTGCTCCCCTCGGAAGGAGGGCTGACCTGTTTTAAGTCCTGATCACCACCATCTTGGATTTCTGCAAAAGCTGGGAGAGTGCGAGGGAGAGTCGGAGAAATTTTGCTGGTGAGATATCGAAGGGGCCTATGCTTATTCTCCGCACATATGGTTCTAAATCTTTTTTCTTTTTTTTTTTTTAAAAAGAAAAGGATATCCTCATTGAGCCCAGGCTACTCTTTAACTATGTCGCCAACTCTGGCCTTAAATTCCTGATTCTCTGGCCATTGACTCCTCTTCCTTGGGATTACAGGCCTGCACCGCCAGGCCTTTTTTGTGGGGGTTGGGGGTGTATTGGGAATTGAACCTAGGGTCTTGTACGTGCTAGTCAACGGCGCTATTACTGAGCTAGATCCTCAGCTTTTCAAAGGAATGTCAAATTTTTAATGGCTTTCCTTTGATCTTACAATATTGATCTCTCCTAAAAGAATTTTTAAAACAAATTTTAGAAAACTGCAAAATTTGAAATAATATACCTGACCAGATTTTTTTTTCTTTTTTCTTTCCTTTTCTTTTTTTTTTTTTTTTTTTTTTTTTTTTTTTTTGAGTCTTTTTGAGACAGGATCTCCCTTTAAAGCTGGCCTGGAACTGTGTACACCAGACTGGCCTTGAACTCACAGAGCTTCAACCTGCTTCTGCCTCCCAAGTATTGGGATTAAAGGCATGTGCCACCAGGCCTGGATTAAAATTATCTTTTTATGTATATGTGTGTGTGCATGTGCTTGCATGAGTTTATGTGCATGCAGAAATCTGGAAGCCAAAAGAAGGCATTGAATCCCCTGGAACTGGAGATACTGACTCTTGTGAGCTACTGTGTAGATGCTGGGAACTGAACTTGGATCCTCTGCAAGAGCAGTAAGCGCTCTTTAACCATTGAGCCATCTCTCCAGCCCGTTTTATTTTTTGACACAGCGTCTCATTTTGTAGCTCTGACTGGGCTAAAACTTGCTATGTAGACCAGGCTGGCCAGAGATCCACCTGCCTCTGCCTCTGCCTCCTGAGTTCTGGGATGAAAGGCACATACATGCCCGGGTCAAATTATCTCACCCTTTTAAAAAAGCTGCTTAATATCAATTATCTGCTCAAATTTCTTCTGCTTCTTATTAACTGCTTTCTACTCTTCACTTGTTCAAATCAGGATAAAAAATGCATACATTGAATAGACCCAAAGACATAAACCAAGGACAAAGATTTTTGTAAGACACTGAAAATACCAGAAATTGAACAATTTCATTTACTGTTCATTGCAGCAAGGGGAGATGCACATCAAGAGGAGCCCAAGTTTTAGGGCAAAAGTTCTAAGACTTCCCACAGACAAGGAATCCCAGTATACCAATGCAGTGATGGGTAATGGTAAAAAAGCACAGAAAGGAGATTTAATTAAAGTGGCCACATAGGAAAATACATATAAAGGGGTTAGGTGACCCCAAGTCCATTTTAGAGGCATTTAGGATTAAAAACAAGATGCGTTGGGGTGAGAGGCAAGGGGTATGCATAAGTAAGAAGTCTTCATTAAGGTGTGGTAATGCTTGATGCATATTTCAATTCCTGTTCTGCAATCTGGTTCCTGTAAGATATTAGCTCCTGCTCAGGGGTACAGCTTCACCATCATAAACAACTGGCTGCATCTGGAGAGTGGGTTGTACAGCCAAGGCTCCTGTTACTTGAGGGATTTTGGTCTTTTATCATAAAGATGTTTATTGCTTAGTTCAGTTGTTCCTGGAATCCAAGGTGACTGCAAGTTAGAACTACTGCTGGAGACTTTCATAGGCCTTTTGGGGAACAGAATAATGTAAAAGCTGACAGTAACATGCCTAAAGGATATACATACAAATAAAGGCAGAGGTGCCAGGCTTTTATCTTTCTTGTGGTTACTCTGTGGACCCAAATGAGGAGTTGGTGATTTTTAGCAAACATAGTTTCTAAGTACCTCTTAGAGAGCCACAGGGAGTCTCAATGATAAAGTGATAGGAAGACTCTGTTACAATGTCTGGGCCTTGAGTGGATGATTTGGAGAAGGGTGTGGCATTTGGTGTCTCAATAAATCTTAGCTTTGGGGAAAGAAGACTAGAAAAAGGTTCAATTGGTAAAGAAACAATGTTCCCTCAAGAAAGGGAGTGTTTGGTGAGTATGTTCTTTGTAATATTAATAAAATGAATACATGTTGTTTTTGTCCACAAGTCATTTCTTTTAACAGAATCTCAGTTTCTTGTCTAGAGGACCAGCCAGACTCCACTGCACACAATCTTAAGACTGTCAATTAATATATCCAGAACCCAGGGCTGGAGAGATGACTCAGCAGTTAAGAGCACTGACTGTTTTTGTAGAGGACCCAGGTTCAGTTCCCAGCATCTATATGGTGACTAACAACCATTCGTAACTCCAGTTCTGGGGGATCCACCGCCATTATCTGATCTCCATGAGCATTGTATGACACAGATTCACTTACATACATGCAGGCAATACACTCATACACATAAAACAAAAATAATAAATGTTTTTTTAAAAGCTATCCAGAACCTAAGCTTCTTTATGCAGTGGAAAGCAGTTAACACAGAAATTCATAACTAGTCAAAGTAAAGAGAATAAGTATATGTGGAGTGCTCAGCCATAAATGGGACATCTGTATCACACTTAATTTCCCCAAGGCTCAGAAAACATCTTGGAAAAGGGGTAGAAAGACTGTAAGAGCCAGAGGTCAGTCAGAGAGGACTCAGTGTATTAGTTAGTTTTCTGCTGCTGTGATAAAATACCATGACCAAAGGTAACTTATAGATGAGAGCATTTATATTGACCATGATTCCAGAGGGAGAGTCCACAATAGCAGGGGAGGAGATGGCAGCAGGCAGCCAGAGCAGGAGGCTGTGGTGCAAATCAACTGCAAACACTCATCAGAGAGCCAACTGGAAGTGGGGCAAGGCTATAAACACTCAAAGGCTGCTACCAGTGACATACGTCCTCCAGCAAAGCTGCACTTCCTAAACCCCCCAAACATCCCCACCTCCTGGGGACCAAATTTTCAAATATGTGAGCCTATGGGGGGCATTTCTCATTCAAACCACCATATTCTACTCCCTGGCCCCCACAGGCTCATGACCATCTCATAATGCAAAATGTATTTAGTCCAACTTTAAAATTCCCCATAGTCTTTAACAGTCTCAACATTGTTCAGAAATCCAAAGTCTCTTCTGAGACTCAAGGCAATCTCTTAACTGTGACCCCTGTAAAACCCAAAAGCAAATTACATATTTCCAACAAAAAATGGTACAGAATATACATTCCTTTTCCCAAAGGGAAGAATGGAGGCATAGTGAGAAAATACTGAACCCAAGCAAAACTGAAACCCTGCAGGGCAAATACCAATTCCTGTGCTTTCATGCCTAGTGTCTGGGACTTTAAGTTTCAAAAGGTTTAGATGGCTCTGCCCCTCCAGCTTTGCTACTTGCAACATAAATCTCCCCGTCCAGCCAGTTCCACTCTCGGTATGTAGCTGTCCTTGGCAGATGGCCTTGTGACTCTGGCATCTCCAACATCTCAGGGTCTTTACCACAACGCAGGCTTCACTTTCACAGTTTCAAACAATGACCTCTCAGGGACTCCTAGCTTCTCAGGGTCTTCTCACAGTGACTCCAGAACTGACACACATTACCTGGCCCCGGTGGCCCTCTGAAACTCCAGAGGAAGAATTCATGATCCTCTTAACGTCTTTTATGCCTCTAAAGCCATGTGGGTGACGACCAGCTTGGACTGGATCCTCACCCACTTGAGTCACATTTGTAGCAGCCTTTGTAGTTTATGGTTTTCTAGGGGCAGAAAATCCCTTTCACAAATTAGAGCTTAGCTGGATGGAGTCTTTTCCTGAGGACACCCTTCCCATTGTTACAGTGCAGAGGAGGTCTCTGCTTGATAGCACTAATCTTAATAAATACTGCTTCTCTTTTGGTACATACCTTTCCTGTAACATTAAGCTTTCTAGTGCTTTTGCTTTCCAGACTGCACAGTTTTATTTCTTTCTGCCCTATTTGTTCATTTTCATTGCAGAATTGAATGAAAATGATTAGTAATAGTCAAGCCACAGATTCAACATTATATTGTCTTGAAATTTTCTCAGCCAAAGAAGAAATTAGTCCATTATTTTTAAAATTATTTTATTTAATATTTTTATTTTATGTGTCTGAGTGTTATGCCTGCATGTAAGTAAGTGCACCCGTGTTGTGCAATGCCCACAGAGGACAGAAGAGGCTGTTGGATCACCTGGAACTGGAGTTACAGTTGTTAGCTGCCATGTGGGTGCTGGTATTTGAACGTGGGTCTTCTGCAAGAACTGTCAGTGTTCTTAACCTCTGAGCCATCTCTCCAGCCTGATTTTTCTAACAGCCTCAGGTAAGTTCTTAGGACTGGGGCAGAGAGCAGCCAGATTCTTTGCCAAAATATGACATGAATGGCGTCTGACCCAGTTGCTGTTGAAGTCCTTGTTTCCTTCTGAAGCCTCTACAGTCTGCATTACTCTCAGTACTTTTGTCTTCCAGGTGTCTACCAGAACAACCTATTAAGTTCTAGTCCAAAGTTTCCAAATCTTCCACAATCTTCCAAAAAACCCACATGATAAGGTTCTTCACAGCAACAACTCACTCTCTGGTACCAACTTTTGCATTAATTCTTTTTCTATTGCTATAATAAAATAGCCAAAAGCAACTTATAGAGAACATTTATTTTGACTTAAAAGTTTCAGGGGGAGAGTCCATAATGGCAGAGAGGGGCTTGGGGGCAGGCAGAGCAGGAAACTGAGAAACTCAAGTGGAAGTGAAGTAAGGCTATAAACTATAAACACTCAAAGTTGCCCCTGGTGACATACTTCCAACAAGACTGTACTTCCTAAACCTTCCAAAGATCCCCACAAGCTGGGGACCATGTGTTCAAATATGTGAGCCTATGAGGGCCATTTCTCATTCAGACCACCATAGCAGGGACAAAACAGTGCCTTCTGAACATGACAGGACCTCTGCACTTATGAACTCACAGCAGCAGTGATTGCCTGCATGAAATATGCACAAGATCAGACCAGTCAACATTCCAGCGTGGAGGGAGGAGGTGCTCACAAGCCTCTATTCCTAGTTGAGCTGCTATGGAAGGAAGAGTCATTTTGCTTTAAGTGTATGGCCCCTAGTGAATCAACCACACTCTAGTAGGTAGCTCCATACCCACGTGTATTTAGACAGCACAAATTGACTCATAGAGTTATGAAAAATAAATAAATAGAACATGAAGTTGGGAGGTGGGTAGAGAGGTGGAAGGTTGTTCTGTGAGGAGTTTTGGGGGAGGGTTAAGGGTGAATATGATCGAAGTGTATGCATGTATGAAATTCTCAGATAATACAAATGTTACAGACTGTAAATTTATTGTAGGTGTATGAGTGTTTTGCCTGCATGTATGTAAGTGCTCTTGTGTGCAATGCCATAAGTGTGCATCAGATCCCCTGGACTTGGTGTTATAGATGGTTGTTAGCTGGATGTGGTTGCTGGGAACTGAACCTGGGTCCTTTGGAAGAGCAACCAGTGCTCTTAACTGCTGAGCCATCTCTCTAGTGCCAAATAGTACATATTTTTTTTTTAAAAGTCCAAAACTTTGCCAGTGAGACGTGTCCCTGTGTCCAAAGCCAAGGACTACTAAAATTATTTAATCCTGATAGACCAATAATGAGAACTCTAGATCCCAAATCACTGCCTCTATCCTCTCCAGCCCTTTATTTGCATTTTCCTTTGATTCTGTGAGCTATAACATACTTTGTTGTTTGCAAAGCAAGAACCCTAATTTAGAACCATGTATCTTCTTTCTTACTCTAAGCCTGGTTTAGGCTCTCTAAGCTGTCACTGTCGTATAGACAGACAATACACGAAGGTTCAGATGATGCTAGACTGCCTGGTAGGCCATTAGACAGGTGGGATAATCCTAGCCAGCAAGAAGTTCAGCCCAGCAAGTTCAGAATCAAGGCCAGATACTGTGCATCACAATGAGGCTAGAATGGTCTAGGGCAAAAATTCTGGAACAAGGGCTTTAGAAGTCCAGCTAACAAAACAAAACACAGCGTTTAAATAAATATAGGAACAAGCAAGATAATCTTAATAGCACCTAGACATTTAGCATACCCATGGATACAGTGACGCATTGATGCACAGATGACTGGTTGTCCATTGTCTTGGTTTCATTTCCTGTGACTGTGATAAAATACTCTGACAAATGCAACTTAGTGGAGAAAGAGTTTATTTGGCTCACAGTAGCATGCTACAGTTCATCATCATGGGCAAATCAAGACAGCGGGAACTTGAAGTAGATGGTTGCATTACCTCCATAGTCATGAACAAAGAGCAGTGAATTAATGCATGCATGCTAGCACATAGCTCCTTTTCTTCTATTTATTCAGTCCAGGGCTCAGCCCAGGAAATGGTGCCACCTACATTTGGGGTGGGTTTTCCCACCTCAGTTAACTCAATTAAGAAAACCCCTCACAAGCATGCCCACAGGCCAACCTAATCAAAATAGTTCCTCATTGAGACTCCTTTCCTGGGCGATTCTATGTTGTATCAGGTCAATGATCCAAACTAACCATCAGGATCATTGGATTTGGATCATTGACTTGATACATCCACCAAAATCTGCTCCTCTCTAGGAATACAGAAAGGAGGCTTAGCACCTAGTTGCCCAGTTGGAGAGTACATTTCCCAGTTTCCTTTAAGCTAAGTCTAGCTGTGTAACTGTAGCCTTCCTGTCAGGAGTTAAGGTGGACATGGGGATGGATCATTGGACCGCTCTATTTGTTCCTCTTCCCAGTGTGGCCACATTGAATAATAACTTTGCTCTGCTTTCACTATTATTGAGGATGAGTGGCTGATCCTAGATTGTTAGAGCTGCCAGGTCCCAGGCTTTGATATTACATTTCAAGGTGAAGAGGAATCACCTTTCCATGGACATCCAGTCTTTCCCCATCTCTGCTAGAATGGCAAAGGTGAGAACCTTAGAAATCCCATGTTGAAGGTGGCAGGGTCTGTTAGTTCTAGTTCCTGAAAACTGGGCAGAGCATAATTGCATAACGGTTGGAACCCTCTCTGTAGAACTGTTACATGAAATAATTTTTTTTTCTTTAAATCTTTAAGGTTGATGGATGTGATGGTTTGAATGAGAAATGTCCCCCATCAGCTCATGTATTTGAACACTTGTTTCCCTATTGGTGGTACTGTTTGGAGAGGTTAGGAAACCTTTAGGAGGTGCAGCCTTGCTAGAGGAAGTCCATCACTTGAGATAGACTTTGAGAGCTTATAGCTTTGCCCCACTTCCAGTTCACTGTTTCCTATGTGCAGTTGAGATGTGATCTCTCATCTTCCTGTCACCATGCCTTTCCTGCCATTATGGACATCTATCCCTCCCTAATTGTAAGCCACAATAAACTCTTCCTTAGGTTGCCTGTGGTCATCATATTTATCATGGCAACAGAAAAGCAGCTAACACAGGGAGATAACATGTAACAAGAAAACACAATCTCTAAAATCAGCTGGAGGTGGGGAGAGTGAGAGAACCAGAACAAACCAGGTCTGGGTGCAAACTTCTTGCTCTCTCCAAGTGAATGTGGAACAAAGTTGACTCTTGACCAGCTCCCAGAACCATATCCTCAGGGTAATCATGATTAATGACTACTGTCTACGCTTGCAGTAGTGAAATATGCCTTATTAACTTGTCTGGTGTGATGGTTGATTTCATGTGTCAACCTGATGGGACTAAGGAACACCTAGATACCTGGTAAGATAGCATTTCTAGATGTGTCTGTGAGGGTATTTCCAGAAGAGATCAGCATTTTAGTTAACAGACTAGAAAGAAGAGTACCCTTACCAATGATGAGTGGGTATCATCTAATCCACTGAAGACCTTAATGATTTCTAAAGGTAAAAAAGATGAATTTCTTTATTCTGCTAGAGCTCGGACACCTACTGTTTCCTGCCCATGGACAAAAGATACCACTGCTTTAATTCTCGGATCTGGATCTTTTCTCACTGGCTTCAGACTCTGACAGAAGAAATGAAAATCACTGGGATTCCTGGTTATGGAGACCTGGAACTCACCCTGAGTTATACAACTAGCTTTTTGATACTCCAGCTTGCTAATGGCAAATCATAACACTCCTAAATACATCAGATTGCTTTTTAAGCCCTCCCTCCCTCCCTCCCTTCCTTGTTCCCAGTCCTGGGGATTGAGCTTGTGCATGTATTATCACTGAGCTATACCCCTAGACCATGAGATTGATTTTTAATAATCAAAAGTGATCATATATATGTGCATATGCATATATATCTGATTTTATCATTGGGATTTTGAATTTCATTTTCATAGCCTATGCATGTCAGGACATGCCTAAGTTATCAAGCCCTCTATAAAAGCCCCAGACCTGGGCTGGAGAGATGGCTCAGCGGTTAAGAACACTGGTTGTTCTCGCAGAAGACCCATGTTTGAATCCCAGCTTCCACATGGTGGCTATGAACCATCCTTAACTCCAGTTCCAGGGGATCCAACGGCCTCTTCTGTCTTCTGTGGGCATTGCACAACACGGGTGTACTTACCCATATGCAGGCAATACAAGCATACACATAAAATAAAAATAATAAAGTATTTAAAAAAGAAAAAGCCCCAGACTCTGAAAAATCAAAGTGTCTAGTCTGGGTAGAGGTCTAGTCTGGGTAGAGGTATACCACATATTCAGAGGGTGGTGAGGAGGAAGTGAAGGGAGAGGAACCATGTGTGGACTCCGTGAGAAGTCTTTTGATGCATCTTTTCCTTACTGTATCCTTGGCTGTAGTAAGCCTTAGCCACGAGTATTACATGCTTTTCCTTCTTAAGCTCCTTTTGACTAATCACAATACTGGTCAGATTGGGGAACTCTGAAGCCGAAGGAATGGGAGAAGTTCAGCTCGTACAGAATAAACACTGACCTGGTGAGACGTAGGCCCTGGAAAAGTATCAGAAAACCCAGAAGAGAGGCTGGAGATAGGGTTTGGCAGGTGAAGGCACTTAACTGTGAAGTCTGACGTGTTCCTTTCAGGGTCCACAGAGTAGAAGGAGAGAACCAACTCCTGCAGGACCTTTCCAATCTCTAGTTGAATGCATGCAGTCACCCTGACCTCAAATTAATTTAAAACGTAATAAAATTTTTTAAAAAAAATATTTATTATTGTTACTTTATGTGTATGAGTGTATTTCCTGCATGTATGTGAGTGCACCCGTGTCGTGCACTGCCACAGAGTTCAGAAGAGGGCTTTGGATTCCCCTGGAACTGGAGTTAAGGGTAGTTCATAGCTGCCATGTGGATGCTGGGAATGGAACCCAGGTCCTCTGCAAGAGCAATCACTGCTCTTAACCACTGAGCCATCTCTCCAGCCCCAAAAATGTAATAAAAACTTTTTAAAAAGGAAGTCTATGGGACTGGAGAGATGGTTTGGTGGTTAAGAGCACTGACTGCTCTTGCTGAAGACTTGGGTTTGATTCCCAGCATCCACACTGCAGCTAACAACCATCCATAACTCCAGTTCCATGGAATCCAACGCCCCCTTCTGACCTCTGGGGCATTGCACAAGATGGGTGCACTTACACACATGCAGGTAATACACTCATACACATAAAAATAATAAATAAGCTTAGCATGGTGGCACACACCTTTAATCCCAGCACTAGGGAGGCAGAAGCAGGCTGATCTCTGTGAGTTCATGGCCAGCCTGGTCTCCATTTCTAGTTCCAGGCCAGCTGGGGCTATAGGGAGATCCTGTCTTACAAAAACCAAAAGCATGGAACTGGAGGGATGGCTCAGCCATTAAGAGCACTGGCTGTTCTTGCAGAAGAGCCGGGTTCATATCCCAACACCCACATGGCAGCTAACAACTGTCCGTAACTCCAGTTCTAGGGGATTCCTTGGGCACTGCATGACACAGGTGCACTTATATACATGCAGGCATAATACTCATACACATTAAAAAAATTTTAAATGAAGAAAAACGCATGAATAAGAACACAACTCAGTGAAATGAGGAAAGTGATGCAAGATACGAAAGGAATTCAACAAAGGGAAATACTAAAGCAAAACCTATCTGAAATGCTGAAAAAGAGAACATAATTTTGAAAAGCCCTGTGTAAAGTCCCACCAATAGAATGGCTCAAGGAGAGGTCAGAATATCTGAGTTTGAAGACTAGGGGAAGGAATTGGATCATCAAACAAGGATGAAGATAAAATAATAAAGTACAGTGGGAATTCCAAGATATGTAAGACTCTCTGAAAATACCGAAATCTATGGATAATAAACATAAAAGAAGGAAAAGAATCTCATTCTAAAAGCATAGACAATATTTTCCAAAAGATCATAACAAAATTTCCCAGATTTTCTTTTAAGAAAAAAGTTGCCAGCCAGGCGTGGTGGTGCACGCCTTTAATCCCAGCACTCAGGAGGCAGAGACGGGCGGATCTTTGGAGTTCGAGGCCAGCCTGGTCTACATAGTGAGTTCCAGGACAGCTGGGGCTACAAGGAGACCCTGTCTCAAAAAGACAGAAAAAGAAAAGAAAAAGATGCCAATCCAGATACAGGAGGCATTTAGGGCAACAAAGAGATTTTAAAAAAAAAGAATGTCTCTTCATCATATTGTAATTAGAAACACTAAATATATATATACAGAACAAAGAAAGCATATTAAATAAGAAAACATAAACCCTAAAAAGGAGCTATGGTTCTAAACAGAGTTCTCAAATATGAATGGCTAATAAACATTTTTTGAAGTGTTCAACATGCACACAAAAAAGTGTCTGAAATATTAGTCATCAAGGAACTGTGATTTAAAACTAGTTTGAGATTCTCACACCAGTCAGGTTATCATCAAGAAAACAAATGACAACAAATGCTGGTGAAGATGTGGGGAAAGAGATCTTAGCTTTATTCACTGTAGGTGGGAGTGAGTGTAAATTGGTGCAGTCACTATGGAAATCAGTGTGGAGGTTTTTTCAAAAGCTAAAAATAGAATTACCATGTGACCCAGCTATACCACCACTCCTGGGCCTATTCCCAAAGAACTCCATATCCTTCTTTAGAGCTATTTGCACATACACGTTCATGGGTGCTCTATTCATGATAGCTAGGAAATGAAATCAGCTTAAATATCTGTCATGTGATGAATGAATAGTGAAGATGTAGCACATGTACACAGTAGATTTTATTCAGCTGTAAAAAAAAAAGAAATTGGGGATTTAGCTCACTGGTAGAGTGCTTGCCTAGCAAGCGCAAGGCCCTGGGTTTGGTCCTCAGCTCTGGAAAAAAAAAAAAGAAATTGTGAAATTTGCAAGAAAATAGAACTGAAAAATATTATACCAATGTAATGAGGCACAGAAAGACAAAGAGGACGTGTTTTCTGTTATATGTGGATCCTAGCTTTGAATTTTAGGTTTGTGTGCTGAATTTGGAATAGAACACGTGATATGAAAGTGTGTAGTTGGGTGGGGGGAGTCCAGAGAGTTGAAGGTTTAAGCATGAATAGTGGTGGGGGGATGGAGAGGATGAGGGGTGGGGTGTGGGTTAACCAAAGCTAAAAATATATGGGCACTGGAGGGATGATTCAGTGGTTAAGGACACCTGCTATTCTTCCAGAGGACCCAGGTTCAATTCCTAGCACCTACATGGTGCCTAACCACCATCCATAATTCTAGTTCCAAGGGATCTGATACCTTCTTCTGGCCTCTGTAGGCATTGCATGCATATGGTACACTTAAAGGCAACATACTCATGTACATAAAATTTATATATATATATATATTTGTCTTTTTGAGACAGGGTCTCTTTGTAGCCCAGGCTGCCCTGGAACTCACTATGTAGACCAGACTGGACTCGATCTCACAGAGATTCACATGCCTCTGACTCCTGAATGCTGTGAAGAAAATACCATACACCCCTTTTTTGGTCTTTTTGAGACAGGGTCTCCCTGTAGCCCCACCTGGCTTAGAATGCTCTATGTAGACCAGGCTCTGACTCCTGAGTGCTGGGATTAGAGGTGTATGTCGGGAGCCATGGTTGACTTAAGCATTGGTAAAAGTAGAGTGCCTCTTTAAGAGCTTCTGAGCTCTCCGCTTCAGCAGTTTGAGCTGACAGGCTGTGCCTCCATGATGAATCAGGTCTCTTAGAAACTTACTTTCAGTTCGGTCTTTGGGCACTGGAATTGGTGAGGTAATGCAGCAACGTGCTGCGTCCGTAGTTACTTTCTGTTAGTAAAATATCTATGGTGATTCCTTGGTTACCTCAAATCTGAGTCCTATATAAGATCTGTGATCCCCACAACAAAGAACCATCGTGTAACCACTCCCCTTCCTGTAACTGTGTTCCTTTAAATAAATTCCTCAGAAAACTTAAGACTTTTGTCTGAGTTTCTTTCTTGTTGAAGACCCAAGCCTGGTGGGCTTGGGGGGCGTTCGACAGTGTGCACCACCACATCTGGCCAGAAAATATTTTAAAAAACAAACAAAAAAACCCTAATGTATGAAAAAGCCTTTGGAAACCCACTACTTTGTAATTAAAAATTATAATTCTTAAAAGGATTTTGCCAGGCATGATGATGCATGCCTGTAGTCCCAGCACTTGGGAGGCAGAGGCAGGCAGATCTCTGTGAGTTGAAGGCCTACCTGTCTACACAGTGAGTTCCAGGCCAGCTGGGGCTACAGGGAGACACTGTCTCAAAAAGACCAAAAAAAAAAAAAAAATGATTTTGAATGGAGGTATCTTTGCCTATGTGGACAGTTCCCCCAGAAGACATATGTTAAATGAAAATCTCAATGTCAGGCCTGGGATATCTCCCTGAGTTGTTGGTCAGGGCGGCTCCAGAGGCCAAGACTCTGTTGCTGAAGAGACGGCACACTTCAGTTACAGGACATAGAGAAATCAAACTAGAACTGATTTGAAATATTCCTCCCTGTTGGCTAGCTTTCATAATTCCAGAGGTGCCAGGTTGGCCACTGGTGGAGAAAAGTCATCAATAGACTTATCCAGTGGTAGACCCTGCATGCTACAATACTGACCAACCAGGCAGGATGTACCTACTGGTGCAATAATGGCATGAATACTATGGGGGTAACCAATCACTTTTGGATTGTATTTGAGGCTTGCTCCACATCAGAGAATTTCATACCTAGTATAATAAACCTGGTTAAAAGTCCATGACTGAGGAGGGTATAGGCTCTAGGCAGGAATCTATACTATTGTTTTGTTAAATGGACATGTCAGAACTGCCTTCTAGCCAGGCCTGGTGTTGCATCAAAAAAAAAAAAAAAAAAAAAATCAAGTCTTTTTCATTCATACTACAAGTCCAACATGAGAAAAAGGGGCTTACTGTAGCCACTCAATCCACCATAAGGTACTGCCTTCTTGATGCTAGGCCTTGAGATACAACATAGCAAGGGGAAGTAGATGAAGAATAACTTACATAAATCCTTTTGATTACACACCTCACTTCTTTTTCTTTCTCTTGGGTCTTTTTGAGACAGGGTCTCCCTGTAGACCCAGCTGGCCTGGAACTCTGCTATGTATACCAGGCTGGCCTCAAACTCACAGAGATCCAACTGCCTCTGCCTCCAGAGTACTGAGATTAAAGGCGTGTGCCACCACACTGGGCTCATATACCTCAGTTCTTAAGATTTTATTAGCTGAAGCAAATAACATCAATGCCTAACTTCAAAAAAATTAGGGAATGTAATTTTTCTACATGTCCACAAGATGAGAACAAGAAATACTAGTGATGGGTCAACAAGATGGCTCAGTGGGTAAAGGTGCTTGATGCCAAGCCTGAAGAGCTGAGTTTGATCCTAAGGATCCATAAAATGGAAGGAGAAAACCAACTCCTACAGTTTGTGCTCTGACGTCTACATGTGCCCTTGGCATGCACGTGCCCACACATACACACTAAATAAATGTAAAAAAAAAAAAGGTTAATATTGTTGAGGACAGTAGCATCCTCACATTGTCCTATCAGTATATATTGACTGTTGTGTCTATTTCCTGGCCATATTTTTTTTCCATACCAGATCTTTTGGGTATTGTTTTACTTTCATAGACCAACTTACAAATGTACAATAGACCTACAAATAATGACATTTCTAAATGATAACATGTATTCCTTTGTAATTGCACCGTATCTAGTAAACACCTGACAAATGGTTCTGTAAAACTTGAAAAAAGAGTGAAGGCTGTTCTTTCTAAACCTGGTTTGACTTTATGGTCTTGGTGACTGAGAATGATGGAGAACTGAGCACCGAAGCTTAATCTACTCTTCCTCCATCATGCAAAGCAAAAAATATAATTTTGGTAAAATTAGCACAGCAAGGCTTGCCACAGTCATTCCTATCATTTTATTACATATAAATTTTTGCCAGTTTGCCCGGCTTTAGCTATTAATATGTGAACAGGTGGATAAACCCAAGAAGGGCTCTGAAAGCCCACTTGTGTACTGTCAGCATTCCCAGCTGCCCTTTCTAGTATCGAACCAACTCAAAAAGAAATACAATGTAAAAAGGACCACCACCCCAAGGTCTCAGGAATCTAATTTTTCAAAACCCGAATAAATCCGATGCCAGCATGTGGAGAAGCGCCTACGCCTTGGTGTCAAGCACGTGTATACAGGTGCTTAACTGAGTTTCATAATCTCAATGTACATTAGTGTGAACTGGCTAAATGATACACTGCACACAGTTTTAGTATGAATTTGTTGGGAGCCTGAGGCTCAGGCATTTCTTAAAACTGCTGAACAGACCTAAGCTGGTAACTTTCCATTCTGCCCACTCTCCTCCCGCGGGCACGGGACGGAACCCGCGACCTTGGCCCACGGCCTTGTACTCTTTTCTAGTAAACTGCCCTGTTTTCTGTTAATCAGTAGATTCCTCCCTTAGAGTACATCTGGACCCGTGTTCTGGCTGATATGATTACTCTCAATCTTTGCTCCTTTGTTTTCACTCTATTTAACCTCATGCTTGAGCTGCAATAAACGAGACTTGATCAGAACGCTGTCTTGTCTCCATTTCTCTTGTCTCTTGCCCCATCCAAATCCCCACTCCCCAATCCAGGTACCGTCACTGACCCCGCGGGCCGGGGCATGAATTACGTATGACAGAGTGCTCTCCAAAACCTTTTAAGGAGAGAAAAAAACCACGAGAGGATTCTTGCTTTATTTTTCTTTCCTTTCCTTTTCTTGGTCCTCCTTCCTTACCTTCCAAGCTCTGGGATTACAAGTGAGTGACATCACACCCGGCACAGAGGAGTTTGTATATGCTATCATTTCTTTTAAAATGTATGTGTCTGTATGGGGCAGGAGAGATGACTCAGCAGTTAAGAGCACTGGCTGCTCTTGCAAAGGACCAGGGTTCGGTTGGTTCTCAGAACCCACATGGTGGCTAACAACTGTCATAACTCCAGTGGCACACACCTTTGATCCCAGCACTTGGGAGGCAGGGGCAGGTAGGTCTTTGTGAGTTCAAGGCCAGCCTGGTCTACATGAGTTCCAGGCCAGCTGGGGCTACAGGGAGACCCTGTCTCAAAAAGACCAAAAACAAACAAACAAACAAAAAAACCCCAGAAAACAAAATCCAAAGTAAGAAAACAGAGAAATGGTTAAGAGTATCTTCTGGACACAGTGAGCCCACAGTGGTTTTTACAGCATGTAGAAGATTTGTGAAAGCTCAAGCCAGACCAAATCCCGGCATGGAGTGGGGAGGTGACCTGTAATCCCCACCCCTAGCTGAGGAGCTACTGGCAACCAATAGCAGCTGAAAGGGGGAAAAGTCAATTTTAAGTGTGTGTCATCCTGGGTAGACTGACCATACCCATATCCTAGTTTGTTTCTCCATTGCTGTGACAAAACACTCTGACCACTACCAACTTGGGGAGGAAAGGGTTTATTTAGCTTACATATCCCAGGTCACAGTTCACCAGGGAGCCGAGCCCAAGGTAGGAACTCAGGGCAGGAACCTGGAGGCAGGAGCTGGAGCATGGTCCACGCAGGAATGCTGCTTACTGGCTTGCTCTCCTGGCCCCTGCTCAGCCTGCTTTCTTATGCAACACAGGCCCACCTGCCCAGGGGTGGGACCACCCACAGTGAGCTGGGCCCTCCCACATCACTCATCAAGAAGATGCCCCTCAGACATGGCCACAGGCCAGTCCAATAGAGGCAATTCCCCAACTGAGGCTCCCTCAACCCAGGTGTGTCAAGTTGATGCTAAAGCTATCCAGCACAACCCCACACCCAAGAGTATTTGGGGAACACAAACTGGAAGTGATGTGCTTTACAAAAAAAGAGATGAACTTGAGGGGGAGGTTGGGGATCTGAGACGAGATGGTGGAGGGGCACTGAATATCATCAAAATACATTGTATGAAATTCTCGAAAAACAGACATAGTATTAAAAAATACGAATGAGCTGGAGAGGTGACTCAGCAGTTAAGAGCACTGGCTGCTCTTGCAGAGGACCTGGGTTCAATTCCTAGCATTCACAAGGTGGCTAACAACTATTTCTAACTCCAGTTCCAGGGGATCCGATGCCTTTTTCTGACCTCCTTGGACATTGCACAACATGGATACAATTACACATGTGCAGGCAATACACTCACATACCTAATAATATTTTGAAAAATATAAACAAGGGGCTGGAGAGATAGCTCAGCAGTTAAGAACACTAGTTGTTCCAGAAGACCCGGGTTCGAATCCCAGCACCCACATGGCAGCTAACAACTGTCCGTATCCACTCCCAGGGGATCCGACGGCCTCTTCTGACCTTGGGCATTGTACGATATGGGTGCACTTACCTACATGCAGGCAATACATGAATACACATTAAAAAAAAAAAAAAAGTTTTAAAACAAAGCTGGGTATGGTGGTACATGTTTTCAATCCCAAACTTAGGAGGCAGAGGCAGGTAGGATTTCTGTGAGAACGAGGCCAGCCTGGTCTGGATAGTTGCATAATGTTCTAGGCCAGCTGGAACAGACAGACCCTATCTCAAAAGACCCCCCCACCCCCCCACCCAAAATCACAAACAATTGTCAAATGACTTAGTTTCTTCATTTATGAAAGAGACACTATAATAACACCCACTTTATAGTCTTGTAAGAATGATATACACCTTGAAAATTTATATACAAAGAACAGATACAACTTGAAGGCAAAAACAAATTTAAAATGTCTTTATTCATTTATGTATGAAATACTATTACCTACGTTAAAAAATGTCTCTCAATTTGACAAGTTTATCTGAAAAATTCATCTCTTACCACATACTGACATGATACAGGATGCAGATGTAAAAGTTAATTTAATAGACATCATTAAATAATCACACATATGCAACCTTGGATAAAAATAGACTGATATTAAATGTGGCCATATGGAAATTCATGAACATCAATGGGATGAACATTTGTTTGTACTGTTTTCTGGTAACAAATCTGCTTTCTGTGAATCTTTAAACACCCAATTCCAAATCTTCAAGCTCCTGGAGAAGGGCTGTTTCTTTTTGAATTTTCTCCAACTAGAAAAGTTTAAAATAATGGAGTTATTAAACAGAAAATAATTATTGGGTCTGTAACCAAAATCATAAAGGAGAAAGAAATTTAGAGAAGGAATATCTTTTTGAGGGGGTGAGGGGGTTGAGACAGGGTCTCCCTGCAGCCCCAGCTGTCCTGGAACTCACTATGTATACCAGGCCGAACTCACAGAGATCTGCCTGCCTCTGCCTCCCAAGTGCTGGGATTAAAGGCATGCGAGTAAGGAGTATCTTCTACCCTTTATGAGACCCACTGGTAAACACAGACTAAAATATAGATTAGAAACCAGTTCTAACTTGTTATCTCTTATGAACCAAAGGGGCAATAAACAGAAGACATCTTACTGTCTCCCTTTAATAAGACTTCCATTATCCACTTGGGCTTAAAAGAGCTGAATAAAGGAGGAGGGGAAAGGCCAGGACAAGACGAGAGGAGACGCCCTGTCTGTGTAACATAAGGACTTGCTATTTTGGTAGTGATGGCACTAGTACACCTTTTGGGATGCAGACTGTCCTTCACCGCGCTCTATAGTGCTTTTCTCCTTAGTTTTCAAACAAGCTTTTAAAATCTGTTTCTTTCTGGTTAGCTACTTGCTCTCACTCCACAGGACGCATGCTAATGACGATGCCCAAACCCCACGTTACCTGGTTCTTCTCCAGCTGTTTGCCAGCTGCCGCCTGTTCTTTCAGCTGCTCGATAGCTTTCAGTTTCTGCAAACACCAAGTGAAAGGGAAGGAAGTTACCTTACAATGCGAATGCTCTTACTAACACACAATTGTACTGCATTTCTTTCAAAGGCGATCTGTTAAAATACTGGGGTTAGCTCTTTTCTGAAGTTAAATATAAAATTAGATGTTAAAAGTATGGCTTAGGCAAAATATGTTTTGCAAGGAGTTTTTCCCAGCTGAGGTCAGAAGAGGGTGTCAGATCCTCTGGAACTGAAGGCACAGGGATGGTTGTTAGCCGCCAAGTGGGTGCTGGGAACCAAAACCAGGTCCTCTGCAAGAGCAGCCAGGGTGCTTAACCACTCCAGGGCCTGTTTTTGTTTTTAATTAAGAAAATTTTATTCTGTGTGTAGGTTTGTGATTGGGTACATGTGCCACAGTGCTTATGTGCAGGTCAGAGGATCATTTTGTGGAGTCACGTCTCTCCTACTTTTCTGTGAGTTCTGGGATCAAAACCAGGTTGCCAGGCGTTCACAGAAAGACCTTTACTTATCATCTAGCTGAGCTGCAGGTTTTTAATTAATGTTATTTTGAGTGCACAGGTGTGAACAAGCAAACATAACACTAACTTCAGCATTCTCTTCCACACTCCACAGCAGCTGGACAAAGTCTAAGAGAAACCTCACCCCAGGGCTGCCACTATGCGGCCTTCTGCCTCTGTGGCATCATTTATTTAGTCAGTGTTTTTGAGACGAGGTTTCCCTGTGGCCCCAGCTGACTTGGAACTCACTATATAGACTAGGCTGGCCTTGATTTCACAGCAATCCATCTCCTGGGTGTTGGAATTAAAGGTGTGTGCCATTTCTAAATTATAGTTTTCTTTGAGAGGAAGCAACACTGAGAGCTGCTACCACCTATTAAATACCTGCTTCAGGCACCCAAGCACTGCTCTAATTGGGCGACTTTCACATACATGTCTTTTGATGTACATATCTGGTTTTCATTTGAATTTCTCACCTTTTTTAGATTCTTAATTTTTTTGTCTACTTCAGGGTCACCTGAAATTGGCTGAGAGATAGGATTTCGTGGGGTGTTCTGTGGGACAGGAGGAGCCAAATCTGGACTCTTGTCACTTCTTGCTTCCTACAAGAAAAAAAGAAAAATTAGGCATTTACTTATTGTGTGTGTGTGTGTGTGTGTGTGTGTGTGCATGGACACATATATGTGGAGGTCAGAGGGCAACCTTCAGGAGTTTCAGAATCTGTTACCTCCTTCTACCATGTAGGTCCCTAGGGATCTAACTCAGGTTGTCAGGTACCTGAGCAAGTACCTTTACCCACAGAGCCATGTTGCCAGATCAGGAAAAAAAAATTGATTCAATTTAAAACATGAAAACAGGGAGTTGGAGAGATGGCTCAGTGGTTAAGAACACTGAATGTTCTTGCAGAAGACCCAGGTTCGAATCCCAGCACCCACATGGCAGCTAACAACTGTCCATAACTCCAGTTCCAGGGGATCCAACAGCTTCTGTCCTCTGTGGGCATTGCACAACACAGGTGCACTTACCTACATGCAGGCAATATATGCATACACATAAATAAAAAAATAAAAAAACATGAAAATAATGTATTTCAATTAACATGATATTGGTTTATAAAATATAGAAGACAAATATGGGACTTTATATTTTCTATAAAAAAATCTGAATTCAAGGTTTCATGACATATCCTACATATTCCATAATAGAAACAAAGTAACTTATTCAGAGTAAACCTGGAGCTTCGATGTCCATTAACAAACATTCCACAATTCTGAATTTTCTCAGATGTGCCACCATATGAAGTTTGAAATCTGAGAGGGCTTTTCTAACTAAGGGGCTTAGGGTTTCACTCTTGTGATGACTTAACCATGGAGTTAAAGGAATACTATATTGCTCCTATAATGAGGAGACAGTTATCTTTCTGGTCTCATCCCTCCTCACTGACCATATGGAAGTAAGAGTCCTACAAGCTCCTGGGACTCTTCTCATATGAACCTAGAACAATATGTCCGCATGCATAAGACCCATGCAAACTCAAGCAGACAAAAAACCAGCACAAAACTGTGGAAATGGATAGGAGGCCCCAATCTTAGTTGAAGAATTATTAGCAGTTGATTACTGCTGGGTAAGGAAGAGCTGATCTTCTTAAAGGGAGGGATTCTAGATAGGCTGACTAGATCTCAGTGGATGAACTTGCGCCTGGGACATCTAGGGACACTAACGACATGACAGGCCTTAACACAAGCGACAATGTATGAATTCCAGTGGTGGGGGGTTACGGGAGGGAGCCAATGGGGAAGGGGGTATAAAGATGATTAAATGTTCTGTAAGAAATACACAAAAATTCATTAAACCTTTAAAAAAAAAAGAAAAAAAAAAGACGCAAGCAAATTAGACCTGGTCAAAATAAAATCATTACCAGCAAGACTGTATTTGTGATATAATAAGCTGTTAAACATCTACTTCACTGCTACAGTTTGAACGTCAGTGTCCTTCCAGAAGTAGCATGTTTGGAACTCAGCGCCCAATGCGACAGTATTAAGAAGTGGAGCCCAGCTGGATGTGGTTGCCTCCACCTGTAATCCCAGCACTCTTGGAGGCAGGGCAAAGGGATCTCCATGAGATCAAGGCCAGCCTGGTCTACACAGCGAGTTCCAGGCCAGCTGGGTGAATAGGGAGACCCTGTCTCAAAAAACAAACAAAAAACAAAACAACAAAAAAGAAGCAAGTCCCAGTCAATCCCTGACCACCCCACTTAAGAAGACTTAGATCTTTTGGAACCCATGTAAAAAGAAATGCAAGATGTGCAAGGCAGAACCAGGAGACAGGAGAATGGCCCCTAAGCTCGTGGGCCAGCTAGCCTGGAGTACACAGTGCAGCAGCAGAATTGAGACCCTGCCTCAACAGGGCAGGAAGACTCCTGTAAGCTGTCCTCTGACTCTCCCCTCTAAGGTTTTGAGGTCAGGTCCAGTTTGTTTCATTACTACTCTGATCTGGAAGGAGCTCCAAGTCCATATTTTAAATGCTTGTTCCTCAGGGTAGTGCTGCTAAGAGGTGTGGAGCCTTTAGGAGGAGCCTGATTTTTCAGGTCATGGGAGCATCTTATTCGTTTCTCTGCTCCCTAGCTCATATGCAGAAGAGCAGTTCTGCTCTACCAAAGCTTCTACCATGATGTCTAGGCTGCATGCCACCACAGGCCCAAAGCAACAGGGCCAATTAACCATGGACAAAACCAAACCTAGAACACAGCACTGGCAGAACACTTGCCTAGCACATGCAACGAACGCCCTGGTTCAGTCCCGAGCACCACCAAAAGCAGGGGGTGATGGGAGTAATTTCATGTTTGTAGGGCACAGTGGTACATACTTATAATTCTCAGCACTTAGGAGGCTGAGGAGAGAGGACTGTGAGTCGAATTCCACAGGAACTATATGCCAAGACCATTTTAGAATCCAAACAAAAAAAAAAACAAACCAAACCCTCTGAGTCAAAATAAACCTGTCTTTATGACTTGGTTATCCCAGAAACTCCACTGCTGTGATAGACAGCAGACACAGTTACTAAGTATATAGCTAAGATTACTTAGAGATTCAGGGGCAAGGGCTGCAGAGCTGACACAGCTGTTAAAAGGCTCAGGCCCACAACCAAAAAGGTAAGAAATTCACAGGCAAGCACAAAAGAAAGTTACTTTGACTATTCAAATTTAATTGTAACTACATTTTATAACATCACAATCGAGTTTTTAGGAATATAATGGTTAAATGTAATGCTTAAGTGTGGATTACATGGATTTTGTTTGGTGCTGAGAAGATCGGTGCTCCAAATACCTGCTTTGCAGCTTTCTTAGCTTCGTGCTTCCTCTGATTTTTAAGGGCTGTTTTTGACAATGGCTTGTCACTTCCTTGATGCGGCTTCATATTCTGTGGAGGCTCCTCTTCATGCTATGGAAAATGTAAAATAAACACTTCTGAAATGGAGTCTATGGTTTGTAAGGCACACACAAACATAGTATAGGACAAACAAGTTTATTAGACTTATTTTAAGATAACTGGTAAGTAACATTTCAAAATTCTTACCAGAATAGATCTATATTTTAATTATTAGTACTATTTTTTATGTTTGTAAGTGTATTGCCTGCATGTAACTGCACCTGCGTTGTGCAATGCCCACAGAGTTCAGGAGAGAACACTGAATTCCCTTGGAACTGAAGTTATGGATGGCTGTTAGCCGCCATGTGGGTGCTAGGTTGAACCCGGGTCCTCTGAAAGAGCAGCCAGTGCTCTTAACCACTGAGCCATCTCCCCAGTTCACCAGAATAGATTTAAATAAGGACTTTCTGATTCATTGGTAGAATTATTGCCAGAGTTTACTTATAAAATCAGAGAGTAGAAGGTTAAGCGAATGTTTAAAAAGAACACTTCAATGGAGTTTAAGAACCTCCAGGCATTTTGCATAGTCAAAAAGAAGGGGGGATTCTTTTGTTTTTGTCAAGAGCAGGGTAACAACTGTTAATTCTTGAAAGAGTTATCTACTTCCTGGAATGGCTGGTAACTTAAGAGTTCATACAGTCCGTTTATATGAACAGTCCTCGTTCACGGCTATTGAATGGCCACTTTTTAAAAAAATTTTATTATTTTATTTTTTTTATGTATATGCGTGTATTGCCTGCACGTAGGTAAGTGCACCCATGTTGTGCAGTGCTTGCGGAGGTCAGAAGAGGCTGTCGGATCCCCTGAGACTGGAGTTACAGACAGTTGTTAGTTGCCATGTGGGTGCTGGGATTCGAACCAGGGTCTTCTGCAAGAGCAACCAGTGTTCTTAACCACTGAGCCATCTCTCCAGCCACCAGAATGGCCACTTTTCTGACACCATGAAGAGTTGCTCAGGCTTGGAGATCCCTTATTTATCAACATCATCGCAGAACAGTGTTCTCTCTTGAGCTCTGAAACAGTGTCTTAAATCATATTTGAATCCAAACAATACTTAGGAAAGGTGAGGAACTAATGGCCTGACCATTGTTTACAGTCCAACAATCCTTTAAAACAGGGAATTTCATTTAAGTACTCTGATCCATTTTGTCTTAAAAATCAACAGTTTTGGCAAACCAGACCGCAGCTCTCCCACGGAAAGTCAGCTACTGTTGAGTAGCTGTTAGGGCCTCACAGGCCTTGCGGACTTTCTCCTTCACATTCTCTCCTGCTAACTGTTACCTCACACTGCCAGCCTCGATTTCTGGCATTTGAATTTGAATTCCTGACCTACAAAGCTGATTTCTCTCCCAGAAATTAAAAAACTGTGAATCTATCAGGGAGGCCCAGAGGTTTTCAAAATAACACAGGCTATTGCCCTTGGTTATCCGCCATAACTTCAGGATGAGACCGTATTGGCTGCAGGACTTACAGAAGTCAAACTGACCACGAAACCTCCTCCTGATGGCTAGCTTTCAGTGCCAGTAGCTGCTAAGCAGGCTGCTGGGGGAGATAAGACATCAACAGTCTGACTCAGCACTGGACTCTGTATGATGCAAAACCAACCTGAAAGGCAAAATGTGCCCACTGCTGCAATAGTGGCATGCCTGTTACTGGGTAACTAATGACTTTCTGATTAGATTTGAGGCCTAGTTCACAGGGGGGAATTTCATGGCTGGTACTGTAATCCTGGTCAAAAGCCCTAGGGTAAAACCTGATATTGTGATTTTGCTAAATGATCATGCTATCAATTGCCTTCTAAATACTGTTTATATCCATAGACCTGGGCTGCTTACAACCTTGTTCAAAAGCTTCTTTTCTTTCTTTCTTTTTTATTTAATTTTTTTTGAGACAGGCTGGCCTGGAACTCACTATGTAGACCAGGCTGGCCTTGAACTCATAGAGATTCGCCTGCCTCTGCTCCCAAGTGCTGGGATTAAAGGTGTGTGCCACCATGCTTTTTACGGTGGGCAGCAGTCCATGGAGAGATGTATAACTGGTGAAAGTGCTGAGAATGAGACTGAGTGTTCAGTCCTAAAAGGGACATTATCAATGCCACTCCATCACCAAGGCTCAGGGAACATCATGGAAGAGGAGATGGAAAGAATTTAAGAGCTGGAGGATGGGGAGGAATGCTGTCAAACACTCTTCCAAACATGACATGGCTATCACACTCAAATTCATAGCAGCTGGGGCTACCCGCACACAATTAAGCCGGCCAAAATTTTGGCATAGACAGGGTAGATAATTTCCAGGCCCCACACATTACTGAAAAATTATTGGCAGTTGATAGCTCCTGGGGGAAGGAGAATCACCCTTTATGAGTATGTGGCCACTGATGGGATTCCCATGCTTCAGTGGAGGGCCCTACACCCATGCACATATGGACTTAGTGGGTTATTAAAAAAGAGAAGACTAAGTTGGGACGGGGGGATGTCAGGGGGATATAGGGGCGTTTGAGGAGGAAATAAAAGGTATAATCATATTTCATTGTATATATGTATGAATGTCTCAAGAATGAAGAGAAAAATTTAATCGTGAAACCCTTTAAATAGCCTCTTTATCAGTTTAATAAGATGATGCATCTTCTATGGGCCTTAGTGATCTCTGGAGTTTATATTCTAATTTGGTACTAAGTAACAAAAGAAAATAAGAACAAGGTCTAGAGAACCCCACTGTGAGTAGGTCTTTCCGATCATGGTGGTACTTACCAGTTTGGAATTGGTGACTGGTCTGTTTCTTAAAGCTGGAGGCCTATAAGCTGTCGCAGCCTTAGGCTCTTCATGAGGGACCTCACTTGGAACAGCTTGGTAAGTTATTGTTTTTGCTGGAAATATTCCATCCAAAAATGGCTGCCATGAAACCTGCCATAATTCTCCATTTGATGGCACATCATACTTATGCAAGATAGAACCAGTATAATGCCAGATCTTGTACCCATTATTAACACGTAACCTGGGAGCACACGTGGCTGTTAAAATATGCTCACCATCTGGGCACCAAGCAAAATATGTAGAATCAGAAGCCACCGGTTTAGAAATAAGCTTGTAGTTTTTAACATCCCACACTTCCATCTGTCCCCTCAGGTTTCCAAATCCAGCTAGTACTAATATGTGTCCATGAGGGCTATAGTAGGCTGCATTCCGAGGACCAGTGCCAAAGTCAAACACTGGATCACATTTCAAGTTGAAAACTGTTGCTTTTGCAGGCATAAAACCATACACAGCACAAAACTCAGTAGAACTAGAATTCCAAACCACATCATAAATTGGGCCATTTTTTGCTACAAGAAAGAATATAAAACCCAAATTAGCAACAAAAAATTTTGTGACTATTAGCACAAGATAGAAATGTATAGTACTCATAAACATGTCAAACTACTAAAAGACTTTCAAAACTTTCAAGACATATTAAAATTAAATGAGCATTAACATATAATCATAATTTTAAGAACTACTGAATTTTAATTTCTTTTAAATATGTTGGTAATGTGGGTTTATGGAAGCCAATATAAGTCTACAGTAATTCTTTTATTACTATTAATAAAAATATTTTTTTGAAAAGGGGTCTTGCTAGGATGCCTAGGCTAGCCTTGAATTCCTGAATTCAGATGATCTTCCTGTTTCCAAAGTGCTACGTCAAGGACTGCAGGCATAGGTTGCCATGGCAGCAATAGTTTTTTGGGGGAGGAGTAATACTTACAAGTAACAATAAAAATACAAACTATATAAAAAGACATGCTATAAAATAAGTGCCTCCAGGGGTGAAGAGATGACTGCTCTTGCAGAGAACCTGGTTCAATTCCCAGCACCCAGATGGTGGCTATGAACCGTCCTTAACTCCAGTTCCAGGGGAATCCGATGCCCTTGTCTGACCTCCGCAGCATTGCAGGACATGGGCGCATTCACGTACAGGCAGACAATAAAAAATATCATAAAAATAATGAATAAAATATATTAAAAAAATAAATAATCCAGGCATGATGGCGCATGCCTGTAGTCCCAGCACTTGGGAGGCAGAGGCAGGTGGAACTCTGTGAGTTCAAAGCCAGCCTGGTCTACATAGTGA
>NW_008330327.1:3197921-3204209 GCF_000622305.1 Nannospalax galili
TATATCAAGGCAACCCTGTTACATTTCTCATATACCCTTTTAGAATAGTTTGTCCAAATAAAGCACCTGTCTCTTAAATACACACAAATGACCAAGTTTTAAGTTTTAGGCTTTTGTCATCTTGTTTGGTGCTACATTTTAGAGGTTTTTTTTTTTTTTTCCATCATTAGCACATAAAAATCTGCCTCACTCTTTTTCAGTTGCACTGCAATTCATTATACACCTTGCTGACTATTTCTTCATTTTGAGTGTAGACAAATCCATCTATAGAAATAAAACAGGTAACTTGGTAATATACCATCATAATATCCTGTAAAGAGGCTATCTCAAACTTATCTCAGCAGGTTCTGATGAATGGGTTTCCCCCTCACTTTCATACTGTGGAGTTTATTTTTATCTTTTCCAATGTATTAGATAAAAATTTATCTGGTTTCAGGAATTGAAGAGATGGCTCAGTGGTTAAGAACACTTGCTGTTCTTTCAGAAAACCAGGATTCAAATGCTAGCACCCACATGGTGGTTAACAACTATCCATAACTCCAGTTCCAGGGGATTCGACACCCTCTTTTGTCCTCCATGGGCACTGCAGGACATGGGTGCACTTACATACATGCAGGCAACACACACATACATGCTGGGATTAAAGGCGTGAACTACCACGTCTGGTTAACATTTAAAAAAAATATTTTATTATTTTAATTTTATATGTATGAGCGTAGTGTCTGCATGTATGTAAGTGCACCCAGTCAAGGAATGCCCAAGGAGGTAAGAAGAGAGCATTGGATTCCCCTGGAACTGAAGTTAGAAACAGCTGTTAGCTACCATGTGGGTGCTAGGAATCAAATCCCAGTCCTCTGCAAGAGCAGCCAGTGCTCCTAACTGCTGAGGCATCACTCCCAGCCCACTTAAAGAGAGATGATTCTGTTTTTAATTTTCGAAATTCTTTGTCTTGGGGCTAGAGAGATGGCTCAGCTGTTAAGAGCACTGGTTACTCTTCCAGAGGAACTGGGTTCAGTTCCCAATATCCACTGGAGGCTAACAACCGTCTGTAATGCCAATTCCAGGGGATCCAACACCTTCTTCTGGCCTCTGTGGGCACTGCATGACATGTATGCACTTACATACATGCAGGCAAAACACACACCAAATAAAAACCATTTTAAAATGAATTTAGCTTACTAAAATAAGAGGTGAATTGGTAACACTGTTAGGTTTCAATCTCAATTCTGAAGGTATCACTAGACTCACTAAATTTATTTGCTATCATAATTAGTAAAGTAGGTGTTCAGAGTTGCTACAACAGACACTTTACTCAGGACGTTCTGCTAAAGTGAAGCTGTAACTCACACTGCATAATAGGATTTTGTCAAAATAAGGTATGTTTGAGGACGATTCTAAGTTTCTTAATTTTGAAGAATTTTATCTTAAAGGTTATTACAGTATTTGAGTCAGTATTTGAGTTTAATCACTTAAAAAATTAGATTTTAGGCTGGGCGTGGTGGTTCACACCTTTAATCCCAGCACTTGGGAGGCAGAGGCAGAGGCAGAGGCAGGCGGATCTTTGTGAATTCGAGGCCAGCCTGATCTACATAGTGAGTTCCAGGACAGCTGGGGCTACAAGGAGACCGTCTCAAAAAAGACAAAAAAAATTTAGATTTTGTTACCTTTATGGCACACGTAGACGTTTTACTCTTACTGCTTTAATTACAGGAAGACTTTTAGTATACTCACGTAACTGTACTACAGCACTTTCTCCATTTGTTGCAATGTAGTGCAGGGTTTGCTCTCCATAGTAGGAAGCGCCTGTCTTGTCAACATCTGTACTAGCTATTACCAGCAAGGCGGTAGCTATAAGTGTAAAAAATTTCATTAGATTAAAAACATAAATTGCCATCTATTCATCTACAAATATGTCTAAATGTTTGGTAACAAAAATTAGGAATAAAAACAGCATACCTTTTTTATTCCATAGCATTGTAACTTTATCAGCTTTAAAGAAACTTTTATTGGCTAGTGCTGCATGAGGTCCTTCAAAGTTGGGGTATTGATATAATCTAACAAATGAAGGTGCACCTTTACTTCCTGGCACATAGACTGCCACCTAAGACACACAAACGTGAATCACTACTTAATTTTTATCTTTTATTTTTATGTATTTATTAGGTTTTTTTTTTGAGACAGGATCTACCTGTAGCCCCAGCTGGTCTGGAACCCACAGAGATCTGTCTGCCTCTGCCACTGGAGTGCTGGGATTAAAGGTGGGTGCCACCATACTATGCCCCATTACTAAAGTTTTAGATGCATACAAACTAAAATGGATGTGTTTGGTTTTTTAAAATATTTTATTATTTTCACTTTATGTGTATGAGTGCATTGCCTGCAAGTATGTGAGTGCATCCGTATCATGCAAGGTCATGGAGGTCAGAAGAAGACTTCAGATTCCTCTGGAACTGGAGTTAAGAATGGTTCATAGCCACCATGTGGGTGCTGGGAATCAAACCCGGGTCCTCTGCAAGAGCAGTCAGTGCTCTTAACTGCTAAGCCATCTCTCCAGCCCCCAGATGGATGTGTTTTTACAATTACTTTTTTAAAAAGGAAAAGATATTATGTTCTATGTCTATAAATAAAAACAAAGAACTTACTTTACAAGGGTGGGGTCCAGGTGATAAATTAAAGTCATTAACTTTTTGCAAATGTAGTTTATTTGCAATGGTGTCTAAAATGAGAGGAAACAGTGTTAGATTGATGAGATAAGAAGAACACATTAAACTCTGAATTCATTATGAAAGGTTACTATAACTACAAATGAATACTGCTCATTGTAGTTTCATATAGATGAAAAAGAGCAGTCATTATGTAGTTGAGAATGACCTTGAACTTCTGATCGTCCTGCATCCACCTCCAGAGTGCTAGAATTATAGCTGAGAACCCAGGACTTCCTACATTCGAGGCCAACAGTCTACATACTTATCTTCTATCACATGCTTCTTAATAAAGAACACCATTGTATAATGTAGTCTTGACCTTACCCACCAAAAAACAAACCTGATGCTCAACAACTCCAAATCCAACTAGCGATTTATAGAAGACAGATAACATGTCAAATTATACAATGGGCGATGAATGCAAAATTCAAACTATGGGAAATATGCAAGATAAATAACATTTTTTAAATAAATTGCAAGAGGTAAAAAAGAGATTGAGTAGGAACCTAGAGATTAAACAAAATGAAAGAAAACTGCAACGCATGGCAACTTATTTGGATTCTGAGTTTAAAAATTATAATATTTGTAAATACTAGAAGTTTGACTACTGATCAGATATTTAATGATTTGTAATAATGATTCTATGGCTAAGTTTAAAAAAGTAAGGACTCAGGCTGGAGAGATGGCTCAGTGGTTAAGAACACTGGGTGTTCTTGCAGAAGACCTGGGTTTGAATCCCAGCACTCACATGGTGGCTAATAACTGTCTGTTCCAGGGGATCTGACAGCCTCTTCCATCCTCTGCAGGCATTGCATGACATGGTTGCACTTACCTACATGCAGGCAATACACGCACACACATAAAAATAATAAAATATTTTTTTAAAAAAGTAAGGACCCTAACCTTCAGGTATATATTTAAATACTTGCTGGTAACTGGTAAAACTTAAATCGGGAATTTGCTTTAACTTAGTAAGAGACATGACAGTTGAAAGACTGTAAGAAAGAGAGGATGGCCATGGCTGACAGATATTGAAACTGAAATTCTATACAATGAAACATTTTTAGGCCAGGTATGGTAGCATACACCTTTAATCTCAAGAGGCAGATCTCAGTGAGCTCAAGGGCAGCCTGGTTTAAACTGTGAGTTGCAGGCCAGCCAGGGCTACATAGTGACACCTTGCCTCAAAAAAAAAAAAAAAAAAAAAAATTCCAATAGCAGTTAAGATCAAGAAGTATTCTAATATCTTAATGTAATAGCTATTGTGTAATAATAGTTATTGTGAAAAAGAACATCTTTATGCTACAGAATATCATCAGCATTCAGATTTACAAAGAATTATGCAAATAAACACAATAACAAAAATAAATACATTAATAGTATTTAGGATGACCCTATGATGCCATATGAGTTAATGAAAACTATGCATTTAGGACGGGGATATAGCTCAGTGGCAGAACACTTGCCTAGTATGCATGAGGCCCTGCGATTAATTTCCAGAACTGAAAACAAACAATTAAAAAACTAACAAAAACACCTGAGAGGCAGAGGCAGGCAGATCTTGGTGAGATTGAGGTCAGCCTGATCTACATAGTGAGTCATAGGCCAGCTGGGGATACAGGGAGACCCTGTCTCAAAAACAAGCAAGCAAACAAACAAACAAAAAAGCAAGCTAAGAAAACTCTGAAAACTATATATTTAAAATAAATAATACAGTTATTAAGTATTTAATAAGTCTTTCCATACTAAAATTGTTGTTTTCGAAGAAGTGAACTTCATTGTTAACAATTCGAGCACAAATAATTTCATCATCTGACCAGGATGGACACCTATGTTAAAAGAAAAAGTATATTAATATAAAAGGTAGACCCATTGACATTTATAACGCTATTCAAGATAAAACATTTATAAATATGTCTGCTGCTAACAGTCTTATTAAACAGTATATGTAATCGAAAAATATTATTTCTTTCTTTTCAAAAACGGAACAAGAGAAAGATAAAATTTTTAGTCTAATACACTCCTATATATTTTAAATCTTTATAGAGATAGATTTTGGTCTAATTTATTCTCAAAGTCAATACCAGAGAAACAAATGTGTATGATAACATTTTAAATATCACGCATTTTAAAGCATTTATTTACCAATTTTGCATTTTTTTCTGTATGAAGGATTTCAAACATGTCCCAGTTTTCACATCATAAAGTTGGAGGTTGGGTGTCCCAGCTGTGCCATCTTTAGAAGCTGCAATAAAAATTTTTTTTTGCAGTGATTGTCCTTTTTTTTTTTTGGAGCTGAGGACTGAACCCAGGGCCTTGCACTCTACCACTGAGCTAAATCCCCAACCCCTAGTGATGGTCTTTTAACACTTGTAAGAAGGCTTCATATAAAATGTTGAACATCACTAAGAATATCAAGTAAAAGAGTTGTCCTAAATCAATTTTTCTTTCTAGCCTTAATTATGAAGCTAATCACTCATTCCTAAAACCATGAGAACATGACAGTTGTTTCAGTGAAAGCCCAGCATCTCTGAAATGATCAGATATGATGGGTTTTAAGAATACTGAGAGATTTCTTATTTATTAACTCTGATATGGATTACTGGTGAAATAGATTAAGTCATGAAAGTTTACACCTATCTGTCATGCAAAGAAGATTCATCAGAGCCATGTCTCCTGACACAGTAAAACCCTAGAGGCTTATAACCCAATAACAAACTATGTATCAAGACTGGCATTGTTAGAGAAATATTTCTCTTTCTTCCCCCTGACCCCCTGCTTTGGTCTTATTGAGACAAGGTCTCCCTGTAGCCCCAGCTGGCCTCAATCTCACAGAGATCCACCTGCCTCTGCCTCCTGAGTGCTGGGATTAAAGGCTTGTGCCACTATGTCCAGCCAGAGACAGGGTCTCTTATATTCCAGGCTGACCCCAAACTTTCTATGTAGCTGAGGATGATCTTGAACTTATGATTCTCAAGGTGATGGGATTACATGCGCTACTGCACCCAGCTTATGCAGTGCTGGGATCAAACCCAGGGCCTCATGAATGCTAAGTAAGCATTACCAACTAAGGTACATCCCAACCCATATTGTTTGTGGATAAGGCATGGTTACATAAAGTCTCCTTGCTTCAGCTTCTTCTTCAGATACTTAACTGTCATAACACACTTTTTTGATATTATATCAACTGTACTTTCTTTTACTCATAAGTATTTTAAATATTCTACATCTTTAGAGATCTTTTCTAGTCAGCAGTTATTTACTTTCTAAACTTTCTCTTGAGCTTTTTTGCCCTTCTCTCCTCATACATCTTTCACTAACCTACTATAATCAGCTTCCTCTCATCTGTGGTTTCACTTTCTGCCGTATCAGTTATTTACAGTCAACCATGGCCCAAAAGTATGAAAGGGTAATTTCCAGAAATAAGCAGCTGGTACGTTTAATTGCATACAGTCATCCCATTCTGTCTACCTAGGACATGAGTCATCTTTTTGTCTTGTGTACCCAAGTTACAGCCAGATGCTCCCTAGTCATCAGTCACCCACCAGCATTCCTGGGTATTTTATCTACTGTCAGAGTACAA
>NW_008330327.1:3206570-3244104 GCF_000622305.1 Nannospalax galili
ATCACTGTAAGCAGTAAATTTCTACAGAC
The DNA here is from genome assembly GCF_000622305.1 of Nannospalax galili. Taxonomy (NCBI): domain Eukaryota; kingdom Metazoa; phylum Chordata; class Mammalia; order Rodentia; family Spalacidae; genus Nannospalax; species Nannospalax galili. Next base: position 3,206,600 of record NW_008330327.1, read on the forward strand.
TCCAAACAGTATAAATTAAAATATGGATTAAAAGAAAATAAAACCGAAATACCCATAAGCAGGTTGTAGTGAAGTAAATAAAATTTGAGAACATGTATTCTATCTTTGTTGTTATGATTAAGACTGTCAGCATTGTGGCTAAGACTCAAAGTGATTATATTGTTAATAAATTGCAAGTAGCTTATTGGTTGGATTCAGTAACTTAAGAAATGGGATTAACCTTTTTAATTATAAAAATGAATCCTGTCAGTTACCTATAGTTATAAAAGGAGAATCAACTAACTTAATATATATTCTTTAAGAGTTAATTAAAAAAAGGTATTTTTCCTGACCTTTCGAAGATTTCAGAATGCATTACCACTATAAGGAACAACATTTAAATGTATTTTTCAAATTCATAATATATTTTTTCTCTTTTGAAAAGCCTAACAGTGTAATAAATGATTAAATACAACAAAAATAACAGCAGCAATGAAAAGCAACAAATATTTGGACATTTTCTTTGATCTATGAAATAAAATGTAGTGACTTTATAGAAAATTTAAAAAGACTGCTTTTCAAAGTTAAAATTGTATTTAGTTTGGTTTTAAATAGGTGATGCATTCACATGGGCCTTGAATCAAATGACACACAGAGGTACAGAACAAAGTGTTTTGTTCCCAGCCTGTGCCCGGCCAGCCTGCTTCTAGTCCTACCCGCCTTGCAAGCCACACATGTGCTTTGGTTTCTTTTTATTTCAAGATTCTATTTTAAAATAAATTTTATTATTTTTCTTTAAAAAAAAAAAAGGACTGCTTTTAGAAAATATGAACATTTAATGAAAATAACTATTTTCTTGCAAGACCAATTTTATAATCTGATATTTCTGTAATATAAACCATACTAATAACTCATTTGAATAATTACTTTTAATACACAATAGAATAGCAATACTTACTGTGGTTATTAATTTAATAGCAAAAATAAAAGTATAAGATAAGCAAGAAAAAAGAATTATTCTCTAAATGCTAGTATAGAATTTAAGAACCCTTAACCAATAACTTAGGGCACTATTTAAAATAACTTTTCAATCTCTTCAGTAATAAATTAATCATTTTTCTCATGTTAATTTTAATTCTAAGTTACCACAGAACTCAAATAATTTATGGCATATCCATAAAACACTCTCACCAGACAAGACAATAAAAAACGGATTTTATTAATGATGTCCAAATCACGTCAGTTATGTTTATACTCATGACACACATAAATAAAATGTTATATAGATGATCACTAACTTGTCTCCACTGCCCCAGGCAAACAAGGTCCCATCCTTACTAAAGGTATAGACTTTGCAATTTTTTCCAGATTCCCTGAAAAAAAAAAAAAAAGTTTAAATAGGTATTAATACTTTTCCAAAAAAAGGAAAATAATCCATTAATTCAATGATTAAGAATTGATACAATCTTTTTCTTTTTTTGGTCTTTTTGAGACAGGGTCTCCTTGTAGCCCTAGCTGTCCTGGAACTATATAGACCAGGCTGGCCTTGAACTCACAGAGATCTGGCTGTCTCTGCCTCCCCAGTGCTGGGATTAAAGGTGTGGGCCACCACGCCTGGCAAAGAATTGATACAAATTTTGGAAAACATTCCAAAATGCTTTAGTATGTTGAAATAACTTATCTTTTAAAATACAATGTTAACAACTACTGTAAAGTACACTGGAAATTGATTTCATGCCAGCATATAAACCTTGAGAAACAGATGTTTTGGTAAGTAACCAACAAAGCAAAACAAAAACAAAAACAAAAAAACAAAGAAAGGAAGCTGACTATGAAAGTTACTAGGTGTCATCTCTAAGCTGCTGAGGGATAAGCCGATACTTTGTAGAGAATGCACCCACACTACCTACATGAGGCAACAGCTGTGGGCTGAATACTCTGAGTGACTAAAAATGCCTCTGGATCTGAGAGACAAAGACCTTCATCAGTTTCTCCTGTGTAGAGACAATGTATAAAAGCAACTTAAGGATCATCACAGTAAATGAAGGATTCTGTAGCATCTGTTAAAATCTGACTAGTTGGCAATATTCTATAACATAATCAAAACTGTAAGTACTGTATCTCCTGCGGATGCTCATGATGAGTACATCTCCTAGTAACAATGAAGACCCAGACAAAAATGTGCTTCAGAACACATGTACATGTCTACTTGTGTGATGACATTAAATGAGAACTTTTAAATGACACCAGAAGCACCAGGAACTAACCAACACATCCTTTTGAAATGGGACACTATCTGTGCATTAATTTATCTGCAGATGACTTTTGCTTCTGTACTCAATAATGGTGCTTATACTCACTTTATAGTTAACAGAACTTTTACAAAATCTCGCTGTAAAACAAGATATCCTGTGCTGTTGCAACTCATTCCCAAGCCTTAAGACAGAATTTTCTCATTAATTCCTCACAGGTTTAGCTTATTCCAACCTACTCAAACCTGCTTACCTCATTTTCTTTTATTAATTATTATTATTATTATTGTCTTTTCTGAGACAGGGTCTCCCTGCAGCCCCAGCTGGCCTGGATCTCAGAGAGGCCTCTGCCTCCCAAGTGCTGGGATTAAAGGTATGCGCCACTATGCCTGGCTTTGTTTTTTGTTTTGTTTTGTTTTTTTAAAATATTTTATTATTTTAATTTTATGTGTATGAGTGTATTGCCTGCATGTATGTGAGTGCACCCGTGTCATGCAATGCTGAGGAGGTCAGAAGAGGGCTTTAGATTCCCCTGGAACTGGAGTTAAGGATGGTTCATAGCTGCCATGTGGGTGCTGGGAATTGAACCCAGGTCCTCTGGCAAGAGCAGTTAGTGCTCTTAACTGCTGAGCCATCTCTCCAGCCCCCCCCCCCTTTAAAAAAAAAAAGTCAGGGTCTTACCATGTAGCGCTGGCTAGCCTGGAACTTGTTTTGTAGGCCAGGCTGGCCTTAAACTCACAGAGATCCACTTGCCTCTGCCTCTCACATGTTTTGGTCTAAGTTTTTAAACAAAAAACTTTAAGTGTGTAAAAAATATAGAAAACTATGATAATCTAATGTTAACTTAAAACCAATTTTATTCATTTCGTCTCAAATTTTATTTTTAATACAAGAATTAACAAAAATATCAAATGTCATATCATTTTATGTGTATACTTCAATATGCTCCACTGATAAGGACATTTTAAAAACACTGTAATCACAGCTATGCCATTTTATCTCACATAACTTTTTTTTTCCTTTGATCTTTGGTCTTTTTGAGACAGGTTTCCCTTTAGCCCCAGCTGGCCTCATTTCACAGAGATCCACCTGCCTCTGCCTCCCAAGTGCTGGGATTAAAGGTATGTGCTACCATGCCTGGCAAAATAGCTTCTTCCTATCATCTAATGCCCAGGACTTGAATTGGATTTGGGTTTCTTTTTTGGTTTTATTTTATTTAATTTTTTTGGTCTTTTTGAGACAAGGTCTCCCTGTAGCCACAGCTGGCCTGGATTCGCTAATGGAGGCCAGGCTGGCCTTGAACTCACAGAGATCCTCCTGTCTCTGCCTCCCAGTGCTGGGATTAAAGGTGTGTGCCACCACACCTGGCTTCTTTTTTGGTTTTTGTTTGCTTATTTTTCCAGTACTGAAACTGAACTCAGTGTCTGATATATGCTAAACAAGTGCTCTACCACTGAGCTATAACCTCAATCTCTCCCTTCTTTTAAAAGATTTTATTTATTTTTATTTTATGTGCATGAATGTTTGCCTACATACATTTTTATACACCAGTTGCATGCCTGGTCCCTGTGGAGGCCAGAAGGACATCAGATTCCCTGGAAATGGAATTATGGATGGCATAATGTTTTAAGCAGTCATGCTAGGTGCTGAGAATTGAACCCAAGTCCTCTGCAATAGCAAGTAAGTGCTCTTAACTGCTGAGCCATCTCTCCAGTCCCACAAATGCTTTTATAAGAAGAAATCATGAGCTCATATGAGCAAGTCTCTCTCTTTACTCTTATTTTATCCTTAAATTCATACAATTATCATGACTGGACTGAGAAAAGTCTAGAAGATTAGTCTAGAAGCAAACCTTGGGGTGTGTACATGAGAGTGTGTTCATGAGGGTTTCTATCTAAAAAATGGTTTAACCTATTTATTGACGGTCTCAAAATCTGAAGGTGCAAACTGTGGAAGCTGGAGTCTGGTTGGAGGAAGGTCCCTGGCGGCTTCTGCTTGGGAGCTGTATCTTGCCCTGGCTGAGTCCTACTACTGTGCAGTTCTACTTCCAGTCCTCCTCAAGGTGGAGAAAGCCACCATTATGCTCTGCCCATGTGCAACCATGGGCTGAAGCCCTAAAGAAACACCTCCCTTTGTTTTCTTACATATTCTGGTCACAGCAACAGAAAGCTAGCAGAATTATTTGCTTTATTCTACAATAGCTTCAAATGACAATAACAGTTCTTTGTTGACAATAAAACTATTAAATGTATTCAAGAATTTTGTGGGTCTTCATATGATTATACCACCACCTCATTATAAGCTAAATTCATTTACTTCACTTAGTCACTTTATTATTATTATTTTGGTCCTTTTGAGACAGAGTCTCCCTGTAGCCCGAGTTGGCCTGGAATTCACTATGTAGACCAGGCTGGCCTTGAACTCAAAAAGATCCGCCTCTGCCTGGCATATGCCATCATACCTGGCTGTCATCTTATTTTTATTATTTAAAATCATATGGACCAACGTCAAAACTATATTTATAACAAAGTTCATTCAGAGATAGGTCTCCTGAATCCTATAACTCTGTCTGCCATTATAGATTACATTTTTATTCAGTTTTGGTTTAACATTTTATAGTTTCTTTCTTGGAAACATATATTTATTCTGATACATATTATGCGCATATATTCTATTCCCTTCCTTTTTAAGGAACTTCCATCTTCTGATATCATGAAGATTACTAGTAGTGATTTGACTATCACATTTGAAAGCTTTTCTCATTCTGTAAATAAAGATTTCCTATCAAAAAGCTCAAGCTCAAGTACACTAACATCTATAGTTTTCCTTGCTAAGCCGTTCGTTTTCAAATCTGAAGATTGTTTTTCTTAATAAAGAATATGTATTCTTTTTTTCTTTTTTTAAATTATTTTTATTTTATGTGTATGCATGTATTGCCTGCATGTAGGTAAGTGCACCTGCCGGCGGAGGTCAGAAGAGGCTGTTGGATCCCCTGGGACTGGAGTTATGGACAGTTATTAGCTGCCATGTGGGTGCTGGGATTCAAACCTGGGTCTTCTACAAGAACAACCAGTGTTCTTAACTGCTGAGCCATCCCTCCCCCCCCCCCCCCCTTAAAAAAAAAAAGACAGGGCCTCACTATTCAGCTGGCCTGGAACTTACTATGTAGACCTGGCTGACTTCAACCTCACAGAGATCCACCTTCCTTTCCCTCTGGAGTGCCAGGATTAAAAGTGTGCACTGCCATGCCTGACTGTTCTTTCCATCTTGCTAATAAAATGTCCCAAGAAACTAGCTTATTTGTTCTTTTTCTTTCTTGTTCAAAATATTTCATCGGGGGCTGGAGGGATGGTGCAACAGTTAAGAGCACTTGCTGCTCTTGCTGAGGTTCTGGGTTTGATTCCCAAGACCTACATGTCTGTAACTTCAGTACCAGGAGATCTGATGGCCTCTTCTGGCCTCCACGGGCACTTTGTGGTACACTTAAATACATGGAGGCAAAAAACGTGTACACATGAAATAATAAATCTTTAAAAAGTATGTGTCACAAACAAAAACCATTTGGAACGCATTGTGTATTTCCTATACACCATTCACTAAGATAGGCCATACCTCGGAAGCACTGTGCTCTCTGTGAAATGAGGTGGTCCATTCACCATGTACAGTCCTTCTGATCCACGGACTGAAGAAACACAATGGAAAGAACCTTGGTTACTTTGCTAATACTGTTATATTTTTGAATGTTACTAAAAAGCAAAAGGCTTTCAAAATATTAATAAGATCCTCGTACGACAGAATAGTAAAAGTGCATTTTCTTATTCTTACACAAAAACCATATACCTGCATAGAAATAAATATGCACTTAAAAAACTTTGAAACACTATCATCATCAAAAAAGCAACTGTGTTACAATTGAAATGGCAGGAACTTAACTGAATAGGGCTGAATGAAGAGAAGAGTAACAAGTTCAAATCCACGGCAAAGGAAATGGCATCAGAGAAGATGGAAAAAAAGGCATGTGTGGCTAAAGTGGGAAAAGAAACCAGGCTCAGACCTAGAAGAATATTGAGGTCTAAGAAACATTGGTCTGTATTTTAAGAATACAATCTCAAGAGTTTTAAGTAGATTGTTAAAACCAGATTTGCATTTTGAAAAGGTCAAGCTGACACAATGTAGAAAATGAATGAATAAATGGGATGGACTTAGAGAGGATGTGGAGAAACATCCAATGCTCCTGTAGCAGTCCCATGGGAGATTATGCAAATCTGGACCACAGTAGAGTAGAAGAGATGAAAGCTGGATTAGGGTGTAGTATTCAGGGGAAATTAACAGGACTTAGCAGTGGGCTGTTATCTTATCAGCTAGAATTCTTGCTGGCTACACTACTTTAAACACTGAAGAGAAGGAAGTTTAACTGAGGTCCATGGCTACCATCACATGTTTCTGTTTCTGCTACTTATTCATAATCTTCTACCCTTCTCTTGGTTGCTAGGAAAGCAACAAAGTTAGTAGATGGGGGTGACCTAAGCTCCAATTCTGATCCTTTACTTTCTTTCCCAAGAACTGTTAAGAGACAGTTACCAGAACATTGTTATTCTGCCTAAAAATGAACTGGCTCAAATTTCAGGTGTTGGACCATCCCAAAGAACAGGAAATAATTTATAGTTAGAATAAAAGTAAAGGAACTAATGAACAAGACAATATCTGCATCTTTATGGAGCTTCCAATCAGTGAGGAGACAGAAAATAAATCATTAAGTATATTACTTAACAGAAAGGTTGTTAGACATTTGTAAGCTACAGCTGGATGTCACTTTCTCCTATGTAGAACATTAGTTAGGCCATTTTGGGAAGATAATCACCCCATTGCTACCATAGAATAGAATGGAACCTAGCCAACTGGCTTTGTACATTTCAACATTTCAAAATCCAAACTTCATACACAATGATTTATAATACTATATGCTGTGGCTCCTGTGTGCCTCCACTGTGTGCTGAGCATTAGGGATTTAAAACAAAACAAAACAAAACAAAACACAATCCATCACTGTATCCAAAACAATTTCAAGCTAGGCGTGGTGGTACACTATGATCCCACTACTCAGGAGACTGAGGCAGGTGCACATAATTTGAGGCCAGTTTGATCTGCTACAATTTGATTTAAACACTGATGATACCCATTCTAAAAACCTATAATGAAGTTTATAATGAATCTGTGTCAGAAAATGTCCTAGATTTAAAAACTACGAAGGTTTGAGGACCTTGTTTTCTTTCCTTCTTTTGGGGTGGTGGTGATGGTGCTGTTGCTGGTAACCAACCCAGGGCCTTATATAAGTTAAGGTGAGGATATAATATATATATATATAATCTACAGCCCTATAGTTTCTTTACAGCATTAAAATTCTGCTACCTCACAGGCAAAGCAATACTAGTTTCTATCACCAAAGCAATAATCTGCTGAATATTACATATGCTATAGTAGAACGCAGAATAGGTCATTTTGACCTATATTGTAATTAACTTTTGTTTTGTTTTTTAGAGCTAGAGTCTCACTATGTAGCCCTGGCTGGTCTAGAACTTACTATATAGACCCGGCTGGCCTTGAACTCAAAGAGATCCACCTGCCTCTGCCTCCTAAGTGCTGGGATTAAAGGTGTGGGTGCTGAGATCAAAAGTGTGTGCCACTATCCCCAACATAATTAACATATTAATAAACATCAGAGGGATGAATCAAAAATGAATTTTTCTAATTAGGCAGTTTATTATGATACCTTATTTGTACATTATATAGAAATTCTGCCTGGATAAGGTTACTCTTACAAAGGTATAGTAGACTCTAAGGCACTAAGAGCACTTTTTGAGAATTTACAGATAGGTCTAAAATAGCAAAATGGGACATTGTCAGTGCAGTCCCAATAAAGCTGCAATGTAATTAGAAACAGATGCAATCCAGCTACTTGGTTACCCTCACTCCTGGCCCAAGCATACGTGCTTTGACTAAAAACATTTCCCTAGCTCACCTCAACTACCTCACTACCTAAGCTCCGACACTTCAAAGAGGTAGCACTGGTCCTCTGTATTTGTGATTTTGCTATTATCACCTACCAAGTTTACTTCTAGAAATTTCAAGGTTTCCGTTCATTATTAAGGCAGCAGTTATACCCCAGAAGTCACAAAAGTAGCAGCAATATGGTGGGAACTCAGTATTCTGGACAACCAGTAGGGTTTCTTTTTCTAAACTTTGTATTTCAGACCTATATTCCAAACTAAGGCAGACAGAAAACCCTAAAATAAAACCCTAAAATAGTAAGAAAAATGAACAGATTGTTTAAAGGAATTTAGTAAATGGTTCAGTATTGATGGATCACAAAATAAAATGAGGTGGCAATAATGCCAAGAGCTAGCCCAAGATTATAAACTCATCCATAAGAGCTAAGATTTACATGTCTGAAAAGGGAAGAACATTTAATGGATTTTTTTAATTACTAATTTTTTATTGGAGTTCAAATAATCATTTAATATTAAAAATTCTAAGAAACAGCTGCGCGTGGTGGCACATGCCTTTAATCCCAGCACTTGGGAGGCAGACGGATCTCTGTGAGTTCAAGACCAGCCTGGTCTACATACTAAGTTTCAGGACAGCTGGGGCTACCGGGAGACCCTGTCTCAAAAAAGACCAAAAAAATAAATAAATAAATAAATTTTAAAAATCTAAGAAACAAAGTTATCTTTATGAAACTAGAGAAACAAGTTACTTAATTACATAATTATGCCATTTAAACCTCAGAGGGCTGGAGACAGGGCTCAGCTGTTAAAAAGCACTTACTGCCAGAGGACTCCAGTTCAGTTGCCAGCATTCACTTGGGGGTTTCTCAATACGACTGGAACTCCAGTTTCAGGGGATCCTCTGGCCTGAGGATCCTTACACGCATGCATGCATGTGCACACACACGCAGTACACACTCACGCGCATACACACACACACACTAATAATTACAGCTACCATTTGATGAATATTTGGTGAATAAATTGTAATCTAATTGAACAGTAGGCATGGATCTTAAACCATCTTAAGACAATGGCAAGAAGTGCAAAAGCTTTGCAGTCTCAGAGGGTTGTAACTCCCCCTTCTCAGAAGTCGCGTTTTCTCTTAACGATTTCATCATTTTTCTATGTCAAGTCTGAGTCAAGACTTTTTTCCTTTCCAGTTTTTTCTCTCAATTCCTCTTTACAACACTCACATACTCAAGTCACACCCTAGTCCTGCACCTTTCCAGACATTGGTGAAGGCTTGTTTATTTTTTTCAAAGTACTACAAACTGTCTCAGCTTTAAATTCTTGGGGGGGGGGTGTCTTCTAATGTTCTCCTTCTAAAATGCTCACAACTGTTTCGACTCTAAAGATTAGAATATCACTACTATGAAGGAAAGTTCCTAGAAGAACTCCTGCACCTTGGACTGATTTCCTGCAAGGCTCACCAGCTGTTTAGCACTCTGGAGATTGTGGGGTGTCTGGAATGTTGCAGGTCTGGAGCCTATTCACAGATTATCTGAGGATATCTTTAACTCCATAAATAGCCAAACACTGCCTACATCTGTTTCTGAATTAACATTCTTGTTGCGACTAATAAAATGTATTAACTTAGCAGGCCACCGGATCTCACCGATCAAAAAGCTAACTGTTATCAGATAGCATCTGAGACCTTTAGTAGAAACCCCCTGGCTTTGCCATGACCTGCCTACTAAATGTATTCACTAAGGTATTTGAAAAGTGTCTTGATTTATGACTTTTCTTTGTTCTGTTACTATAAAAACGTAACTGTTACCACGCTGGGACTCGGAATTTGTGGTAACCTGAATCTGTGTTCCCAAGCCATGGTCACGCATTTGGCTCCAGAATAAACTCTTATCCCCTTTGAAGTGAGAGTTCCGCTTTTGCGTAGACACTACCATGCTGGCTGCTCACCTTCTTCGGGAAACCTGTCAGTCCTACAAACGTCATTAAAACCGGGCGCACAGAATTTGTAATCACTAAAGTCCCAGCCGTCTTAAACGTGTGGAGTCAAGTGTTCATCTTTTATTGGAGAGGCAGAGGACTTAAGAGGGGTCCAAGCAACACCAATTTTGCAAGCCAGAAATCACAAACCTAACTAGAACTTTCTTTTTCTCATCTTGTATTCCTGTGGAAGATGAAGAACGACGGATGAACACACGGGAGGGACTACCAGACAGAGGCTTTACTTCCTATTGGTACACTATTGCCAAGAAAGTCCAAAGGCAGGCTGGCCCTTCCGCAAACCACGAGAAAGGGAGACTCGGAACCCTAGACCGGCCAGGCGGTTCTCCAGGGGAACGACCCAAAGATCAACCCCTCGGAGGACAGCATCTCTTGCTTTCGGAACTCACCTGTCAACAGCGGCGTGGACGGCGCCATCTTGTCCCGGAAAAAGAAACCCATGCGCTGGGGTGAGAGTTCAACGAAGGCCGAACCCGGCCACTACACGTCTCCTGAAGCGTGGAGACTGCTAGTGGCTGTTTCCGGGGCCACCGGCCTGGGGGAGGCGGGCGGGGGTGCACGTCCGGTTTCGAGCGCGCACGCGCAGCTCGGAGTCCTCGCCCGGCCGAGAGTGGAAGGGCCGGACTGGGGCGGCCGCTCGCCCTCATCCTCGCTCTCCGGCGGGCGGAGTTCTGCACTTCCGCGGGGCGGAGCCGGGCGAGTGCTGACGTTGGCAGCCGAACCGGAGTAGCTCAAGGCTGCGGGCTGGTCTGTGCGGTGGTTGTTCTTCCTTCCCCTTTTCCCCACGCTCCGGGCGGCCGCTAGAGCCGCGGCGCTAGAACGCCCGGCCCGCTCCGCTTCCGGCGCCCTCCGAGCTCCGCCGCCCCGGCCCTCAGCGCTGCGCGCCCGCTCTCCATCCAGGCCCAGCGGCCGTAGACGGTGCGGGCACCACGAGCCGAGCATCCCGGCGGCCCGGGAGCGGCGAGCGAGCGTGTCCGAGCGGGGCCTGGGGCAGGTGGAGCCGCGAAGATGGTCGCCAAGCAGAGGATCCGCATGGCCAACGAGAAGCACAGCAAGAACATCACCCAGCGCGGCAACGTCGCTAAGACCTCGGTAAGGGAGGAGCGGGCGTCCCTCTCCTTCGGCCGCCGGGGCGGAGGCCCGCCGCCAGTTCTCCCGGACCGGCTGAGTGCGGGCTCCAGCTGCGCTGCAGTGCTGGGCTGCAGACCTGGGGTGCGGGCCGTGGGAGCCCCGGATCCAAGTGCTTTCTCTGCCTCTGAAACTGGATTTTCCTTTTTGCAGAGAAATGCCCCCGAAGAGAAGGCGTCAGTAGGACCCTGGTTATTGGCTCTCTTCATTTTTGTTGTTTGTGGCTCTGGTAAGTGTTTGGGGGCGCTCCGCTTGGTTTGGGATGACGTGGTGACCGCACAGTGGTGTGAGCCCTACCGGTGTTGTTCCCAGCCCACCTGCCGAGAGTTCCACCAATTGTTTCATCTGAATCAGATTGTACCAACGAGGATGGTGCCCCAGAAACTTCTCCCACCCCGATGTGTGCGCTCACAAGATTAGAAAAGGGGTCAGATCTTCCTAATGATCCAGTTGGCAGAAATTTAAGATCCAACAGCTCTTGGAATAAGAATGATTTGCAACCCTGTTATCCCTTCCTTTGCCTAAACCTTTGACATTTGTACATGTGGATAATAGAACTTGATTGAACTGGGCCCAAATCTAAGGTCTTTTTATCAAAAACTGGATAGCTTTTATAAAGTAAAGTTAGTGAAAAGAATTGATTATAGTGGAAATATTTGTTTGGCAATTTAATGTATGAGGCAAGTGCTTTTAAATTTTTTTAAGTTTGACATGTTAAGAAAAATTATCAAGGCAGCTTATTGTTACGGTGATAGAATCTTACCTCTACAATCTATTACAGAATGTCTTTCCATTTATTGTTTTAATACATAAGCTGTTAATGTTGGGGCAGATGATTCTGTTTTCTATATTCAAAAACTGAGCTATCTCTTTAACATTTTACTTTGTCTTTCTCCTAAACTTACCAACGGGAAGCCTTCTTGATAAATGGCCAAGAGCTAACCAGTTTATATAACCCAAAGATTATTGAATTTCAGCTTTGTGAGAATGAAGAAACACATGTATTGGAGGCCAAGTCTTTTAAGGATACTTAATTATTTAGAGATTAACTAAAATAAGTCTATGGTAGAAAAGCTTGTTTGCTTTGGTGCTTTTGAGTTCTTTCTAAAATAATACCATATCTGGCAGCTCTGTTGGACACCTACAGCCAAAATTCAAGAAGCCTGTTGGAGAAATAATAATTTGGGTCCAGGATGTAGCCTTACTGTGGCATATTTAACCAGCATGCATGAAGCTCTGGGTGCCATGCCAAGTACCACAAGACAATAATAATTTGTAGACATTTAATTGTTTTAGTGGGATAAACTTTCCTTCACTTCCTATTACAATAAAGTTAGATTAGCATTTGAAAATGATTATACAGTTACTCTGGATTTTGTAGCTACCTTAATAGACAACTTTCCAGTTGACAGGCTGTTTTGTTCAAAGCTTATCTTAATATTTGCTCTTTCTCTTTACAGCAATTTTCCAGATTATTCAAAGTATCAGGATGGGCATGTGAAGTGACTGACCTTGAGATGTTACCATTCTCCTGTGAATTTTAACTTGAACTCATTCCTGATGTTTGACACCCTGGTTAAAAACAATTCAGTAAATCATCCTGCCTCAGAATGACTCCTTCCTATCATCCTTCCTGTGTCATTCCAAGGTTTATTCACCAGTCATTCCAGGTTTTCTAGTCCATACCACAGTGCCTTGCAAAAGCACCATATGAAAAAAGCAATAAAATTTGATGATTAAGTTCCAATAGTAGACCTTACTCATTCAATAGAAAATGAGTTTTATGTGGTTATTAAAACAGTATAGTTAATTAGATTAAATCTGTGTAGACAGGGTATAGATTTTGTTAACCCTAAGGTGTAAATGCAATTAGCTTAATTTAAAATTTGGAATCTTAAGGTTTTCTATAGCTAGGCACTTTATTACTCTCAAATGGAAAGCACACTCCATTACAGGGTCATAGTAAGGTGCTTACAAATGGACAACCGCACAGCCTAGTTTTGCCACAATTGTATCCACGTATGGTTTTTTAAAAGCTTCAAAGGCATAATATAAGCAGAGATGCTTATAGCTCTGTCTGTTTTAATGATAATGTTTCTATTACACAACCTTCAACTTCACATGAGTATTAGTAACCTAAGGTCCCATTTAAAAAAAACTTGCTTTAGCATTTTGAAACTTAATCAGTGACTGCAGTTTCATGAAAGGCTATCACAGTGGGGTGAAATCAGGGAAGGTTTGTGTATGTCAAACTGATTCACCAGAATTAATTTTTCAGGTTTGTTATACTAGACAAAATTTAAGGGAAAAATACTTTAAGAAATAAATGCCTCATCCGAACATGTAGAATCCCGTGTGCCATGAGACATCTTAGCATGTTAGTAGCACTTTTAGTACCAGAAAGGCACATCTACTAAAAAGTTGCACATGGTATGGAAATTGTTTCTTCCAGATTTCTGATTGAAACGCCCTTAGCATACTAGCTATGTCAATCTAAAGTGGCATTTGGAATTAAATGGATTTACTGATGAGAATCAGTCTAGTCTTCCTTTGTATGGTTTTTTTTGTAGGTTATGATTGATCAAGTCTCCTTTCTAGTAGTAAGGTGAGGGTGATGAGGCAGGTTTTGGGTTTTTCTAGTGCTGTTTCTGTAAGTATTGGCTGTTTATATACTTAGCCATAACTTGGTGCAAAAAGCTGAGCACTGTATTAATGAATTGGAAGAAGCCTGCTTACGTTTGCTTTGTTAATTGCCTCAGGATGTCTCTTGAAATAAGCTGTTTTCAAAGGAACAGAAGGGAAATTTACTACCTAGTCTATAAACAGTATAAACCTCACAGGGGACTCATCCCCTCATGTGGAGCAAAGGAAAGGAGAGGTAAAGACGCACAGGACGCAAGTCCTGGGACAGGAAGAGAGCTGACCTGTGTCTGCAGCTTCATGACTGACTTGGTACCTGCCTTTCACTCAGTCAATCAAACCTCCCTGTCCTTCCTTCCCTCTTTGAAGCAAGTTTTGGTCAACTAATTCTATTTTACTCTGACTTTTAAAATGAAAGCTATTACTCTAAATTTATAATAGGTGCCTTATTTGCTTTGAATCAAATCATTCCATTATCAGACTTCCCTCAGTTTACTATAGATAATTGGCTTTAAGGTATTTTTGTCTTTTAAACAAACATACAGACTTTTGATTAATTTGTTAAGTTACTGTAGCTGGCAATCATTTTACATTTGTAAAATTGCATTCCCTTTGTATCCTGTGTGTAACTTGCCAATTGAGTGCATTTTATGTTCAGGTTGGACTATGCATGTTTGGGTAAATGAAAGCTGTGTCTGTTTGATTTATGGTTTAAAATAAAGTTCCCTGAATATTTGATGGTTTTGTTGTAAAAGACAATGATTTTGCACACTTATTATTTGAGTGTACTTTTAATAGTTAATAGGAACTTATCTTAAAGAATGCTTAGTATCCAAAGGCACATGTGTGAGGTCTGTAACCGGAGATGCAGGAAGAGAAATGTGTGAAAACAAAACGAATTAACTTCTTCATTGACGATATATTATTATCCAAGGCTGGTTCAAAGAAAAAAGCACATCTTTGAAATCTGTGTCCTACTTACATTTTTATGTGTTATCTAATGTTGAGCACAGCGTGAAAATTACCCAGTTACTCTTAGTGATTTAGCTCTAACATTTTTAAGGAGTTGTTAATCATTGCATTGTATGTGCTTAGTTGTATATAATGTTGCTGGAAATAAAGTAGGCTTCCAAGTAACACAAGATTTTCATTGTAACAGGATGCATAATGTAATGGACTACATTAAAGAAATGTACACCTGTATATTCAACTGTAGGGCCGTGCTTCCTGAGATGACTGGTGTACTTTTGAATACAAAGGACTACCACGCAGAGCAGTTTGGTTTTAGGGCTTAGTACCAGGTCTACCAACAAATCATTGTGCTTGGCATCTGTAAAACTTAGAATACGGTCAGTTGCTCCATTCAGAAATTGTTGCTGAGTTTGATTTGCCTTCCCCCCCCCTTGTCAGGAATAGGGATTGACTTCAATAGCAAATTGACTTTGTATATTAGAGTATTTCTGATTGCTGTGATAAAACACTAAACAAAAGCAATTTAGGGGAGAGTTTATTTTGGCTCAGAGTTCTTCCATTTTATTGTATCACAGTGGCAAGTGCTGGGGGGAGCTGGTCCCAGTCCCATGAGGAACAGAGAATAGTGAATACACAGGCAATAGTACTTGGCTTTTACGACTACGAAGTCCAGGATCTTCTGCCTAGGGAATGGTGCCACCCACGGTAGGTGGGTTTTCTCACCTGGATCAAGACACTTCCCTACAGGCATGCTCGTCTCCCAGGTGATTGCCAGTTTTGTCCGGTTGACAACACTGGCCACACTTCCCTTAGAGCTTTTCCTATCCAAATTTAGTTTCACTGTACCTGAGTGTACTGTGCTTTATCTTCCAAGTTGGATTAGGATAGTCTTATTTAGAAAAAGTGCTAATCAGCAATAAAAATGCTAAAAATAAAGAGAAAAATTAACCAAGCTTTAATGGTTCAAATTCATGTACATTACAAAAACAAAAGCGATGGGAAATTTGCGGACAAAATAAGCATTTTTTCCATTGACTACTGAGTAGCGTGCAGATGGAACTAACTGAAGAGCCCCAACACTCACAGTTTTCAGTGTAGTAGGCAGGGCAGGCAGCAACAAAAAACATGACCAAGATTGTGATAAAGGAAAAGCCAGATCAATGATCTTTGATGTCACAGATCTAATGGGGAGCAGAAACAAAAACCACAATTTTCTGACTGTACCAAAAACCATAGACTCGATTGCAAAACTTAAAGAACACTTCTTTTTTCACAAGCATTTTGTTTCTGCTTTTAGAAAAGCCTTAATTTTTTTTTTCAGGATCCAATTCAAAGAAGGAAAAAAATTGAAGCCGGGTGTGGTGCCACACGCCTTTAGTCTCAGCTCTTGGAAGGTGGAGGCAGGTGGATTCCTGTGACTTTGAGGCCAGCCTGGTCTATATAGTGAGCTCCAGGCCAGCTGGGGCTACAGGGAGACCCTGTCTCAAAAAGACAAAAAGAAAAAAAACCCAAAGTGAACCTGAGTGACATTTGCTTTGGATGTCTCCCGTATAGCAGAGTGACGCAAAAATTGAATCAGTAATGTTATCAGTATTTGATTTAAAGTTTTTTTCATCTGTGGAGAAATAATTCTAAAATAAAATTATTTTTTGAATAATTATTAGGACTTTGGCATGGTGGTGAATGTCTGTAATCCCAGCACTTGGAGGCTGAGGCAGGAGTACTGGCCAGAGTTCAAGACCAGCCTGGGGTACAGAGTGGGACTCGGCACCAAGAAGGGGGTGTAAGACCAAAGGTCTCCTTTTTACCTTAAAGATACTCTCATGAATCCTGATGATTTTTTTCAGAGGTAAAAATCTGAAGATACACTAAACTTTATGGGCTGTTTCCACCGGCATGAACAACTCTAGCCTTGATTTTCAAGGACTTCACGATGTGACTGAACTTGCCCTTCTCAGCCTTTGTCCTTCCCAGCTTCCCAGCATAGACTTGTTCTAATCTGTGTGTTTCAGAAACACGTGGCAGCACTGGCTGTCCGATTAGCTTTTGCTGCTTCTCTGCCCTGGACCTGCTGTTACTTACTAGATCGCCATGTTTGTTAGTTTTGTACCTCAGTTTCTTAGATCAAGCATGGGCTCCGGGACAAAGCCTCTTTTTATTCAGTTTCTTGTACTCTCACCACTTCACAGCTAGGACAGCTTTAAACACATAGTGAGAACTCAATGTATTAGCTGAGTGCGACGGTGCAAAAGCAATAAATACACACTTTATGTTCTCAGAATAATCCTTTAAGAACTGTATCTTCCTGCTGGTCATGGTAGTGCATGCTTGTGATCCCAGCACCACAAATCTGAAGCTGGAAGATAGGTTAGGCCAGGATAGGCTACACTGGGATCTGTGCTCCCGAAACAGAAAAAGAAAATGTAGTTCCCGTAATCCCAGCTACTCAGGGCTACAAAGTGAGTTCAAGGCCAACTTGGGCAATTGAGAACCTAACTCAAAAATTTTAAAAGTGAGTGCAAAGGTTGAGATACACTTCAGTGTTCGATGGCTTGCCTAACATGCGTGAGGCCCTAGGCTCAATCCCCAGTACTCGCAGAGCAAAATTTAAAAAGCCCACCACGGGGCTGGAGAGATAGTTCAGCAGTTAAGAACACTGGCTGCTCTTGCAGAGAACCTGAGTTTGATTCCCAGCACCCACATGAAAGATAACAACCTTCTGTAACTCCAGTGTCAGGATCCAACACTGTCTTGTGACCTCCATGGGCACTGCATGACATAGGTACACTTAAATGCAAGCATGCAAGCAGTACAATACATAAAATAATAAAAAGTAATTAAAAACCCTACAACAAAAATCTTTCCTTTTAAAATATTTTTTAATTTTTTAAAGTTTATTTTTTTTGGTCTTTTTGAGACACAGTCTCCCTGTAGCCCCAGCTTTCCTGGAACTCACTATGTACACCAGGCTGGCCTTGAACTCACAGAGCTCTGCCAGCCTCTGCCTCCTGAGTGCTGGGATAAAAGGCGTGCACCACTATGCCCAGCCTATTTTTTAATTTTTTAAAATTATTTTTATGTGTGAATGTACTGCCTGCACATGTGTAAGTGCACTCGTGTCATGTAGTACCCAAGGAGTTCAGAAGAGGGAGTCAGATCCCCTGGAACTGGAGTTATGGATGGTTGTCAGCCATCATATGGGTGCTGGGAATCGAACCTGGTTCCTCTGCAAGAGTGGTCAGTGCTCTTAACCACTGAGCCATCTCGCCAGCCCTCCCTCCCCCACAACTTTGTGTTTTATAAAATCCTCTAACCCTATTGTAACAGTCTACCCCACTGCTTCCACCCTAGTGACTCTGGGTTAAGAGCTGGGCTCAGTACCCACGTTCGGTTTCTTGGTCTTTGAAACAAACTCACCCTGGATAGGCTATAAGCCTGACTTTTGGAAGGCTTGACATTTGGAACTACATCAACTGTGTGATATCTGTCCTCTAGTCATATTCTAAAAGGTCACAGTAAGTGTTGTTGAGAAAACCAAACATCGCTTTATCAAAGAAAGCTGACACCTCCCCACACTAGTCAGTCTGGTTATAAAAGTGAAATAGCACCTTTGCCTTTCAGAGTCTGTGCCTGGGCATGGCGAATTGCCCTCTATTCCAGCTCCATCCTTAGATACAGGAAGAGGCGACAGTGCCACATCTGTCCTCCACTCTGGACCCCTGCAAACCTGATGGTGTACCCCACACCAAATCCAGCCCTTGGGAGCTGATTGCTTCTGCTCACAAAGGCTTCCTTACAGCCACACCACAGTGACTAGCATTTAGGATGCGGTGTGGTTACCAGACCAGATCTCACACATTGAGCAAGAGACTCTGGGCCCTTTGGAGAAAATTCTGTCCATCCACAGAGCCACACAGAGCACTGGACGCAGGAGCACTTAGCTGCAAGGCATTCAGGAGAGCCTGGAGACTGAAAGTGCTGCAAGTTTGTTTTCTGTCAATGAAGTCTGTAACTGCAGCTTCCAGAATACAAATGCATTTGGGATTGAGTCCAAGATGGTAATTTCCAATAAGGTCTTATCATAAAGGTAAATAAACAGGAGTATCAAAGCACATTTCACTTAGCTCCAGCCCCAGTCAGGAGGGAACAACCTGCCTGTTAATCCTAGATGGATTGTGTGGAGAAGAAAGCTACTGCCCAGGATGAAAGCCACACCCAACTTTTAATGTCAGTCTTTCTTGCTTTAGAACAGTATTAAGATGTTTTCTGACGCAAGAACCTTTTTTCTGCTAAACATGCCATGAAAATCTATCTGCATTGCCAGCTGCACACAGGGAAAGCCAACGAATGGAATCTAATGCCCAACGTAGTCTAATTTCCTGCTACTCAGTGTCATCCTGTGACCAGTAGTAACCTGGAACCCTGTTGAAAATGCAGCGTTTGGCTCCCCGTCCAAGGTCCTCTGAACCGAGCCTACATTTTCACAGGATCCTCTCACCATGGTCTGTCTTCAAACATTGAAAAATGTTGAAAAGGACTGGGTTTCTATTCCAGCTCTGGCACTAACTGACTCCATGGCCTTAAACCTCACAACCTCCTTTCTTTGTCTGACTGAGGAAGAGGAAACACCCTCTGTCTCAAGCAGCTGCTATGAGATCTAATGAGGTAAAAACGCTTTGAATAGTTAAAAATATTAAATGCAAACAAGATACCACTGACTGTGAACTAGAAAAACAAAGACATCTGATAGGACGAAGGGCTTTCCTCACTGAAGACAAAAGAAACAATAGCCTTCATGTTAGCCAGGCAGGAAGTCACCATCCTCTGAAAAATCACCTGCTATTTATAGTTTTCACATTGTCATTTACCTTCTCGAAGTTTTGCCGTTTGAATAACCACCGAACACTCATAGGATTGTGACTTTTGTCCAGCTGTTCAGCCCCACCATGGATTGTGTTTTGCATGTATCAGGTCCTCAAGATCTGCTGCATTGGAAAACAGAAAATGGAGAGGAGAAATACTGTTTCCCAAAGTTTGCTCACTCACAGGGGTTAGCCCTGCTTCAAAGGGCCTCATGAAACCTTTTCCAGTACTGTATATATGGCAGAATTGTCACTCTGTACATGAGAAAGGCAGTATGCAAATGTACACATTTAAAAACTTGCTCTTGGAAAATGCTAAAATTCTCATTAAAAGAAAACAAAACTATTTAGAAGCAATATGTGGAAATGATTTGATTCTTTTACTCATTTAAGAAATAAACTGGGCTGGAGAGATGGCTCGGAGCTTAAGGGCATTAAACTGCTCTTGTAGAGGGCCCAGGTTTGGTTCCCAGCACCCACATGGTGGCTAACAACTGACCATAACCCCAGTTCCAGGGGAATCCAGTGGTCTCCTCTGACTCCATAGGCATTGCACAACATAGCTGCACTTACATACATGCAGACAATACACTCATACACATAAAATGAAAATAAAATCTAAAAAAACAAGAAAAAAGAAAGAAACTTAGGCCATGTGTTGTTGCACACACCGTTAATCCCAGCACTTGGGAGGCAGAGGTAGGCAGCTCTCTGTGAGACTGAGGCCAGTCTGGTCCAGGTTACCTGGGGCTACAGGGAGACTCTGTCTCAAAAGAAAACATTTTAGATAAAGATAGATTTTACATGATAAAGCTTAAAGATAGTATATATGATGATTAAAGGTTATTAAAGTTTCTAAGGTCAAAATTCAATACATTATCAAATTTATATTTAAATCATGCAGCTTTCTTAAAATGTTGATTTGCTCATGGTAACATCTACAACATTAAAATTATGCTTAATCAAGATAAAACTGCTATTTGTGTGTTTTTCATTAAAGCCTCCATCTGCTGGATAGCCACTACCTTAACAGTAGGAGAAATTTTATTTAAAAAGTTAGTTTTGGAGCTGGAGAGATGGCTCAGCGGTTAAGAACACTGGCTGCTCTTACAGAGGACCCAGGTTTGGTTCCCAGCACCCACATGGGGACTAACAACTGCCTATAACTCCAGATCCAGAGGATCTGACACTCTCTTCTGGCCTCTGTGGGCATTGTATGCATGTGGTGCACTTAAATACATGCAGGCACATAAAATAAAAATAAATATTCAAAAAAATTTAAAAAGTATATCCATAACAGCCCTACGAAAACCCATCTTTGCTTTCTGGTGCCTTCTCCCACAATCTCTCCTAACCTCTCTTAAACATAAAAAAATGTGAGTTTCAGAGAGCCAGCGCTTTTGGGCACGCTCTCCTCTGATGGCACCTGTCCTATCATGGCCTTCTGTTTACTCTTGAGTCCTTCCTCTCAACAAATTCAATTCAAAATAATTTAAAAACTCTTCACGGGCCTCTTGACTCACATCTGTGATTACTCCTTTAATGACTATTTTGATTGCTACATTTCTAGGCCCCTCTCTAATCTACCTACTGACTCAATTCATCCAGACTATTGTTCAGCATACTACACAGACTCATATGGATGATGTCCTCCTGAAACTGACTTCTGACCCAGAGACCAACACTTGATTATGCCATACTACAAGATGGAGGCCCCACCCTAATCCTATACCCCAATAACCAGCTCGAAGAAGCCAGAGACTTGAATTTGATGCCCATCACCCCTTGGACCGCCTGTTCTAACTCCTTTTCCTATAAAATCACGCCTCTATTTCTATTTTTATATAAACTAACAGGCTGGAATGTTAAAGATCTTCTAGCTGCTTTTCTCCCCCATCTCAAAATCAGACCACACCTCCCCCTGCAACTGACAGGCACTTGATGTGACAGCAGGCTTCCATGGGAAAAGCAGCCCAGCTTCCGCACCCTGCGGCCCAAGACCAAGGCGACTTTGAACTATGGTCCCACCAGAGCCTGCCTCTTGGCACATAGGTTAGGTCACATGGCGCTTTCTCCCTGCCTTCACTTGGAAACCTATAAGAACCCCTTTGTTCTGAGGATTTGAAGTCTCTTTCCTTAAGGACCCCCGTCATGCTGTAACATTGCAATTATATTTTCTAATGCAGTTCCTCTCCAGATTTGAAACGAAGGCTCTCCCTTTTCAAGGCCCAGATGCACCCTATGGAATGATGATGCTCTGCTTCCTCTACTGCTCTCCCACTTCAGGCCTGACCATGGTGGTTGTGAGACTCTCTTAATAAAGCTCATTCTGAAGGGTAGTTTTGAGTCAGTGCCTTTCCATGAACCTGTTGATTTCCTGCTTAGTTTTAAGATATAACAATTTTTATAATAGCTAGATATTATGCATTGAGTTTTAAAATATTTTAATTAAAAACATCTTCAAATATGTGTAAAATAATGATGTGTCAGTATGCCAAAGTTGCTAAAATTTTATATTTGCTTTAAATGTTTGGTTTTACATGTATGAATACAGGCTGGGGTGTAGTTCAGTGCTTGAATGCAAGTTTAGTACTCATTAGGCTCTGGGCTCAACCATCAAAATACCACACGGATAGACACATGATAGACAGACAGACAGACAGATAGATAGATGCTAGCTAGCTAGCTAGATGATAGGTAAGATAGATAGATGATAGATGATAGATAGATGATAGATAGATAGATAATAGATAGATAGATAGATAGATAGATAGATAGATGAAATAGGATGCAAGCACACCTTTGCCTTACTTTTTTATTTTTAGTGTATGAGTGTATTGACTGCATGTATGTAAGTACACCCATGTCATGCAATGCCCAAAGAGGTCAGAAGAGGGATCCCCTGGAACTGGAGTTAGGGACAGTAGTTAGCTGTCATGTGGGTGCTGGGAATCGAACCCGGGTCCTCTGCAAGAGCATTCAGTGCTCTTCACCGCTGAACCATCTCTCCAGCCCCTAGTTGGGATTTTTATATTTAAGTTCTGATATACCCTGAGTTGGTTTTGCATATGGTATGAAGTAAGAGTTCACTTTTATCTTTTTGTATGTAGCTATCTCATCACAGAACATTTTGTTGAAGAATGTTTTTCTACCTTGAATTGTTTGGGCAACCTTGGTGAAAATCAATTAACTGTATGTCCATAGGTTTACTTCTGAACTTCCATTTGAATCTACTGATCTGTATGTTTAGGCTTATTTCAACCCACAGTGTCCTGATTACTTTGCTTTGTGGTACGTTTTGAAATCAGGAAGTATAAGTCATCCAATTTTGTTCTTTTTGAAAGTCGCTTTAGCTATTCTGGGTCCCTTGAGTTTCCACATGAATTTTCAAATCAGTTTGCCACTATCTACCAAGAAGCCTGACCCTCTGCTCTCTCTGTAGTCCGACTTGGGGTGTTGGAATCTTAGCAATGTTGTTTCCAGATCCGCAAGCACAAGTTATTTCTTTTCATTTACAGAAGTCTTCCTTCAATAATGTTCTGCAGTTTTCAGAGTAAGCTTTGTACGTCTGTGAAATTTATTCCTAAGTACTTTTTTCTGTTTGGTTCCCCGTAAATAGAGTAGTTTTCTTAACCTTGTTTCTGTTTGCTTAATGCTAATGTATAGAGGAAATAACAATGTTTTATGTATTAACCCTTGCATCCTGCAGCCTTACTCATTTTATTTGTTGGTTTCAATAGCTTTTAGTAGATTCTTTTCCACATACTAGATTATTTTATCTGCAAACAGGCATACCTTTATTTCTTTCTTTTCTAATTTGAATACCTTTTATTTCATTTTCTTGTATAATCGCCCTGACCAGAACCTTCAGCGCAACGTTGAAGAGCCGCCGCAGCAGCAGGCACGTTTGTGCGGTTCCTGTATCTACCGTTAAGCGTGACTTTAGCTGCGTCCCTAGCCACACCATTAATGTTGCCTTCCTCCTCCCCTGACTCCCACCAAGCACTAATCTGCTTTCTTTCATTCTGAATTTGCCCATTTGGGACTTTAATACAAATGGACTGAGAGAATATGTGGCCCTTTGTGGCTTTTTTTTTTTTAAACTTAGCAGAGTTCTTTCAAGGTTCATTAATTTTTATAGCATGAATCACTGCTCCATTTCTTTTTATTTATCTAGTTGGTGAAATTTAGGGTTTTCTACTTTGAGTTGTCATGAATAATGCTACCAGGAACATTCAAGTACAAGTTTTTGTGTTGAGTGTCTGTGTTTCTTTTCTCTTGGGTACATGCCTTGGAGTATTGATGGGTTTGAGATAACTTTCAACAAAAGTTTATCTCTTATTCTCTCATGAATCCATCGATGGGGAGGCTGACAAATGTGGATATTGGCTATATGGACACTCATTTTAAAGGTGTAGTAGCATTACGCACAAACTTTTTTCCATTTGCTTTTCAACCTAAAACATGTCCTGATAAGAAAACAAAAGCAGTCAGGGTGGTGGCGCACGCTTTTAATCCCAGCACTTGGGAGGCAGGGCCAGGCGGATCTCTGTGAGATCAAGGCCAGCCTGATCTGTACAGTGAGTCCCAGGCCAGCTGGGGCTACACGGAGAGGAGACCCTCAGTTTGAGAAAAGTGAAAAAGAAAAGGAAGGAAGAGAGGAAGCGAGAGAGAAAGAAAACAAGCGGAAGCAAAGCGCCATCACCTGGACGCCAGCCCACATCGACTGTACTGATGGACAGATGCTGCGCTGGTGATTCTGCGGCTGCGTGATCAGAATTTTCCACAATCTATTTAACCAGGCAACGGTATGTGGGTGTTAGGGTGGTTTTACAGTCTCATGGTATTACAAATAGAATTGAAAAAAAAACCCACTTATGTATAATGCTTTTTCACTTTTTATTTTATTATTATTTTTTGAAAGAGGCTCTCACTCTGGAGCCCCTGGCTGGCCTGGAACTCACTATGTAGACTAGGCTGGTACTGAACTACACAGACCAAGCTGGCCTTCAACTCACAGAGATGCACCTTCTTGTACCCCCAGTGCTGAAATTAAAGGCATGTACCACCACACTTGGCTCTACATTTTTGTTTTAAAAAATCCGGTTAGTTCATTTACATACAATTAACAATGTATTAGAGCTGGATTTGTTTGCATCACCATATTTATTTTTTATGTCTATCACATCTTTTAAATGCTATTATTTTAAAATTCTTTTAAAATTCTGTCTATTGGCTTGATTGGGATTCAGGATTTCTGGATTTTACTTGCTTGCTTTGTTTCTTGTGGTGCTGAGGATTGAACCCAGAGTCAGGCAAGTGTTCTACTGCTGAGCAATCCCTCCCCTGTTCAGTTTTTTTGTGTGTGATTTTTTTTTTAAGGTAAATACATCTCAGCAGCATGACACTTTCTTTTGATTATTTTTGTGTATAACTTTTCTAGTTCGGAAACTGGACATCATTCTTTCATTACATTGTAGTTCCTCTCTGGGAGTTTGGGAATAATTTGAGAAAAGTTTAATTAAGCTGAATGTGCAGAATGATGAAATTGTTTTTATTTATAAATCATAACTGTTTTGACACAGTCTTTTGTGCTGTATAGTATTATAATACTAATCATTAAAAGAAGACTCATTTTTATTTTTTAATATAAGACCTTATTAATTTTTTGAGAATTTCACACATGCATGCAATGTATTTTGGTCATATTTACTCCCTTCTCCTTCCCCAACTCTTCCCAGATACATACCCTCCCCCAAAAGAAGATTCAGAGTAGAAATATAATCTAGAATATTTAGGATAGAGATACACAATGTATGACTTTATCCAAATGGTTCAGGAAGAATTTTATATACATAAATATATAAACATAAACACATATGACAGAGACATATATATAAACATACAAACATATATAAACATATAAACATAATATATAAACATACACACATATGACAGAGACAGAGACTGGCATCAAATAGGTACATCAGGGTAAAGGGCATGTGGTTCTTCTTGATATTTTGGGGGGCAACATTTTATAGATTTGAAACTATTTCCAAATAAAAGGTTTTAAAACTCCAATGTATCACAGGATTAAAAAGAAATACCTCTTATCTTGGCTCAGTGGCACTCACCTGCAATCCTAGCACTTGGATGGCAGAATCTGGATCATGAGTTCTAGTTCAGTTTAGTCTACATACTGAATTCCAGTCCAGCCAGGGCTACACAGTGAAACCTCTCAAATTAAACAAACAAAAGAAAAAGATAATCACTTGTTTGTGAAATTTTCCATTCACATTTTTTATAAAGGCGAATACATTTCAATTTTTGATAATGATGGGATGCCACCCAGTGTTCAGTTTCTGCAACTACTAATCCTATATATTCACCTATTAAAAACTGTGTCTGGAAATGTGAGCGGCAACAGGGAGACACAGTCCAACACTGTGCCAATATCCTGGAGTTCCCACTTAGAGACCTCCTCTCAAAGTTTAAAAAAAAATTTTGTAATTTTATTTTTATGTGTATGAGTGCATTGACTGCATGTATGTAAGTGCACCCATGTAGTGCAGTGCCCAACGAGGTCAGAAGAAGGTGTCAGAGTCCCTGGAACTGGACAGTTGTTAGCCACCATGTGGGTGCTGGGAATTGAACCCAGGTCCTCTGCAAGAGCAGTCAGTACTCTTAACCACTGAGCAATCTCTCCAGCCCCTCAAATAAAGTTTGATCCTTAACCAGGCCACAGAAAGAATTTCAGGATGAGTCAGTAAAGCAAAGTTAGCAAGTACATTAAGTAAAGATAAGGAGAGTGTGCGCTTCAGATTTAAGTGCTGAAACACGCACACACATACACACACACATACACACACACACATATCTACACATATATACACAGACACACACACACACATATCCACACATATATACACATCCACACACACACATATCCACACATACACACACATACACACACACACATATCCACACATATATACACAGACACACACACACACATATCCACACATATCCACACATACACACACATACACACACACACACACACATATACACACATATATACAGAGACACACACACACACATATCCACACATATATACAGAGACACACATACACACATATCCACACACCCACACATATCCACACATCTCCACGAGAAAGAGAGAAAGTCATGCTTAGGAAGAGGACAATCAATACACACCTAAGACATGGTGCAGGCGTATCAAGAAAGTCACACTTAGGGTTTTTTTTTTTTTTTGTTTTTTTGAAGCAGAGTCTCCCTGTAGCCCCAGCTGTCCTGGAACTCATTATGTAGACCAGGCTGGCTTTGAACTTACAGAGATCCACCTGCGTCTGCCTCCCAAGTGCTGGGACTACCCTTAGGTATTTTTACAATGGTTATATATATGATTCTGTGGCCCTTTAAGTTACATTGCTCAAAGGATGGAATTCCCAACAATGCTTAAAGATTACACAAAGTAAAAAAAAAAGTTTAAAAATTAAGTAAAAATATACAAGCTCATTTAGTTATTACCCTTATTTATCTGTGTTTTTGAGATGTGATCTCCCTGTAGCTCCAGCTGGCCTAGAACTCACTGTGTAGACCAGCTTGGTCTTGAACTCACAGAGAGTTGTCTGCCTCTGCCTCCCAGTGCTGGGTTTAAAAGTGTGTGCCACCACGCCCAACTCTATTACCCTTATTTTTAAAAAATATTTTATTTATTATTTTATGTGTATGAGTGTTCTGTCTGCATGTATGTAAATCCACCACATGCATGTAATGCCCTAAGAGGCTAGAAGAAGGTGTCAGATCCCCTGGAACTGGAGTTTACCAATGGTTGGTATCTGCCACGTGGGTGCTGGGACTCGAACCCGGGTCTTCTGCAAGAACAGCCATGGACAGCCTGTGCTCTTAACCACTGAGCCATCTCTCCAGTCCCTGTTTCTCTAATCTTAAAGAATTTCCTTTTGCAAATGAAATTGTAAGGTGGTTTTTGTTAGACCACAGACTCTCAAACTGCTTTTCTTTCCCAGAAATCAGGCCATGCTTTCTTGAACTGTTCTCTCTCTCTCTGGGACAGAAAGTTGATAAAGCATGCAGTACGGTGACCTTGCAGCCCCTCCCCCTTGCAACGGCTGGATAAGTCTATGGTCCTATCTAGTACCTGTCTCTGTGTCCCTTGACATGTATGTAGACCAGGCCCAACTCAATCATGTGGTGTGAACTTTATTCACACCCCTGAAAACTTATAAGGGTCAGAAACCTGCTTTGGTCTTAAAAGGAAGTTTTCATTCTCTACATTTTGGCCAGTTGAGGCTTTCTGTGTTAACTACCCTCTGTTGTATGAGGGAGCTTTGCTTTTGACAGTTGAGAAATGATTAACATTCTCTCTATCTCCTGTTCTGCTCACTATGTTCTGAGCTTTAGGTCTAGAGGTTGCATTGTAGATGTGTCACTTAGGGCTGAGCATCTCACAGACACTTATTATCTGTGTTTGATTAGTTGTGGAACTCAGTAATAGTTTCCATCTGTTGCAAGAAGAAGCTTCTTTAATGAGTGGTGACAGGCATACCTGTCTGTAAATATAAGGATACATATTTAGCTGCAGAGTGTGTGTCCCTGGATACCTACCCAGGGCTCAGGGACCATCGTGGAAGAGGGGGTGGTAAGAACCAGGGGTGGTTCTCTAGGCTTCTGAGAACTTGTAATGGTGACAGCATGCACAAGACCCATGCAAACTCAAACCAGACAAAAACTCAGCATGGAACTGGGGAAATGGGCCAGAAGCCCTAACCTTAGCTGAGGGACTGTTGGCAACTGATCATTGCTGGCTGAGGGAGAGTTGATCTTCTTTAAAGGAATGATGCTAGATAGGCTGACCAGGCTCCAGTGGATGAACTCACACTGAGGGACATCAGGGTATACCAACTTGACTTGATAGGCCGGTTTAACCTATATGACAGAATGCATGAAATCTGGTGGTGGGGTTATGGGGGGGTAGATAAGGGAGGGAACCTAAATATGTTTAAGATGTCTTGTGTGAAATGCACAATAATTCAATAAGAATAATTTGAAAAAAATAAATACAGTCCTTGATAATGACAATCATGGAAGTTCTTTCTCCCTTCCAGGCCCATCACGCTGCCTATGGTATGATGCTCTGCTTCTGATGTTCTTTTCTTTCAAGGTCAGATCGTGGCCCCTGTGGTAGTGAGATTGCTCCCGATAAAGCTCATTCTGAAGGGCAATTTCTAGTCGGATCCTTCCCACTAATCTGCTGCTCTATTCTTTCTTTTAAGTCATAACAGTTTTATGAGGTACATTGCTTAGATTTAGGAATGAAGGTTAAGTGTTAATACCTACCGGTCAACTTAAGTCTACAAGTATTCTGGTTCAAGGAAGGAAGGGTTTATTGGTTGCCTTTGACATCCTTGTTTGAGATTAGTTAAGGAAAAAAACCCAAACATTATCTCTGAAGGCAATCTTGGTTTTATCAGCAGTGTTGAAGTTTCCTGACCCCAGCCAACAGGAAATGCAGACTAGATCCCGGGTGAGGAGTCTACCCCTCCCCAGGCCCCCTTTAGTTTTTTCTGTCCTATGCTGCCTCAGAAATGCCTTTTTGTTGATTTCTTTGTGGTGATAATGTAAGACACTATGGAAAGAACGTGTGATGTCAAAATTAGTTAAAAATAGCCACGAACCATTAGAATATGAAACAAACCCATGCTGTAGTCTCAAATGCATTTCTGTCTTCCTTATATTTTGTCAAAATTTCAAGAGGCTATGGAAGTCGCTGGAACCTTCAGAAAAACTAACCTGTGTCCAGATTAGTCAACACCTATACTAATTACAGGGCACAGATTTTAGCCAAAACATCCATTTACTGGAGACAAAATGTTTTCAGCAAGAACACTAGAACACATTTTCTCCTTTCTCAGCTGTCCTGGAACTCACTATGTAGACCAGGCTGGCCTTGAACTCACAGAGATCCACCTGCCTCTGCCTCCTGAGTGCTGGGATTAAGATGTGGTTTTTCAATCCAGTAAACTCCACTCCAGCAAAAGAACAAAGTGGGCTTTACATCTGGGTCAAGAGAATTCAGCATTGCAAGTTTTAAAAGAGGCAAAATACTTTAAAAGGAGTATCTTAAACCAATAAACACACCTCACTCATTCTAATAACTTTTAGTTCACCCCATAGATTATAGCCATGATTTAAACTCTGCAACAGTCCTCAGGAAAAGTAGAATGAAAAATTGAGTTCAATGTTGACATCCTCAGCATCTTCATCATCATCTCTAGTGCCATCACTTCTAGTTTTTGGCATCATTTCTAGGAACAAATGTAACCTGCCTCTGACCGTATTGACCTTCAGATGCCCAGCTTTATTAGCAATATAATACTGTGGAAAATTCCATGCTTACTCCTTAGTAGTCTTCTAATCCTAAGTGTCTGAAGTCTTTATCCAAACCTTTTTTCCAGTTTGTTTTGATGATCAAAATATATTGCTCTTAGTTTTCCATTTCCCAACATTCAGATTACCTGGGTTTAGTGACTGATTCTCCTTAAACACTTTCTCTTTTTAAAAGTTACATTTTGCCGGGCGTGGTGGCGCCCGCCTTTGATCGCAGCACTCAGGAGGCTGAGGCAGGTGGCTCTCTCTGAGATCAAGGCTAGCCTGGTCTACATAGTGAGTTCCAGGACAGCTGGGGCTACAGGGAGACCCTGTCTCAAAAAGACCAAAAAAAAAGTTACAAACATAATTTAACTAATTTGTGTGTGTGTGTGTGTGTGTGTGTGTGTGTACACCACAGCACACATGTGGAAGTAGGAGACAACTTTCGGGGGCTGTTCTTTCCTTTCACCAAGTGGGTCCTGGGGATCAACTTCAGTTGTCATCGGTCTTGGTGGTGGCAGTCACCTTTACCCACCCCAGCAGTAGCTTTCTGATCGCAGATTAATTCTCATTCTTAACTATGTGCCTCTATTCTTGGGCAGACCATTGGTGGAAGTCTGGGTTTCTAGCTCCTCCTCTGGCTTGTGGGTCGCAGAAATCATGCATGTCGTTGTACAGTAGAGGGGAGAACACCAATCTGCATGGGGAACCATCAAACTGAGGTGTCTTTATCACTTCCCCCTTCTTTCCATAGTTACACATTCTCTTTCTAGTTCCTCAGTGAATATATTTTCAACCTAAGCTGTGTGTCCCAGGCTGGCCCTAAACTCATGGTAGTCTTCCTGCCTCAGACTCCCAAGGGCTGGCATTC
The DNA here is from genome assembly GCF_000622305.1 of Nannospalax galili. Taxonomy (NCBI): domain Eukaryota; kingdom Metazoa; phylum Chordata; class Mammalia; order Rodentia; family Spalacidae; genus Nannospalax; species Nannospalax galili. The sequence goes on from NW_008330327.1 coordinate 3,237,732, forward strand.
AAGGCGTGTGCCACCAGTGCCCAGCTCTGGTTCTCCTTCTTTCCTCCCTCTCTCCCTCCTTCTTTCCCTTACTTTCTTTCTTCAGAACTGAGGCGTGAACCTTGCACTTGGCTAGGAAATGCTGTACCACAGAGCTACAGCCCTAGGTATTTTCCTTTTGATCAAAGGTCTTAGAATTTCAACTAGCTCTTTCAATTTTATATTTCCTGTGGGCTTTCCACCCAAATGTGCTTATTATCGTTGTTGTTCTTTTACATGAACTCCTTCCCACCATCCCTCCCTCCTTCCCACCGTCCTTCCCTCCTTCCCACCGTCCCTCCCTCCTTTACTATTGAAGGAGGGCCACTACTGAGAGATTAGAAAGGGACTAGATAAGCCTGCTCCAGAAAGCATCCCCAAACAGAACTGTGGCTCTACTTTGCCCTAATCTGGGAACAGCAGGACCACAGAAAGGCATGTCCAATCAAATTAGTTGCAACCTGATCCCACAAAGGTATCTTTATTTGTATGATAGGAATTCTACGAGGGGAATGATGTATAATGACTGACCCACATCAGGATTGCCTTCGTTTGTATGATGGGGATTTTATGCTGGAAATGGAAATGGTTCACTCTAACTCAGTGAAGACTCTTCTAAAATGAAGGCCTCCCACAGCCCATCATAACACATGGGATTCTTCTACTATGCCTGCTCCCCACCACCTCATCTCACTCACCTCCCCCAAACCCCAGTATACTAAATAAGCTTATTTTCCTTTAACTCTGGTCTAAGGAGAGAATATTTTTGGTCAGTCTGCCTCCTAGCAGTCCTCATATCCCCATCCCCACATTGTTAACTGTGGTGGTTTGAATGAAAATGTCCCCCATAGGCTCCAAGTATTTGGACATTCCGTCCCCAGATGGTGGCGCTGTTTTGGGAGGTTTTAGAAGGTGTGGCTATCCTGGAGGAAGCATGTCACTGGGGGTAGGCTTAGAGAGTTCTTAAGCCTTGCCAGATCTCCAGTTGTGCTCTTGCTTCCTGTGCCTGCATGATGATGTGAGAGCTTAGCTTCTGCTGTTCCTGCTCCAGCCTCCTCCAGCCACCATGCCTCCCTGCCATGATGGACTGTAATTCCCCTGGAACTGTGAGCTCAAATAAACTCTTCCTTGTATAAATTGCCTAGGTCAGTGTTTCTATCACAGCAACAGAAAAGTGACTAACATGTTAACCTATGAGGGAAAGGCATTTTCATTCTTCCTCTCTCTGATTTACACCGGTTATCTCTTGAGTTTCTGTAAGGTTGAGGGTATTGTGGATTGATGAGGAATGTCCCCCATAGGTTCATGTATTTGAACACTTGGTCCCTAGTTGGTGTGCTATTTGGGAAGTTTATGTAACCATTAGGAGGTGGGGCCTTCCTGGAGGAAGTAAATCACTAGGGGGAAGGGGTTTTGAGGTTTTATAGCTTGGCCCCACTTCCCGTTCTCAGTCTGCTTCCTGACTGCCAGGCAGCCTCGTGCTATATAGGGTCAGGCCCTCCCCACCATGGTAGAACATATACACCATCCCCCACCCCAGGGACGGTAAGCCCAAATAAACCCTTCCTTGCTAAGTTGCTTTGTGTCAAGGTATTTTATCACAATAGAAAAGTAACTAATACAGGCATCTTAACTTTTTAGAGACACTTAAAAGACTTAGTTGAGCCCCAGAGGCAATGCTTTCTGGCTAAGGGAAGAATTATTTTGTTTCTCTTTACTCAGTCCCTGTTCCTAGTACACAGCAGCATCAGTTAGCAGGCATGTGTGCATGCACACACAGATAATGCACACACATGCAATAATAACAATAATAATAATTTTAAAAGTTGCACCTCAGGTCCCTTGTGGACACCCAACAGGAGGTTCCTCAAAAAATGCCACATGCTGTTTGAAAAGCCGTGCCTCAAATCCCTTATGGATATCTTGGACCTTTCTTCCCCTAGAGAGATGCACCATTGGGAATTAGGGTCACCAGGCCCCGGGCTCAACATGGGGTGGACCCCTTTTATTCCTTCAGCCTCACCATTGTGATGCGTTCCACAGAACTGGGGTAAAAGTTTTATTTTTATTTTTAAAACATTTATTTTCATGTGTATTTGTGTATTGCCTGCATACATGTAAGTGCACCCGTGTCGTGCAGTACCCACCGAGGTCAGAAGAGGGCACTGGATTCCCCTGGAACTGGAGTTACAGATGGTTGTTAGCCGCCATGTGGGTTCTGGAATTTGAGCCTAGGTCTTCTGCAAGAACAGCCAGTGCTCTTAACCGTTGAGCCACCTCTCCAGCCCAGGTCTTTTGTTTATGCACTTACTTACTTATGTTCATTTGTGTGTGATGGGTGTGAGTACTGCCTTGTGCATGTGGGTAACCTCAGCCTCAGCCTTCACTTCCCACCTTGTTTGAGACAGGGTCTCCTTGCTGTCTAGCACTGCATGTGCCAGGCTCCTGGCCAGCAAGCTTCCAGGGATTCTCTTGCCTCCATCTCCCACCTTACTGTAACAGCACTAGGATTACAGGTGTGTGCTATTGCACTCAGCTTTACATGAGTTCTGAGAATTCATACTCACATCCTCACATTTTCACAGCAAGCACTTTACCTACCACTGAACCATCTCCTTAGCCCATATTTATTTATTATTATTATTATTAATTAATTAATTTTTTTTTTAGACAGGGTCTCATGAAGCCCAGGCTGGCCTCACACTCACTATGTAGCCAAGGATGATCTTGAACTCCAGATCCTCCCACCTTTGCCTCCCAAATATTGGGATTACATGTATGTGCCACTATACCTGGATTTTTTTATTATTAAGTTAATATAAATATACATAACATGAACTTTACCATTATAGCCATTTTTAAGTATTCAGTTCAGTAGAGTTATGTATATTTACATTGTTTTGAAACACATCTCCAGAACTTTCTAATTTTGTAAAACTCTGAATACATTGAACAACTGACCCTTTCTCTGCCTCCCTGGCTTCTGGTAACCACTCTTCCTCTTTCTGAACTCAGTAACTGTAGCTACTCCATTAAGTATTCACTTAGAAGAATCATATACTCTGTGATTGTGTGGGTAGCTTGTTTCACTTAGATAAAGTGTTCCCCAGGGTCATCTATCTTGTACCATGTGTCAGAATATCTTTTATTTTTAAGGCAGCATAATTCATTGTGTGTATAGCTACATTCTTTTTATCCATTCACCCATATCTGGAAATTTTGGCTGGCTTCTACTTTGGTGGTTAGGGAATTTTTTTTTTTTTTTTTTGCTATAAGGAATACTTTTGTAATGTGAAGATAATGTTCAGTAAAAGGAAAGTAAATAAAAATAGATTATGCATCATTTCACTGTACATTTATTCCAAGCAGCTAACCAATCTTAGAAAGTCTACCTTGGTGTGCCGTGTTAGACTCTGTGACCTTATGATTATTTGCATTACACTCTTTGTACAGCTCCCGGTTCTTTCATGGTTACTTTCTGCTAAATGTGAGCCATTTGGCCAATTTGGTCCAGTCAGCTAAGAAAGAGTTACATGGTGATATCAGATGTAGCCATTTATAGGCAGTCTTGTTTCTCTCCATGGGACTATTACACAGAACTATGTTTGTAATGTGCTATGTCATCAGCTTCATCAAGAAAAGCATCATAAAAGTTCCACGAGGACTTTTTATTTGCTCTGGTGCCCTTTATAAGACAATGAAACTTCTAGATCTAACAGCAAGATAAAGTCACAGCTTAGTCATGACCTAGGGCCAGTGGGAGGGGAATAGAAAGGGGGGGTTGGGGTATCCCTCTAGGGAAATAGGCAGGCATGCTATATAAAACAGGGCTTTCTCCAAACCGAAACAGGAAATACAGAAACGGGGAAAAAAAACTCCAGCATTTGGACACATGACTTTGAGTTCCTACTCTAATCTTCAGCTACGCGTAGTGGTCAGAGAACAGACTGGTAGTATTGCGGCAGCTGTGATGAGCAGCTTTCAGCAATGCCAAAGAGACCAAATAAAAGTCAGAAGCATCTTAAGGACGGCCCTGTGCCTAGGCATCCCTGGTCAGACAACCGAGAAAAGCTGCTCCAAGTTGCCAGTAGGAATGTAACAGATACCGCAGCCTCGAAGGTCACCCGCAGTCTCCAACCTTGTCACCTTGCTTGTGAGTCTCCGGGGGAACACACTGGAGTGACTCAGGGTCACCTGTTGAAGCTTCCGTGTTCTTGCGTTCCAGGGCAAAGAAACGGTACCAGGGACACATGGTTAGAAATAGAGACAGTTTATTAAGAAAGGAAAGCACTCTTGAAAATGAGAGTGAGCTAATGAGCTGAGGGAAAAATCCCCAAGGCTGGGCACTGAGGGGCGTGGCCCTTTATAGGACATTTTCTTAGTACCTGCCCCTCTGAAGTTTGTATAGCACGGGTTTTGTTTGCACCAGAGCCGTTCCTTAGCTAAGCCCAGGCGGGGAAAGGCTTTGCCGTCTTTCTCTACATTGGCTTCTTTGCTAATCTTGATACTACAGTCTTTTCCCCACTCGCCTGTCACCCTTTTTTTAAAGTTAATTGTTTTTATTTTATGTATGAGTGTTATACCTGCTTATGTGTAACTGCACCTGTGTCGTGCAATGCCCACGGAGGTCAGAAAAGGGCGTCAGATCCCCTGGAACTGGACAGACGGTTGTTAACCCAGCATATGGGTGCTTGGATTAGAACCTGGGTCTTCTGCAGGAACAGACAGTGCTCTTAACCTCTGAGCCATCTCTCCAGCTCCCCCTTCTTGTTCTTAGGGGAGTCTTCAGGGCGGTAGGCTCAGCCGTCATTGTTAGAACCTCGTCCAAGGTTCTCCTCTGGCTGCCATTAGCATCACCCTGTCTTAACGTTCTTTGGTAACAGATTTCAGAGTCCTGTTTATTTGGCCTTTCCTCATCTAGCCTGATCTTTACCCCAACTTACTTTTCACTCATTGCTCATTCCAGTGGTTAAAGCTGTCAAGCTGTGAGAATCCAAATTGACTTTGTGCCTCTATTGGCTTTTTCCATAATGCTAAAAAGAAGGAAGCTAATCACTACTAAAAGGCTAGCCCTCTGTAACAGATGTTTTCAAACCTCAGCTTGCATCAGAATCAGCTCATGAGCTGGTTAAGACACAAATTCCTGGGGCTGGAGAGATGGCTCAGTGGTTAAGAGCATTGACTGCTCTTGCAGAGGACCCTGGTTCGATTCCCAGCACCCACATGGTGGCTACTAACAGTCCTTAACTCTAGGTCCAGGGGAATCCAAAGCCCTCTTCTGACCTCTGAGGCACTGCACCACACTGGTGGGCTCACATACATGCGGGCAATACACTCATACACATAAAATAATAAAAAATATTTTTAAAAAAGACACTAATTCCTGTGAGGCCTGGCTCCCAGACTTTCTGGGAACGTGGAGTCCACATGATGTCAGTGCTGTTAGTCAGGGGTTGGCACTCAGAATTAACCCCAAAGGTAATAGTATCAGAAAGAAACACCTTTCGTGGGCACTAGCCATTCATTATGTATAGCAAAATTCTATTTCTTTAGTGATACTTTGTCAGTACATGTTCACCACATGTTTAAAAATTATTTTGATTTTTTGATGTGTATGAGTATTTTGTGTGCATATATATGTGTATCAGGTGTGTACAATACCAGCAAAGGTCAGAAGAGGGTGTCAGAGCTACAGATGGTTGTTAGCTGCCATGTGAATGCTGGGAACTGAACTTAGGTCCTCTGTAAGAGCAGCCAGTGCTCTTAACCACCTAAGTCATCACTTTAGCCCCCAACCACAATGTTTTTGTTTGAAACAGGTTCTTACTATGTAGCCCAGGCTGGACTAGAACTTATGATCCTCCTCCCTTAGACTTCTGAGTGATGGGCTTAACATAAATGGTCACCACACCCAGCTTTTTACCACACTGTTATTTTTCATATCTTCAGTTGAGGAAACTATGTCACAGAGGTTAACTAGCTGTCTCATAGGCACACTACAGTTAAGTTCTGGTAGTGGACTATGAGTCTTGACAGTTTCAAAGTCATGAGTTTAAATTAACTTTTATATAAAGGAACAGATCTCATGGCTAGAAATGAATATATCTGCATACATTTTGCACTTATTTATATATAATTCTACAAAAACTCAGAAATGCTTAAGAAAAATAATCAGACTTGTTACTATCTAGGCAACTATTGCAGCTCCCCCGTCAAATATATTTTGTATGTATTGTCCATTATTGGGAACCAGGGTGCCCAAGAATCTTAACCACTGAGCCATCTTTCCAGCCCTGGACTAACCGTTCCTTCCTTCCTTCCTTCCTTCCTTCCTTCCTTCCTTCCTTCCTTCCTT
>NW_008330327.1:3244215-3248486 GCF_000622305.1 Nannospalax galili
ACACACACAAACTGGAGTTCATATATTCTGTCATTTGTGTTAAGGTCTATCTTGTAAAGTTAGTTGTCCTCAGATTGGACTAAGTGATCTTAATTGAAAATTGTAGAGGTTTTCTTCTCAAAATGAAGGGTATTGATGCCCGTTTTTTCTCTCCGATCTGCCCTTCTTTTATATCCCCAACAATCTTCAGTCGTCACAGTATTTATTTCATACTTCAGTCATCTGTGAAGAGGTGACATTACTTTTCCTCTCTCTAATGAGAAGCGCTTTGTTTCTCTGCTCCACTGTGTTTTGATATAGGCTTTTCCAAGAGCTAAGACAAAAACATATTGAGAGTTTGGTGTTTAATAGACTATAATTTAGAACAAATGAGCTCCTTTCAGGTTCTCCACACCTCTGACTATGACAATTTAGAACAGAGGAAAGTCTTGAACCAACATTACTATACTTTACTGAAGTCACACTGTTGGGCTGGAGAGATAGCTCAGTGATAGGAGCTCGAACTACTCTTGCAGAGGACCTGAATTTGGTTCCCAGTACCCATGTTAGACAGCTCGCAGCTGCCTGTAACTCTATCTCCAGGGGATCTGATGCCCTGTTCTGGCCTCAGAGGGCAACTGCATTCATGTTCACACACACCCACACAGACGGACATGTACGCACATAGTTAAAAATAAAAATACCTGGTCTATATAGTGAGTTCCAGGACAGCTGGGGATACAGGGAGACCCTGTCTCAAAAAAGACAAAAAAAAAAAAAAAAAAAAAAAAAAAAAAAAAAAAAAAAAAAAATCTTGAGTGTTCCACTGTTAGGGAAAAAGATTGTTATTGTATATTATCATTAAGAACAAAAAAGGCTGCCAAATAAGAATGATAAGCTCTCAGCTGCAATCTTCATGCAATAACTGGCTACACTAAGCACTCATTACTTAGACAATTCTTTCATCTGTTTTGAGATTTGATAATCTCAAATCTCAGTCTCAAAATGCATTCAGGTACATTTCTTGGCATGAGATATGCCAGTGTTTCTCACACTTGATAGGGCATGCACATCATCTTGTTAAAAATGAAAGCTCTGGCTGGGCATGGTGGCACATGCCTTTAGTCCCAGCACTAGGGAGACAGAGGCAGGGGGATCTCTGTGAGTTCAAGACCAGCTTGGTATTCAAAGCGAGTTCCAGGCCAGCTGGGACTATAGGGAAGGATCCTGTCTCAAAAAGAAAAAAATAAAAAGAAGCAAGTTCTGATTCAGGATGTCTGGGATAGGCTTAAAATTTTGTTTGGTAAGTTTCCAGGTGTTTCTGATCCTGTTGGATGTGAACCAAGTCTTAAACAGCAAGGCAATCTTTTATATCTATCTCCTTAGCAAAATAAAATTCCTTCCTATCTACTCCGGGTACATACTTCCTTTATTAGGTCTCAAAAGTACTTGCTTGTTGCTCTGTAGGAAAAAAAGATTGCATTAATTCTTCCTGCAATGAATTTAATAAACATCAAACTTACATCAATATCTTTGCTCCTGGATCTTCTTTATTATACCGAATCATATAATAAAACAAAAATTGAAGACATTTTGAAGGCGATTAAACTGAATATGCCCAATACAAATAATGTGCATAACCCAACATAAATAAGGAGAATATGAACAGCCATGACCAAGTTCATGAAGGTACCATCAACAACAACCAGATCACAGCTGCTGCCTGGTTGATGACAGACAGGGAATGCCACCAGCTTGTATCACTCGAACTGATTGCTCTGCAGTGTTAAAAGAGGAAAAAACAGAATCATGAAACACAGTATAGACAAAAGAGCAACAACAATGGGAGAGCAATGAAAGATGCAGGAAACAAAGGCAGAGTGAACACTTTACACTTAATAATCCATGGTTTCTTAATTGAGTATTGATTGTAGATAAAGCAATGTGCTCTACGGACATGGTAGACAAGCAGTGTCTCAGATCCTGACTTCATGTATCTTACAATTCAGTAGGGATACTGACATTGAGAAGATATCAATCCCCACTATTTGTGGAGTCTTATGTTTATAGATCTGCTAGGTATTAGTGTATAACAGCTGCTATGACAACAGAAGAGTACAGGTTCACAGTTCTGGAAAGTCCCAGAAAATCTATCTCTTGCAAGGCCTCTTCTTGGCCTGCAAATGGTTGCCTTCTGGTCACACTGCACAGGCAGGTGAGGAACAATGCAGAGGAAAGGAAAGGCTTCACTCTATGACCTTATTTACCCCTAAGGTACTGACCAAACCGACCCCATTTTGGATAAAGTAGCCATCTTAGAAGCTTAGCCATAGTGTATTTCAGCTCAAGGACTGTTTTCAGAAACCCTGACCCCCTTCTCCCTTTTCCTCCCAGGAGAACGCTGCCGCGGTCACTTGCTCTCTAGACATATAGAAAACAAAATTATTATGATATGACTAACTGCTGATTCTGGCTTCTGTAACTTGCTTGTTTTGCTATTTTAGGGCACCTTGACATGTAGACTGAGATCACCCTCTACCCTGTTATTCCGGAACCACCTTGTCAACATTTCTCTTTGCTGTTTTTAGCTTTAAAAGGTCCCTTTCCCTCTCCCTCCCCACTGCAGCTCTCTAATCTGATACGGAGACTGCAGTCCAAGCTAGTGTGAATAAAATATTTTATCTTGATCTGAATTGAGTCTGGTGGTCTTTCCTCAGCAGTCCTGGGGCCCATAACACTAGTTACTGATTTAAAGGCCCAGCCACCAAGTATAGCCATTTCGGGCTTCAGTGTATGAACTTTGGGAGATGTAATTCAGTCCCTGACAGTGTGCTTGTTGACATTTATTTTTTTTTATTTTTTATTTTTTACAGAAAAATTCATTTTTAATGCAATTGACATTAAGATGTTAGCACATGCATTTCTAATCTCTATATATCTGATTATTACTAGTTATACTCAATTACTTTCTGAGCTCCTTGTCATCTAAGCATGGATACAAACTCATCAGATAGATTTCAATGGTAATGTTTTTCACATCCTCTAGTTATTAAGGAGCAAATTTTTATGCTTTGAAGAATTATTAATATTTTTTATCACTTTTTAAAATTTTTAATAACTACGTGATTAGAAGAAGCATTTCACTACAGCTTTAACATATTCAGTAACACACTCCAGAGCAAGGGTACATCTCTTTCACAAGTGGCTGCAAGTTTCTAGGTTCACAGTTGAGTTAATACAGTTATACAATATTGAACTCAGTATAAGCCCTGTAAGACATAAAATTGAATGAGTTTTTTCACCTTTAAAAAAGATCTCCATTTCACTTTAGAATATATTGTTCCTTTCAGAAAGACTCATTGTTTTTGCTACTAACAGTGAGATGTTGGTGCATGCGTCTCTAATCTGTATGTATCTGAATATTACTAGTCATAATCAGTCGCACTTGGATCCTTGGCGCCTTGTGTATGTCTATAAAGTCATTTGGTAGATTTCAATGGTAATGTTTATCACCTCTACTAATTAACATGATGTAAATTTCCACATTTCCTCCTCAAATATAATACATTTTAAAAATTTTGTTGATTTTTTTTTTTTTTGGTCTTTTTGAGACAGGGTCTCCCTATAGCCCCAGCTTTCCTGGAACTCACTATGTAGACCAAGGTGGCCTTGAACTCACAGAGATCCACCTGCCTCTGCCTCCCAAGTGCTGGGATTAAAGGCCTGCACAACTACACTTGGCTAATTGTGTGTGTGTGCGTGCACGTGTGTGTATCACACAGCACATCTCAAATCATCTTATTCAACTATACACCCACTTCCCAGATGGCACCCACCCATAGCCTCCCTCCCCCCACTTGAGCCCTTATACTCTGATAGCCCTGCTACTGTCTGCTGTGTTGTTGGCACCCCCAGTCCTTCCCCACTACTTGCCCTTCTGGTGAATCTAGTCATCCTATCTAGAGGGCTTTGTTTTGGGAGGGTCAGCTGTTCCTCATCTAGCAGTAATCAGCTGTCAATATTCCTTTAGATAAGATTGGGGTCTGCTGTTCATTTTCCCAGTTCTATGCTGGGTTACTATCTGGGAGTCTCTTTGGTCACCCTGGCCAACAACGCAAAAGAAGATATATCCTATTTGGCATTGGTGCTTGTTATGTAGCCTTTACCTATGCATATGGACTCTTAAGAAATTATATTGGCCCTTTAAATCTTTGGTTACACTTTCCTTTTGGGTGTTTAAGGCCATACATTTGGCCCAGATAAACCAATTTATTTTTACTCTTAAGGGCGTT
>NW_008330327.1:3249729-3251712 GCF_000622305.1 Nannospalax galili
GTTCAACAAGTTTGCAGCCCCACCAGCAGTGGATGAGTGTTCCCCTTTCCCCACATCCTCTCCAACATTTGGTATCATTTGTTCTCTTGATCTTAGCCAGTCTGACTAGGTAAGATGAAATCTTAAAGTGATTTTAATTTTCATTTCCCTAATTATAGTGATGTTGAACATCTTTTAAGATGTTTCATGGCCATCTTTACTTCTTCTTTTGAGAACTCTCTGTTCAGCTCCTTCGTCCATCTTTTAATTCGGTCACTTCTTATCTTGATTCTCTGTTTTTTGAGTTCATTATATATTCTGGATATTAAACTTCTGTTGGATGTGTTGCTGGTGAAGATTTTTCTCCCATTCTGTGGGTTTTCTGTTTGCTTCCCTGGTTGCCTCCTTTGATATACAGAAGGTCCCATTTGCTAATTCTTGCCCTTGTTTCCTGAGCAATTGATGTACAGTTTAGAAAATCCTTTCCCACACCTATATCTTGTAGGTTATTGCCAATGTTTTCTTCTAACAGTTCAGAGTTTCTGGCTTCACATTGAGGTATTTAATCCATTTGGTGTTGGCTTTTGTGCAAAGTGAAACAACGGGACTTCATTTCATTCTTCTATACATGGAGATCCAGTTTTGCCAGCACCGTTTGCTGAACATGCTGTCTTCCTCCAGTGAATGTTCTTGGCCCCTTTGTCAAATATCAGGTGGCTGAAGTTTCATGTAATCACATTTGGGTCTTCTTCAGTTTTGTTTCTTTGATCTATGGGTCTGGTTTTTTTTTTTTTCCATGCTGTTGTTGTGACTATAGCTCTGTAATACATCTTAAAATCTGGTATAGTAATCCCCCCAGCATTGCTCTTAGTGCTCAGGGTTGTTTTGGCTATCCGAGGTCTTTTGTGCTTCCATACGAATCTTAGGACGGCTTTTTCCAATTCTGTGAAAAATGTCATGGCATTTGATTGGCATTGCATTGAATCTATAAAGACTTTTGGTAGGATGGTCATTTTCACAATATTAATTCTTCTAATCCATGAGCATGGGAGGTCCTTCCATCTTCTGCTGTCTTCCTCAATCTCTTTCTTTAAAGATTTAAATTTTCCATTGTAGAGGTCTTTAATGTCTCTGGTCAGGTTTATTCTGATATATATATTGACAGCTATTGTGAAGGGGAGTGTTTCCATGTGCTCTTTCTCTGATTGCTTGTTATTGGTATATAGAAAGGTTACAGACTTTTGTAGGTTAATTTTGTAACCTGCAACTTTACAGAATGAGTTAATAATTTCTAGGAATTTTCTGGTGGAATTTTTGGTATCTCTTAGATATAAGAACAAATCATGTGCAAAAGGTATAATTTGATCTCTTCTTTTCCAATTATTACTCTTTAATTTTCTTCTCTTGTCTTATTGCTCTTGCAAGAGTTTCAAACACTATGGTAAAAAGGAGTAGAGATAGTGGACAGCCTTGCCTGGTTCCTGATTTTAATTGGTGTGCTTCCATTTTTTCTCCATTTAGAATGATGTTGGCTGAGGGTTTGTTATATATGGCTTTAATTATGTTGAGGTATGTTCCCTCCAGTCCAATTCTCTCTAGAACTTTAAACATAAAAGCATGTTGAATTTCGTCAAAGGCCTTCTCTGCATCTATTGAAATGACCATGTGGTTCTTGTCGTTGAGCCCATTTATGTGATTTATGACATTTATTGACTTACGTATATTGAACCATCCCTGCATCTCTGGAATAAAGCCAGCTTGATCATGGTGGATGATGCTTTTGATGTGTGTCTGTATGCGGTTTGCAAGTATTTTATTGAGAATTTTTGCATCTATGTTCATTAAGGATATGGGTCTATAGTTTTCTTTTTTGGTTGTATCTTTACCAGGCTTTGGTATGAGAGTGATGCTGGCTTCATAGAAGTAATTTGGATGTTCTCCCTCCATTTCTATCTTTTTGAATAAATTAAGTAGTATTGGATGTAGATCTTCTTTAAATGTCTG
>NW_008330327.1:3253529-3254293 GCF_000622305.1 Nannospalax galili
ATTAGAAGAAGCATTTCACTACAGATTTAACACACTCTAGAGCAAGAGTACATCTCTTCCTAAGTGGGTACAAGTTTCTAGGTACACAGTTGAATTAATACAGTTACAAAACATTGAACTCAGTATAAGCGCTTTAAGACATAAATTTGAATGAGTTTTTAACCTTTAAAAAAGATCTCCATTTCATTTTAGAATATATTGTTCCTTGCAGGAACACTCATTGTTTTTGCTACTAACACTGAGGTGTTGGTGCATCTCTAATCTGTATGTATCTGATTATTACTAGTCATAATCAGTTGCACTTGGATGGGTTTTGTTTCTTAATCCACTCATCTATTATTTATCTTTTGACTGGGGAGTTCAGTCCATTAATATTTTTAGTTATTAATGAAAGATGAGTATTGAATCCTGTCATTTTTATTTCTGTTTTACATTTGTGATATAGCTTTACTTTTCCACAGTTATACCTTCATTGAATTTCTTTCTGCAACCCCTTGGGTATAATCATTCCTTTCTTCAGCTCTTTGTATTAGTTCCAGAACTCTCTGAAGGGCTGACTTTGTGAACATGAATTCCTTCAGCCTATTTATGTCATGGAAGATTTATCTTTCCCCTTTAACTATAATAGACATTTTGGCTGGGTATAGTAGTCTGGGTTGGCATCTGTGGTCATTTAAAACTGGGATTATTTTGGTCCAGGCTCTTCTGGCTTTCATAGTTTGCACTGAAAAGTCAGCTGTAATCCTAATGGGTTTTCCTTTATA
>NW_008330327.1:3255936-3257047 GCF_000622305.1 Nannospalax galili
TATATATATATATAATGCACTGAGTCCATTAAGTGGTGCTTGTGTGTACCTGTGTTTAGGGCTGTCCATCTGGCAGTCCATCAATTCTTGCAGCACTTTTGCAGTCATCTATAGACATGTTCAGAGCAGTTAAAAGTTTTGATTGCCTGTAACTTTCTCTGCCGAGGCTCACAAGGGGATACTGGGCCTTCTTGTCCTGGCTGTTGGATTGCAAACAAGTATCTTTGTATGTGCTGCTTACTGTCAGTTGTTTTCACTTTTTTGTGCTTATTTTTAGAATTTTTTTGTTTTAAATGGCCCCAGATGTTGTACTTAAGTGCTATTCTGGGTTCCTTAATATGGCTGGTTTGGTGTCGTGTGGACAAGACGTGTTAGATAACCTTTGTTCAACTGTGAGTTGGCCTTGAGATCAATGTTGACGAATGAATTATATATACTAAATTAGGAGGCTTTATGGGCTGGAGAGATGGCTCAGCAGTTACGAGCACAGGCTGCTCTTACAGAGGACCCAGGTTTGAATTCCACCACCCACATGATAACTAACAACCATCCATAACTCCAGTTCCAGGAGACCTGGCACTGGAGCAGGCACTGCAGGACACCAGTGCACTTACATAAATGCAGGCAATACATATAAAATAAAAATAATAAATAAGGGGGCAGGAGAGATAGCACTGTGGTTAAGAACACTGTTCTTGCAGAAGACCTGGGTTCGAATCCCAGCACCCACATGGCAGCTAACAATCATCCATAACTCCAGCTCCAGGGGATCCAACAGTCTCTTCTGTCCTCCTTCCACGACACGGGTGCACTTACCTACATGCAGGTAATACACACACATAAAATAAAAAAATAAAATGTTTAAAAAAATAAATATGGTTGGGGATTTAGCTCAGTGGTAGAGCACTTCAAGAGCAAGGCCCTGGGTTCAGTCTTCAGCTCCAAAAATAAATAAGTAAATAAATAAATAAATGAATAAATAAATAAATAAAATATTAAAAAATAAGGTGGTTTTAAAGGAAGCAGCCAGCATGCCTGTCGTCCTAAGGCTGAGGCATGGGCATTGCAAGTTCCAGCCCAGCATAAGCTTCATAAGACCTCTCCAAGAAGA
>NW_008330327.1:3257520-3303115 GCF_000622305.1 Nannospalax galili
AAAAAAACAAGGTTATATAGATCAGTTGATAAAACCATGCCCAAGAAGAACAAGAAAATATTTGTGCAACTAATTAGCTATTATTGTGATATAAAGGAACATAAGATTTAATGAGTAGGTTCTATAGCAACACCAAAAGGTTCGACATTTAGGATAGAATTTAAGACAGGCATGGTGGTGCAGACCTTTCATTGCAGCACTCAGGATGCAGAGGCAGACAGATCTCTATGAGTTTGAGTATACATAGCTAGTTCTAGACTAGCCAGGGCTACAGAATGAGACCCTGTCTAAATACTGCTTCTAGGCCAGGCATGGAGACGCAGGCCTTTAATCCTAGCACTCAGGATGCAGAGGCAGGAAGATCTTTGTGAGATCAAAAGAGGCAGGAGGATATTTGTGAGATTGAAGCCAGCCAGTCTACATAGCAAGTTCCAGGCCAGCTGGGGCTACAGGGAGATCCTGTTTCAAAGAAAATACTGCATGAGAGAGGAGAGAGGAGAGGAGAGAGAGAGAGAGAGAGAGAGAGAGAGAGAGAGAGAGAGAGAGAGAGAGAGAATGTTCCACATATAAAAGGCTCAAAGTATGATGGCCTTCCCTGGTGTCTGTGGGGTTGTATTTGTTCATTTTCCAATGTGCACTTAAAATAGTAGGACTTTCAATCCTGTGTATTTGTCTGGTTCAGTTTTGATTCTACATTAAAATATATGAATGGCTGGGCATGGTGGCACACGCCTTTAATCCCAGCACTTGGGAGGCAGAGGCAGGCAGATCTCTGTGAGTTCGAGGCCAGCCTGGTCTACATGGTAAGTTCCAGGACAGCTGGGGCTACAAGGAGACGCTGTCTCAAAAAGGCCAAAGAAAAAAAAGCAAAATAAGAAAGGCAGGAGATGCGCTTTAAGTTTTATAAAACTTACGTTTTTCCAGCTCCAAAACACTTAAGCGCCTGTGCTTGCTGGGCATGACGGCCCACACCTGGAATCCCAGCGCACAGGGGGTGGTATAGTAGGGGGATGCGGAAAACTTGAGACCCATCTGGACGACACAGTGAATATCAGGCCAAACAGGCTTCCAGAATGAGCCACTGTTACACCCACTGCTCCACCCCAGGAAAAAGAAAGTTTGAACACAGGGGAGGAGCTGAAATGAGCACTTTGCCAGCTCCACTAAGGACTGTGTTATGATTTCCAACCACCAGGTGGAGATCAAATAAAACTAAAGCATTTCCTACATTTTGTTCATTATGCTGAATTTGAACAATACCATAATCTAAATCAGGGACTGGGAAAGGGTTAACTGTAGACAGCTGTCATTGAATCAGACTCATGGAAGCTGTTTTCTTATACTCTGTGCTTTTGGTATTGTCCATCTTAAATGGTCTTTAATAATGGGTTGATTCTGTATTGCCTTATTAAGACTAAAAACTTCTCATCCCATTCTCTCCCCTCTTCCATGGAATTGTCTTTGATGGAAACTGTTTAAACATTAGCTTGTTTTAATCATGCTGTAACTTTTGGCTATGGTTAGTTTTAAGTACAAATGAAATATATAATTCTGTTTTCCATCACTTGTGGAGTTTAAAACCAGTCAGAAACATTTACCATCTTAAAGTATAAATATTTCTGAAAATACTTTCTTCAAGTGAAAGCCCTTATGTCTAGCATCAGTGTGTATGGCTTTGCTCAGCACAGCCACTTTGAGATGTGTGTGTGTGTGTGTGTGTGTGTGTGTGTGTGTGTGTGTGTGTATGGCTGTATATGGATATAAAGTACTGCTGGTTTTTGGGTTTTTGTTTTTTTTTTTTGGTCTTTTTGAGACAGGGTGTCCCTGTAGCCCTAGCCATCCTGGATTCACTATCAAGACCAAGCTGGCCTTGAACTCACAGAGATCCACCTGCCTCTGTCTCCCGAGTGCTGGGATTAAAGGTGTGCGCCACCACACCTGGCTACACTGCTGGTTTTCTTTTATATACATCTGATCAGAATTTTGTCAAGATAATTGGTCTTGGTTTTGAAACTGGTTTGTTGTGACATTGTGTCTAACCACAGTATTTATTGTATGAGACTGTTGTGAATGTGTAGACTTGTGTTTAATACTAAGGGAACAATTATTAAGTAATAATTTACTAGATATCAAATTAATTTTTAGAAATGATTACTTCTGCTTCAGGGTGCAATTTATCTCTGTGTTTAGATAATGTTTTATATAAAATAAACATTTTCCAAGTCTATGTAAAACATCTCTAGGCCAGGCGTGGTGGCGCACACCTTTAATCCCAGCACTCAGGAGGCAGAGGCAGGCAGATTCTGTGAGTTCAAGGCCAGCCTGGTCTACGTAGTGAGTTCCAGGACAGCTGGGGCTACAGGGAGACCCCGTCTCAAATAGACAAAAAAAAACAAAACAATAAAAGAAACAAAGACACAAATATGGGTAGGTAGGGAACGAGGGAGAGAGGTGAGTGGACCTGCGAGAAGCGGAGGCAAATATCAGAATATGTTCTGTGCAAGACTCAGTTTATAAATATTATTAAAAGGGTTTATTAAAGTCTGAGCAGGGTTATAGCACACTTTTCCTTAAGTGATTATGTTGGAGGTTGGGTGCCAGTTACTTCCCTTTACCTTGTAGTCATACACCTTTGATAGACCACCCTCTGAACTACACGAATTAAAAGATCTTAATGGTTTCGTGTTTTCTATAAGGTCTACCTGGGACCTTAAAGCACAGTGTGTACATGAGTAGTGTTAACTCATTATATTATCTTACTATATGTAATTTGGATTCCACGTTCTTTTATAAGACGATGCTACACTGTGCTCTTCTGAGTCAGAGAACTACCATCTTCATGACTTCAGCTGTGCCCTCTTACAAAAGGTCATCATAATCGGGCTTGCTGATGGTTGTTATTCCTTCATGAAAGGGGAGATAAGCAGGGCCATTGGCCCCTCACCTGAGTATCCAGCCATTCTTCCCGGCCAGCTGTATGCAATTCTGCCCTAATCTCAAATGGTCTCCTGAATTTAAAAAGGAATATAGTAGTAAAGATTTATATACAAAGATTAAGATGACAGGATATTTCCAGAATAGAAAGGATAATGAAATTTATTTTAAGCAAACTTATTAAAAGGTCTGAACAGGTTATCAAGATACAGAGTTGGGGCTGGAGAGATGGCTCAGCGGTTAAGAACACTGGTTGTTCTTGCAGAAGACCCTGGTTCGAATCCCAGCACCCACATGGCAGCTAACAACTGTCCGTAACTCCAATCCCAGGGATCCCACAGCCTCTTCTGACCTCCATGGGCATTACAGGACACAGGTGCACTTACTTGCAGGCAATACACGTATACAGATAAAATAAAAATAATAAATTAGAAAAAAGATACAGAGTTGTTGATTTTCAGTCCACTCCTGGCTTGTACTGTGCACCAGGTTACAGACTTGGATTAAATGGATGAGACAAGTATTGGGTTACCTATGGCCACTGAAAGATGTCTTTTATGATTCTCTGTATTATATAAATGTCTTTTATGTTTCTCTGTATTATGCAAATGTTACTTTTGGCCCTTTCTTTTGCCCATGACAAGAATAATTTGGCTCAAGAAAAACTAGCTTTTACCTCCTTGAGCCTGATGTCTACAAGCTAGAAGAAAACAGTTTTGGTGAAGTTTAGTCTGAATTCTGATCCGTTTACTTCCTGTCTGTAGGTATGTGATATGATGCCTCCCTTCCTTCTGAAAACTGTAAATCAGGGTATGGGAAACTGGAAAGGAAAGGGGACTGCTTCTGTTTGTACTAGAACAAACTTCATATGACAGACTTAAGAAATTCTTGTTTTAAGGTCCCTTTCTTGGACTGTGCCTAGTTAACCTGTGATGGTAAATCTCTTCCAGTCAATGTTTATTGAGAATGTTTGCGTTTTGTTCAAGCTTTATCTATATGCTATACAGTAATTAAAGGTACCAGGCTGGTGCAACTGACCTTCTTGGATGGTTAATAACCATGCTTAAAAGCCCATACTAATCTGGACAAGGGGGTTTAAGGGACAGTTTTGTTCCTTTCCATGGAAGGTAGACAGTGTCCCAGGGGACTATGGGAATCTCTTGATATGTAGCTATGATGAGTCACCTATCCTTTTGTTCAGGGAGTCCATGGAGACCCCACCAGAGGTACTCAAACCAGTGTCCAGTCTGCAAAGAGGAGGGTCAACACAGAGGAAACATTTCTGCCATGCTTCCAAGTAAGTCCTGGTGGAGCAGGACCTCTTGACTTGTCGTGTAGATGGAACTGGTAAAAGAAAAGCCTGAGGATCCAGGGGCTCCTCCCAAACCCATGTGACCCCTGAGGACCAGACCTTAAAGTAAAATTGGTTTATTTGGGCCAAATGCATGGTCTTAAACACCCAAAAGAAAAGTATAACCAAAAATTAAAGTGAACAGTATATTTCTTTAAGAGTCCAAAGGATTGCATTTCCCAGACATTAGATTTAAGTCCAGGTAAAATGTTATTTAGACAATTACTTCTCAGTAGTGATTTTGTTCTTAACAAGAAAATGCCGCTCAGGTGTAAGATTAAAATTTTGGTCTGCACTGCTACAGTGCCCACCTGCTGCTCCTATTGTTCTAAAATGATGGCTAAATTTATTTTCTCTCCCTGTCTAGAAGACTGCTTCTAGCCACTCCAACAGCTATCAAAGTGCCTGAAAACAAATCCTGAGTTCATCACTTGAGTTCAGACTTGGTGGCCAAAAGAAAAATGAGGAGGAACCCAAGAGGTGCATGCTCCTGGAAGCCCTCGTCAGGAAATTCTAATGGGCTTTGATTTGGACATTTAAAATTTGCCCTGTTCTGATTTTTTCTGGTTCCCTGTCTAGAACTAGTAATGCTAACTATTCTTGCCTTTACTTCTCCTTCACATCTCCCAGGCATTGGTCAAGGACTTATTTTTCTCCCTACAGTTAAAACTCATGCAATTTGGGAGTCTTTTAGATAGACCCACTGATGGGGGTCGGGGGGGTACCCCAATTGCCACACCCTGCATCCCTGTTCAGCATGGAAGAAGCCAGAGTGGTCTGCATCCCGATTCCCCGTGAGCAAATTGGGTTACATCTTCAAAAGTAATAAAAACAAAGGATAAAAATTAATTAGTTTAAAAGTAAAAACCCCAAAAAGAAATGGCCAGTTTCTTTCTGAACCGGGAGCTGGAAATTTCCTTAGATCTGCCAGTAAACTTAGCCCTGAGAACTAGAGATGCCAGAACCATCCGAAAGGAAAGTATTTGCTGTTTTTATGCAAATCAATCTGTCCCAGTAAGATAAATACAAGACAGCTACTAGAGAGAATAAAGCCCTAAAAGGAGGGAAATGAGTCTTTCTAAAAAAATACCTGGAAAACTTGGGGTACCTGGCTGGCCCCATTTACAGGACCCATAGTCATGATTCTATTAATCCTTCTGATAGGGCCGTGTATAATAAATATTCTCAGCAAATTTATCAAAAACCGAGTAGAAGCCATCAGACTTCAGGTGATTCGTCAAGAGTATCACAGGGTTCCTCTAGAATAAACATAAGGGATTATGCCAATGAAGAGGAGGGAATATTATAGAAATAGAGTTTATCAGATGCTAAAGGATTTTGCAATGTGATGGTAATTAACAACTTCTGGAATGGGGAAGTGAACAGGAATCTTCCTTGTCCCCCCTGTGGTTATCCAGGATAGAAGTCTTTGTTTTCCAAAGCTATCACAAAGATATTTACCTGAGTCTCAGAATAGACTTTGGACTGTGGACTTTTGAATTGTATTGAGACTGATAATGACTATGGGGACTTTTAAAGTTGAACTAAATGAATTTTTCATTTTATATGATCATGAGCCTATGGGGACCAGGGGGTGGAATGTGGTGGTTTGAATGAAAATGTCCCCCACAGGCTCCAAGTGTTTGGACATTTTGTCCCCAGATGATGGCTCTGTTTTGGGAGGTTTTAGAAGGTGTGGCTGTCCTGGAGGAAGCATATCACTGGGGGTGGGCTTACAGAGTTCTTAAGCCTTGCCAGATCTCCAGTCGGTCTCTTGCTTCCCGTGCCTGCATGATGATGTGAGAGCTTAGCTTCTGCTGCTCCTGGTACAGCCACCTCCAGCCACCATGCCTCCCTGCCATGACGGACTGTAATTCCCCTGGAACCGTCTCTTCTTTCTATAAATTGCTCGGGTCAGTGTTTCTATCACAGCAACAGAAAAGTGACTAATAGCCCTATGTCATCGTACTTAATCACCGTGTAGATGCTCTGTACCTTTTGCTTGCATTCCTCACATGCGTATAAAAACCCTCCAAAACTCAAACGAGGGGTCTGACTTCTTTATTCATGGGGTCAGTCCCACTAGCGTCGAATGAAACTTCCTCTTCTCACCTGAAAAAAAAATATAAAAAAATAAAAAGTGGAGCTGTTAAGATGGCTCAGAGGTTAAGTGCACTGCTTGCTCTTTCAGAGGACCCGCACCCACATGGCGAGTAACAAGCGATATCTTGTCTCCCCCCCCCGTCTCCCCCAAATTGAAAATAATCAAAAAATGTTTTATTGAACCTATTGAGATGATCGGGTGTGTGTGTGTGTCTGTCTGTCTGTGTCTGTGTGGAGATAGGTGCACATGACTGCAAATGCCTTTGGAGGCCAGAAAAAAGGATCAGGTGTTGGAGTTACAGGTGGTTGTGCACTATCCAAGCTGGGCACTGGGAACTGCATTCAAATCCTCTGAAGAGCAGTGTGTACTCTTGACCACTGAGCAATGTCTCTGGTCTCATTATTTTGTTTTTTGAGACAGGCTGTCAGGTAGCTCAGGGCTGGCCTCAACTTATGTAGCCAAAGATAACTTTGAACTTCTGATGATCTTTTCTCCGCCTGGATTACAGGCATGTGCTAGGATTACAGATGGGTAACACCAGGCTGGGTTTATCATTTTGGAAATCTTCTTAAGGAAATACACATAGTACACTAAGAATTCCAATAGTACCCCATTGGCCTGACTCAGCTGGCAAATGCACTTGCTGCTGCACCAGATGACCTGGGTTCCATCCAAGGGACTCACATGGAAAGAGAAAATGAATTCGTACAAGTTGTCCTTTGATAATCCATCACTGAGAGAAGAAGCCAGTAAGCAGCATTCCTCCTGCTAGGGTTAGCTTAGGATAGGCAGTTAGGGAAAAGGTTAGAAGGAGGGAAGAAATAACATTCCCACTTACCTGCTGGGATATGTCAAAACAAGGCCATACACCAAAAAATAAGACTACTGATTTGACAAAGACATCTGTTTTAGTTATCTCCATTGTGGGCAGCCAAAGGATAAAGTGTGGGACAAAGGGATCAAAGGAGAGAAGGCCTCGGGACCCTATAAAAGAACCAGCCCAGAAATCACTTGGTACCTGCGTGCTCTGGAGACCCCACTCTTCCCAAGAGGTGTCTTTAGATCTTCACTTGCTCTTTACTTTCTGCTTCAACAAATACCTGCTTTCACCCCTTTCTGAGTCTTACTTCATTTATCCCTGGATTTTCAGTTCTAAGTCTGTCTCTGAGAAGAACCAAGACTCCTGGTCACAAAGAAGCCCCTGCTCTTTCAGTCTTGAAACACCTGTAGTGGCCCGTACCAGAACTTTTTAGGAGATTCAACTCAGTGGTTGAAAATCAGGAGGCGTAAATCGGGAACACCACTGAATTGATCAGTGCCCCACCACTTTTAGCCAACCAAGGGCCCCCCTGATCACGCTTAGCCTGCTTGAATCCCCAGCCAATCTCCTCTATATTGGGAATTAGGAAGTGTAGGGGACCAGCTTTGAGAGACAAGACAACTTGATCTCAAGTGGCTAAATGTCTCCTGTAAAAGGGGAGGACCAGGACAGGGGATCATACTGCCGCCTGGGATCCTAAGATCTGAACAGAACTTGGGGTAGCTGTTTTAGACAGGTCACAGCAAATGTTAGTACTCAAATAGTTAAATGATGTGAAACTTGCTAAAAGACCAATTCCCATAATGATCCTCTACCTGACCCTGGTGCCGGGCAGAACACACAAACAGACTTCACTCACTTATCAAGGGGACCCAAGACCCACCTACTTTTGGCTTGGATGGACACCTTTACCAGATGGGTTGAAGTCTTACCCAGGTAAATGGAAAAGTCATAAGAAGTGATAAAGTCTCTTATAAATGACTTTATCTCTATGATAATCTCTTATCATCCTGAGATTTACATGACCTAAAAGCATACAGAGGTGATAATAGATCAGCCTTGAAGGCTGAAATCCCTTAGAGAGTCTCACAAGCCTTGGTAATACAATTTAATCTCTACTGTGTTGGCACTTCCAATCTTTCCGAAAGGTAGAAAGGATAAATGGTTTGTTTAAAATATTTTTATTTATTGAGCCGGGTGTGGTGGCCCACGCCTTTAATCCCAGCACTTGGGAGGCAGAGGCAGGCAGATCTCTGTGAGTTCAAGGCCAGCCTGGTCTACATAGTAAGTTCCAGGACAGCTGGGGCTACAGGGAGGCCCTGTCTCAAAAAAACTCTAGCCCCAAGAGTTGATTTTTTTTTAATATTTTCTTTATTTTTATTTTATGTGTATAGTGTATTGCCTGCATGTAGGTTGTTGCACTGGTGTTGTGCAATGCCTGAGGAGGTCAGAAGAGGGCATCAGATCCTCTGAAAGTGGAGTTATAATGGTTGTTGGTCACCATGTGGGTGCTGGGAATAGAACCCTGGTCCTCTGCAAGAGCAGGCAGTGCCCTTAACCACTGAGCCATCTCTCCAGCCCCTATTTATTATTTTTTATTTTATGTGTATGAGTGTTTTGCCTGCATGTATGTAAGTGCACGCATGTTGTACAGTGCCTGAGGAGGCCAGAAGAGGGTGTCAGATCCCCTGGAACTGGAGTTACAGATGGCTGTTGGCCGCCATGTGGGTACCGGGAATCAACCCAGGTTCTCTGGAAGAACAGCAAGTGTTCTTAACTGCTGAGACATCTCTACAACCCCCAAATGGTTTACTTAAGGGACATCTCATCGAATTTATTCAGGAGGTCCAGACTCCTTGGATTAAATGGTTACCTTTGGCCTCAACAAGCTTGAGAAACACCCCTGGTCCACTGGGACCGACTCTTTTGGAAGCTTTTATGGCAGGCCTTCCCTCTCAGAAGAACTACTACATGATCCTGAGACTACCCAACTACTCTTTTCATATATTAGACAGAGAATTCCTGAAGAAATCAGTGTGGGGCTTCCCTTGCACTGTCCTGGGGACCTACTTCTAATCAAACAGGCTAAGGAAGCCCCTTCCTTGAGTCTCAGCTGTGAGGACCGTTATTCTCTTATTGTGTTTACCCAACAGCTGTCCACATTGCTGGTGTGCGTTCCTGGATTCATCAGACCAGAATTACTCCAGTGACACCTGTTCAAGAGCTGACCCTTAGCTCTGGTGAGCCATTAGAAGATATCAAGCTATTATCAAGAAACAGCCAACAAAAACCCAGGTGAGTAACATCTCTTTTATATATATATTTATATGCATATAAAATATCTTTATCTTTATAAAATATAAATAACCATTCGTGTTTTCTCCTATTATAGCCCTGTTGGTAGGACTTTATACTGATGTCACATCTGACTGGACCCTGTCTAACCAAGTATTGTTATGTGGAACTTTCCTGGGAATAGTTGTCCTTCTCTGGGCTATTTTCTTTTTGCTATAATAGTCTTTTTTTTAATTTAAAAACCTTCCTTGCCAGTAGCCCTATGCACAGCCCCCTGCCCCCTGCCCAACTGAGATTTCTTTGAACCAGAATCCAGAGAATAGGTGAAACAAAATGGAGTTCAGCGTGCACCAAACTCTTTAACAACATCATTATGTGTGCACCACTGCCAATACCAGATGTGGGGCCTGTACAGGTTCATTACTTCTCTGCTGGTTTTAGGAAGTCCCTTACCTTACACTAGAATAAAACTACCTTGGATCTTTACAGAGGGGAGGGAGTACTCTTCAGGGACACTCATATTTTGACTAGGACCCTATTAGGACCACCCCATTCAATGCCTCTCTGGCTGACACCTGTCTTGAAAATAGCAGTTGTCAGGTCCTGCATTCTATCACCATCAATATGTTAGGGACAGCCCCTCAGGAACAGCCACCTGACTGTATTACAGGCTACACCCCAGTAGGAGGTAGATGTTGGAATGTTAGGCCTGAGAAGCAGTGCCTTACCCTGCACCTGCTAATTATGGCATTTCCCAACAAATGTTCCCAATTACTAGGAATAACTTTGTGAACTCACACACCCTTCAAGACTGCCCTTACTATAGGGCTGGGCGGTATTGGAAACCATTCTGGCATACCCAGACCCTTGCTTACTTGGGGACTGTCCCCACCACCTTGACTCTCCCAATGGAAGGTTTCCTGGTATTGAATTCATCATTTCTATACCAATTGTTTCCAAGCCACAGCCTTACAACACAGTCAGTTTATTTGGTGGGTGTCCCAAATCTGGCTTGAGAAAACTAGGACCTAGAAGAGTGCCCTTACCACCTTTTATATAAAAACCTAAAGGACAGTTATGCTGGATAGCTTTAGTGTCAACTTGACACACCTGGGTTGAGGGAGCCTCAATCGGGGAATTTCCTCCATTGGACTGGCCTGTGGCCATGTCTGAGGGGCATCTTCTTGATGAGTGATGTGGGAGGGCCCAGCCCACTGTGGGTGGTGCCACCCCTGGGCAGGTGGGCCTGTGTTGCATAAGAAAGCAGGCTGAGCAGGGGCCAGGGGAGTAAGCCAGTAAGCAGTGTTCCTCCATGGCCTGTGCTCCAGCTCCTGCCTCCAGGTTCCTGCCCTGAGTTCCTACCTTGGGCTCCCTGATGAACTGTGACCCTGGAGATGTACAATAAATAAACCCTTTCCTCCCCAAGTTGGTAGTGGTCAGAGTGTTTTGTCACAGCAATGAAGAAACAAACTAAAACAACAGCCTTCCCCAGAGAACAGGGGAGACCTCCTCAGAGGAGTAGGCACAGGTCTGGGACTCTTAGGACAATCAGAATGGGTCAACACAAAGGAGATGCATTCCCAGGAAAAGGATTCCCTCTCTAGAACAGGTGGGAAAGCTGGCCTCTTGTTCCAAATGGAAGAAAAGGGATGGAACAGCATAATGAGAGATAATTCAAGGAGAGATGGGTCAGCAGTTAAGAGCACTGGCTGTTCTTGTAGAGGACCTTGTTTTGGTTCCCAGCATTTCCACATGGTGACTAACAACTGTCCATAATTCCAGTTCCAGGATTCAGTGCCCGCTTCAGACTTCCTTGTGCATTGCACGACACAGGGCTGCTTACATACAGGCAATACACTCATACACATAAAATAAAAGTAATAAGGGGCTGGAGACATGGCTCGGTGGTTAAGAACACTGGTTGTTCTTGCAGAAGACCCAGGTTCGAATCCCAACACCCACATGGCAGCTAACAACTGTCTGTAACGCCAGTTCCAGGGGATCCGACAGCCTCTTCTGTCCTCCGCAGGGACTGCCTGACGTGGGTGCACTCACATACATGCAGGCAATACACTCATACACATAAAATAAAAGTAATAAGGGGCTGGAGACATGGCTCGGTGGTTAAGAACACTGGTTGTTCTTGCAGAAGACTAAAATATTTTTCCAAAAGAGAATTCAAGCTTAGAAAAAATGGATAATACCCATCAGGTCCATTCTTCAAAAATATACTTTTGTCACCTCATGGGAGAGAGCTTGCATTCAGACCCAGAACAGTTTATTGACTTTGCTAAGTTGGGATTCGAATTGGCTATGGGCCAATTGCCTACACTCTTAGATGCTGAAGCTACTTCTAAAAATATCTTTCCTAATTATGGAATTCTCTCTCTGTGGAAAATTGTAATATGTCTTCTTGGGTCCAAAGGGTTCATTGTTCCCCACTTAACTTGGGCTACCAAATGCCCTGTCATTAAACTGGGAAAAATTATTAGTAACACTAGAGTAATGCTTATGGGACATCAATGGGCAATCTTGCAAAACCAGACTTGTTGGTATTATATTCCCCTCTCAGACTGTCAATTAGACAATGGACTTTGGAGGCTGGAGAGATGGCTTAGCAGTTAAAATCACTCACTGTCCTTGCAGAGGACCTGGGTTCAAATTCCAGCACCCATACGGTGCCTAACAACTGTAACTCCAGTTCTAGGGGACCCAACACCATCTTCTGTCCTTCATGGCATTGCATGACACAGGTGCACTTACATACATTCAGGCAATATGCTCATATACATAAAGTTAAAATAAATAAATTAAAAAAAAATGGTCTTTGGCTATGCCCAGCAACAGTGGAACCCTGACTTCACCGACATGTCCCTTAACGTCTGCCTCCACTAAGAATTACATTGTTATATGGACAGGGACATTTATTGTTGGGAGGGTAAGGCCAAGGATACAGTTATTCTCATTGACTTTCCATGTGCAGTCTTTGATCATCAGCTTCCTCACAAAGGATTTTGGGGCATCAGCCAGCTGATTATACAGCAACACCTTGCTGCCTTAAATAAAACCTGTATTAATAATGATGTGAAACAGTTTGCTACACTAACATTGTGCCTTAATGTTTTTCATGAGGTTAATAAAACAGAAACCCAGTTCCCAGCTTTAGACATTGAACTGGCTGATAAGAAACTTCTTGACATCCTAGACCAAAGTAACGGTGTTCTTCACCCTGTTCAACTAACTGTAGATGACGGTGGCAAAGAGGGCATCACTCTTGTCAGTGCTTATGACTAGGCATGCCTGGATTCTTTAGATGTTTTACTCGCCTGTTTTCCTCTGCCAATAAAGGCAATGCTGCCCCGGAAACCTTTCTAATTATTTCATCAGTAGGAATTATAGTTGGTCTCATAATCTTGCTTCTCGTGTTTCAGATGTTACTGTACCCACACAGTAAATCCTACGAATACACGTTATTGGCTGTCTGGCTGCTGTTCTGAATCTACACCATTCATCTGAATTTTATTGAAACCTACTAGATTGGTCCTAAGCATTCCTCCACCCAGGATCCCCTCCTCTGCCTGGATCATCCAGAACAGTAATCATCCTCATCCAACCTCTAGGAGAGCCTCCCTCTCAGGATCCCTAATTCTGACTCTGCTCAGCCTGAAAAAGCCAGAGTGGTCTCTGTCCCCTTGACACGCAGACAGAAGTCTGCCCATGTTCCAAAAGGGGGAAATGTTAGGAGTTAGTTAAGGTAAGCACTTAGGGAAAAGGTCAGAAAGAGAGAAGGAATAACATTCCCACTTAACTGCTGGAACGTCTCAAAACAAGGCCATACACCAAAAAATAAGACTACTAATCTGACAAGCCCATCAGTCAGACAAGGACACCTGGTTTAGTTATCTCTATCCTGGCTGGGGCCATCTGGGCCAAAGATAAAGTGTTGGAAGAGGGGATCAAAGGAAAGAAAGGCCTGTGGACCCTATAAAAGAACCAGCCCAGAAGTCACTTGATATCTATGAGCTCTGGAGATCCCACCCCTCCCAAAGGGGTATCTCTGGACCTCACTTACTCTTTCTGCGCTAATAAACACCTGCTTTCACCCTTTACTTCATTCATTTCTGGGTATTCAATTCTATGTCTGCCTTTGGGAAGAACTGGGACTCCAGGTAACCAGCCTTGGCTCTCTGACCCCTACAGAACTCCATGGTTCTGCTTCAAGTTCCTGCTTCTAGGTTCTCGCCGTACTTTCTCAGTGGTACATTGTGACCTGGGAGTTGTAAGATGAAATTAACCTTTCCTCCCCAAATTGCTTTTGGTTATGGTGTTTAACACAGAAACATAGAAAGGAAAGTCCTTAGGAGAGCTTGAGACAGATGTTGATAGATGTGCCCTCAAAATTCTCCCCTGCTGGATAAAGCAAACTTAAAACATATGGGTGGGGTGAGATTCTACTTTCAAAAGGGGACATCACAACTAACTTTGCCTCGCTACTACTAAAGCTGCATTCTCGGTTCATTTTAATGTCAATTTTTTTCTTTGAAGCAGGGTCTCCCTGTAGCCCCAGCTGTCCTGGAACTCACTATGTAGACCAGGCTGGCCTTGAACTCACAGAGATCTGCCTGCCTCTGCATCCCGAGTGCTGGGATTAAAGGTGTGCGCCACCACGCCTGGCTTATCATTTTCTAATTAAAATCTTTGTGAATTTCATACAGTATATTTTGATAGAATTTAGATCCCCTCCCCCACCTGCACCCCCTCATTACCACGCCACCTAATTTCAGGTATCTATCTAGATAGATATATTAAAGCCTATAGAGTCAGGTTCATGTTCCCAAATATCCCTCGGTGTGGGTTCATCCACTGGAGCCTGGTCAGCCTACCAAGAGTCTTTCTCTTAAACTCAACTGACTCCCCCTCCAAGCAGCCATCAATGGCCAATCATTCCTCAGGTTGGGTTGGAGTTTCTTATGTCCCCATGTCCGTGCTGGGATTTTGTCTGGCCTGAGCTTGCATGGGACTTGTGTGTGCTGTCACCTTGCTGTGAGTTCGCATGAGGAACTGACCAGCTGTCTGGAAAACTGTGTTTCCCTGTGGCTTTTGGGCAAAACTGAAGAAAGACCTGATGGGATCAACAGCTTTTTACCACTAAAAATAACAATTGAGGAGAGGACTTTATGTCGATTTTGGCAGAGATCTCAGACAAATTTGAAGATTGATATGGATGTAGCAAAACCTCCATTCTTATCTTTATTAAGTCAGCAAGAATTTTCAGAGATGACATCCATAAAACTGAAAATTAGAATTGACACTAAATTTGTCTTATTCAACCAGTAACTAATGTCATCTCTGAATATATGAATTAACTTTTAACACTTACTAGCCATGGGGTTGGCAAGTATAGTTCAGTAGTCATTTCAATAGCTGACAGGTGGGTGCAATTTTAGTACCCAGCAACAGATAAATAGCTAAACAAAATATGCTGTATACACATAATGGAATACTGTTCAGCCTTCAAAGCAAAATTCTGACACATGCTGCCATAGCGATGGAACTTGAAGACATTATGCTAAATAAAACAAGCCAGTCACAAAAGGACAAATACTGTATTAATTTACCTATGTGAGGTACAAGAACAGTCAAATTTATAGAGACCGAATACAGAACAATGGTTTCCAGGAAGGAAGAGGAAGGAATGCTGAGCTGTTATATGGAGTTTCAGCTTTACAAGATGAAAAAAATGTGCGCATGGACAGTGTAACAGTATAGCAATAGTTAATACTGTACATCTAGCTTTGGAATCATTGAAGAAACGAACCTCAGGGCATAGCCTGTAGATTATCTAGATTAGGTTAATTGAGGTGGGAAGACCCATCTTAAATGTGGGCAGGGCCATTCCGTGGGCTGAGGTCCTGGACTGCATCAAAAGGGGAAAGTGAGCTGAGCTCCAGCATCCATCTGCTTCCTGACTGCGGAAGGGTCCATCTCTGCTCCCTGACTGCGGAAGGGTCCATCTCTGCTCCCTGACTGCGGAAGGGTCCATCTCTGCTCCCTGACTGCGGAAGGGTCCATCTCTGCTCCCTGACTGCGGAAGGGTCCATCTCTCCTTCCTGACTGTGGAAGCGGTGTGCTCAGCTGCCTCAGGCTGCTGCTGCTGCCATGACTTGGCTACGTGATGGTTTGTACCCTGAAATTGTGAGCCAAATAAACCCTTCCTTTAAATTGTTTTTTGTCAGGTATTTTGTTGCAACAGGAACAATAACTAATACAAATGTCATTGTATTTAATGGTCCTGAACTGAACACTTAAAATGGTAAATGTTTATGCTACAATTAAGACAAAAAAGAATAGCCAGTGTTGATATTTGAATAGCTCTCTATGTAGTTAATGTTATTTTTGCTGGGTAAAATGCCTACTTACGGGGCTGGAGAGATGGCTCGGTGCTTAAGAACACTGGTTGTTCTTGCAGAAGACCAGGGTTTGAATTTCAGGACCCACATGGCAGCTAACTGTCCTTAATTGCCATCCCAGAGGATCCGACAGCCTCTTCTGACCTCCACCGGCATCGCAGGACACTGGTGCACTTACCTACGTGCAGGCAGTACATGCACACACATAAAAAAATAAAATAAAATGCCCACTTCTGTCTGAAGTCATCCCTCATAGTGAAGAACGAAACTCTATGTCATACATATGGTAACTGCCTCTAAGGGAGTGTTAAGAGCCAGGTGTGGTGGTGCACACCTGTAATCCCAGTATTTGGGAGGTGTGGGCAGGTTGGCTGGTAGTTGTCTATTTCATCCATGCAGCATGGAGGGTACTCAGTGATACTATTATGGAAAATTCTTCAAACAGCAGAGACCAAGCACTCACTGAGGAGAGTCAGAAAGTTCCTTTATTCCTTACTCATGCATACGTTCCCAAAACAACAAAGGCTTTGAGATTCTCTGGGGCCCTGATCTGAAGTACAAATGAGGTTTATATAATTTTACTTCATTATTTTATAGTTAGCACCTGGGCCCCTTGTTTCTTTTCATGATGGATCGTGTTATCTCAGGAAATTCCTTCCTGAGTTCACTTGGCCAATATAGTTTTCAAAGTAGATATCCCAGGCATGAGTCAAGACATCTGTCATCTTTTGATCTACAACTAGGCAAGGCTAATTGGGCTAGGACCCCACCAAATGGGGTCCTTCAATTCAGTTTACAAAATCAGGTATTATCAGCAGAAGTTTAGCTAGGTTTTGACACATTTTTTATTTTTAAAAAATATTTTATTTCACTTTAGTGCATTTCATATAATAGATCTTAATCAAATTAAGACCCTCTCCCCGCATCCATCCCTCCCATAACCCCCCATCTGGTTTGTTAGGGACAGTTGTTAGCTGCCATGTGCGTGCTGGGATTTGAACCCGGGTCTTCTGCAAGAACAGTGTTCTTAACTGCTGAGCCATCTCTCCAGCCCCTATTTTTGACACATTTAATCTACACTTTTTCTTTTTTTTGTATTTTTGAGGCAGGGTCTCCCTGTAGCCCCAGCTGTCCTGGAACTCACTAGGTAGACCAGGCTGGCCTTGAACTCACAGAAATCTGCCTGCCTCTGCTCCCTGAGTGCTGGTATTAAAGGTTGCACCTGGCTAGACATTTTCTTTTTTTTTTTAACTTTAAAAAAAGTTGTTTATTATTTTTATTTTATGTGTATGCATGTATTGCCTGCATGTAGGTAAAGGTTAAGTGCACCCATGTCATGCAATGCCTGCTGAGGTCAGAAGAGGCTGTTGGAGTCCCTGGGACTAGAGTTACGGACAGTTGTTAGCTGCCATGTGGGTGCTGGGTCAGTGCTGGAGATGCCCTCATGGAGTTTTAGCAGAGCTCAATATTTATTTATTTATTTATTTATTTATTTATTTATTTATTTATTTGTGTGTGTGTGTGTGTGTGTGTGTGTGTGTGTGTGTGTGTGGCCATGGATAGACATGCACGCAAGGCTGTACCACTGAGCTATATCTCAAGCCCTCTTTTTACTTTTTATCTTGAAACAGGGTCTAAGATGTCCAGAATGGCCTTGAACTCATTCTGTAGTTCAAGCAGCCCTTGAACATGTGATTCTCCTTCCTCAGCCTCTCCAAGAACCGGGTTACAGGCCTATGCCACCAGTCCGGGTTTCAAGTTTTGTTCCAATGAAAGGCATTGGATTATTTCAGTGTATTATAGTAGGTCCCATTCGTTTTGTAGTTTTTTTGCACAGACTTATTACTTACCCTAAAATTCTATCTTCCTGGCTCATATTTCTAGAAATTTAATGAATATGTCTAATATACTTCCCTGTGCCTTTCATACTAAGGCAAAATGTATCAAGGTAGACCTTTTCTTTCCTAGGTCTAAATAGAAAGAAACCATACACTTCCTTGAAGAGAGAAAGAGATTAAATAATTTTCCCTTCTATATTTTCTTAAAGCTCAGGGGCTTTATGTATAAGAAAGGAGTAGTTATTTGTAACTTAAATGAAGTAGCAGCTAGCCTTAAAAGTAGCCCATTCATAAGTATGCTTATTTGGACTGCTGTTCATTTATCCCAAACAAAATCAGTAACTCATAGGATTAAAAAACTTGTTATATGTTATTATTTGGTATACTGATGATCATTTAAAAGTAAAGATATTGTCGGGTGTGCTGGTGCACGCCTTTAATCCCAGCACTTGGGAGGCAGAGGCAGGCGGATCTCTGTGAGTTCAAGGCCAGCCTGGTCTACATAGTGAGTTCCAGGACAGCTGGGGCTACAGGGAGACCCTGTCTCAAAAAGACAAAAAAAAAGGAGTACGTGCTACTTACTAAAAATACTTTGTAGGGCTGGAGAGATGGCTCAACTGTTAAGAGTACTAGCTGCTCTTGTAGAGGACCCAGGTTCAGTTCCCAGGACTCACATGGCAGCTAACAACCATCCAGAACTCTGGTTCTAGGGGATCTGATGCCCTCTTCTGGCTTTGCAGGTATTGTAGGCACAGGTGCAGATACATACAGGTAGGCAAAAACACTCATGCTCATTAAGAAAGAAAGAAAGAAAGAAAAAGAAAGAAAGAAAGAAAGCCACTTTTTTATTTTTTTTCTTTTTGTGGCAAGGTCTCACTGTGTAACCCAAGTTGTCATGGAGCTTATTAGACAGACCAGACTCAAACTTGCAATCCTGTCTTAGCTTCGCAAGTGCTCAGATTACCAGTGTGAGTTGCTGCACCTAGTCTGAAAATCCATATTCCCAACAAAGAAGCAATCAGCACTGATTTCAGAAAACCGATTGCTGACTGCTTGGTTGAGGGTGCACTGCCATGGCTAGTCCTTATTTTGTTCATCCTATATGGCCAGCTGTTGAATACAGACCCCAAACAAAATAGAAATTATGAACAGGAATAAGCCAGGTGCAGCTTTAGCACATCTGTTGTAGAAAATGAATTTTTCTTCCTGTGATACCTGGCACATTTAAGCACAATGGAGAGAGGCACATGGCACATGAGGTCCCTTGACCTAGAATCTAGCTCTACCACTGACCAATCTGAGATCTTGGGCAGATCACAAACTCATTGCATTCTCTGAATTGGTCTCCATACTTGTCAAATGAGCAAATACTTGCTTTCTTTAGCTTCCTTAGGGTAGTTAGGAGATTCTAAAGGGTTAGGGAAGAAACAGATTTTGTAAGAAGCTGCCCAGTCTTTCCAGAGACTTTTCTTTAAAACATGATCCCCAGTTCCAGGATTGACTCCCTCTTCTGACCTCCCTGGGCATTGCATGACACAGGTGCACTTATATACATTCAGGCAATACACTCATATGTATAAAATAAAAATAATAAAATTTAAAAATATTTAAAGAATTTATGACCACTAAGCCAGCTCTTC
Source organism: Nannospalax galili (assembly GCF_000622305.1). NCBI lineage: Eukaryota > Metazoa > Chordata > Mammalia > Rodentia > Spalacidae > Nannospalax > Nannospalax galili. Next base: position 3,276,913 of record NW_008330327.1, read on the forward strand.
AGAGGATAGTAGCAGGACCACTTTGGTCTGAAGAGAACTGAAATAAAAAAAAAAAAAAAGAAGAAGCAGGCATTACTGAGTCCTTACAATAGGCCAGGTTCCAGTTAAGTGATTTTTATATATTTCCATCTTGTTTAATCCTTACAAGAAGTCTGTGATTTAGTTATCACGCCCTACACTTACTGATCAGAAAACTCAAGAATGAAAAAATGTATGATAGTGTGAATCCTCATTCATTCATTGAATTATGAATACTTGGTGTCAGGAAAAATAATTCTGAATATAAATGCAGATGTCCCTGCTCTCAAAGAACTCAAAGAACTCAGCTCTTGGGGGGTGTGGGTGTGGTTTGGAGCGTCCCAGCTATCAAAGGGCAAAGGGGAATTTTATTTAGTTTCATATTGCTCAGCTTCTATCTTTAAGAATTGATGTCTTCCTGCCCAAAGATCCCTAGTCTCCTCACTAGGTCCCAGACCCTGAAGCTACCTCTCCTGCCCATGGGCCTCCCCACCCTGGGCTGACAGTCTAGGTCACTGAGGGGTAGAAGCTTGTTTGAGGGTATGATTATGTGAGGTGAGAAAGCCTCTGGGAAGCCTCATTCCTTGGTGAGTCAGCGTTCATCACAGCCATTACCTAATGCCAAACTGGGGTGGGTTCCGGAAGTTGAAGTCAGTGAAACAGCCAAGACTCACAAGTTTGGAATGCCAGGTTTCTGGAAGCAAGGGGCTGGCCAAGTTTCCACAGTCACTGCCGGTTTCCACTTGTCCATTCTCTTTAAAGAACATAATGGGGGCCCACTCTCAGAGGCTGATATTTCAGAGAAGGGATTCCTTTCAAACACCCCAAGTTTAGTGACCTAAATTAACTCACTGCATTTTCCCTTAGAGCAAAATACCAGAGCACGCTCCCTCAACCTCTGCATATTTGTTTTTATTTGTTTGTAAGAACTCTATTATTTTGAAAACTGGAAGTAAAAGGCAGGAATTAAGGTTCTTTCTTAAATGAATCATGTCAGGGTAAGTGAACAACCAACAAAGACAAATTTCTCTTTAGAACTGTGTTTCCCTCATGAGAAGGAATGAGCTTGGGTAATAGTTATCAGCAACGACACTATCACAAAATAGAGGCAACTTGAAAAAGCATATAGCACCGTTTTTGAATTAATCTCAACAAAACATAAATTTGAATCCGTTTGAGTTTCAAGATCTAATTTATAAGAAATACAAGGGACAGGGAATCTACAAGAACACAACCAGGAAAATTCAAGTTTCAGGAAAAGCCATGGGAAAACAGTTTCTTAGAGAATTGCAATGGAAAAGAGATAAAGTGAAACACAGAACCCACAGATGAAGATTTCGAGGCAAGCCAACCACTAACAACATACTCCTTACTTTGATCTAGAGTCAAATGCATAGTAAAAAAAAAATGGTCAAATAGGGAAACGCGAATGTTGACTGTTTCTTTTGAGGTGGTGTGAAGGTGTAATTTAAAAAAGAATCCATCTGAAATGTGTGTGAAGTCTATGCCATCTTAGACTTTCTTTGGAATAATCCAGAGGGGCTTAGAATAAGTAGATGGAAATACTACAAGATTGGCCACAAGGAAAAAATGGTTTATGCTGGGCAGAGCAACAGAGACATGGGAATGCTCTGGCCTGCTCACTTCTGCAAATGATGAGAGACTTGCACAACTTAATGAGAAATGAAACTGTGGAGGAGTTACTTGAGAGACTGGACATGGATGTATAACTTCCCAACAATAAAAAGGTTAAGATATAAAAACCGTCAATTTTTGAATAGGCTAGGGAAGCGGTAAATGAGAAGGGTCCTAGACAGAATTCAGAGAAAACACAAAATTAGATGACTGACATGCATCCACATATGCCAGCAATGAAAATAAATGGGAATGGATTAAAATCACTTGTTAAAAGACAGATTGAGGGGCTGGAGAGATGGCTCAGCATTTAGGAGCACTGGCTGTTCTTGCAGAGGATGTTGGCTAACAATTGTCTGTAACTCCAGTTACAGGGGATCTGATGGCTTCTTTTGTCTCCACAAGCATTGTATGTACATAGTGCACTTACATCCATGCAGGCAAAACATTTAATACACATAAAATATAAATATTTTAAAAGGCATTGATTTAAAAAATATTTTATTTTTATTTTATATGTACGTGTGTATTGCCTGCATATAGGTAAGTGCACCCGTGTCATGCAATGCCCGCGGAAGACAGAAGAGGCTGTCAGATCCCCTGGAACTGGAGTTTCGGACAGTTTTTGGCTGTCATGTGGGTGCTGGGATTCGAACCCGGGTCTTCTGCAAGAGCAGCCAGTGTTTTTAACTGCTGAATCATCTCTCCAGCCCTAAAAGGCATTGGTTTTTAAAAAAATTTAAAAATATGGCTATCTGCTTTTTACCAGAGGGAACTTTTTTTTTTTTTTTTTTTGTCTTTTTGAGACAGCCTCAGCTGGCCTGGAACTCACTATGTAGGCCAGGCTGGCCTTGAACTCACAGAGATCCGCCTGCCTCTGCCTCCCAAGTGCTGGGATTAAAGGCGTGCACCACCACACCTGGCCAGAGGGAAATTAAAAAAATATATTATTCTTATTTTATGTTTGTGAGTGTATTGCCTGCATGTATGAGTGCACTGGTGTCATGCAATGCCATGGAGGTCAGAAGAGGGCTTCGGATTCTCCTGGAATTGGAGTTAAGGACGGTTCGCAGCCGCCATGTGGGTACCGGGAATAGAACCCGGGTCCTCTGCAAGAGCAGTCAGTGCTCTTAACCACTGAGTCATCTCTCCAGCCCCCACCAGAGGGAAATTTTTACAAGAAAAAATAAAAAACAAACCCTGAAGAAATAGAAAATGATACCCTGGGTGAATTAAATGATAAGCAGGAATTAGGCACAGCAATTCCCTAAGAATTAAAAGGTACTGTGGTTGACCTGGCAGCTAAGTGCTCACCGGTGGCCTTGACACGAGCAACTTCGTCACCCAGTCCGCCTAGGGGTGAACAGTGCATGAGGGTGGAAGAAAGGAAGAGGAGGAACCAAGTGGAGGGAACAGACTTCCAGTTAGGGGATTTATCATCTGTCGAACCCAGATAAATAATAAAGAATCCAGAATAGAGGGTGATGTAGGAGCAATGGACCATTCCTAGAGGGGGATGTCCAGGGAACCTAAGACACTAGGGGAGACAGAAGCAGACAAGAATACTTTCCATTGTTTCATTTCTAATTTATTAATTTGTCATTACACAAACAGTACATGAATGCATATTCAAAAACATCAAATATTAACAGTTTCAGCTAATGCACACCACCAAACTACTGTTAACAGTTTGGTTAGCATCCTTCCAAACCTTCTCTATATATTTATATTGTACACAAATAGGTACTTGTAGAAGTACACTGTACAGTATTATGTGTGTGGCATGTATTAACATCAACAATATTGTGTGTATTACATGTATTTCCCTTCAACACCCCCCCAACTTTTTAACAAACTTAACATGGCATCCTAGAGATCTATGTCAGCACACACTCCTACTTTTTTCACTGATACCTAACATTTTATAGTGTATCACACATCCCACTGTCTTGATAGATATCTTGACTTTTCCAATATTATACTCTTAACAAGCAAAGCTTTTGTCAAGTTGCCTCATGGACAAATGTGTTTTGTTAGGGTATATATTAAAAATTGAACCTGTTGGGTCACAGGTATGTAAAAATCTAAATTTCAAAGGATATTACCCAGTTGCCTTTAAAAGTGGTTGTTCGAACTTGTGAGATTCTTGTTCCTCCACACCCTTCCCAGCTCATACTTCATTAGGATCTGAGATAGTTTGCATTTTCATGTGCTTTTGCTTATTTTGCTAGTTGAGCATCTCTTCATTTATTTGTAAAACTACTGGCTTACATGCATCATCAAGGCTTTGAGTTTCAAAAGTAAACTCACTACCAATCTAGCTGGAGTTTTAAATTTTTTGAGAATCTAAGCTTACTTTCTCCCTTATGTTGTCTCAATACTCTGTTGACCAATTCATTTCTTTCCCTATTGATCTGAAATGTCACATTTGCCATTTACTCAACATACAGACTTGTATTTCTCTCTGAATTCTTAGTTCTAGTAGAGATTTTTGGTATCAGGTACCTGAGTTATTTGCTGAATGGTAGCTGATTATGTCAGCCAAAATGCGTGTGTTGCCTATGAGAGAAGACAATATAATTCAAAACACGTAAATTCTAGTCAAGTTAGGTTAAATTAGACCCATTATTTACAAACTTAAAGAGTATTAAAAAATGTGTAAACTTCTTTCTCAGATTAACTTTTTTTTAGGGGGTGTACAGGCTCAGTGTAGAGGTGGAAGGTTTTCTTTTGCCTGTTCCCTGTTCTAGAAGCATTATTTGATACTAAAGTTTTTTGGTGATTTAAAGCTATTTCCTGGCCAATGGCAAAGGGTTTCACATGACACAGCAAATTACTGCTGATTTTTAAGAACCTCTTGTTTAACAAACAATATGAGGTCTACAAACTGATGCTGATCCTAAGTTAGTGTGGTACTTCAATTTGTGCCTTCATACTGGACTCAGCTCCTAGGGGGCAGACCTCATGTCACATACATCCTTTTATCCTCAAACATCCACTATAGTGCACAGCACCTAAATTGGGATAGAACTGAATTGTATTTCAACATTTCTAAGAAATAAGAATAAATCCCGAAGTATTTCTGCAAAACCTATTTTGGTGCTTGATAAAGTTATACATATTTTTGTCTATGCAAGACCTTCTGAAGTGATTTATAGGATTTTTTTTTAGCAGGAAACTAGAACTAGACACTGGCCTAGTACATCATCTGTGGCAAAATGTTCCTTTTATCCACGAACTTCCTCTGGCTTATCTATCTACAGATGTGCTGCTTGTGAAATGAAAGCAAACACTGGTCTGGAAACATTCTTGATTGCAGTAGGCAAGAATACTTTACAATTCTTTTATGATGTAGGCATGCTTAAAAGGAAGAGAGCTCTGCTTTCCTCATGGGAAAGCTGCCTTGTGGCATTTGCTTGGTCTTTACAATTAAACTATTTTTCCAAAGTTAGCAGATGTCTTTCAAAGGGATACCTATGGCTTCTGTGGGCATGTCTTTGTCTTAGTCTGTAAACTTAGGTACTCTGGATCCATGACATTAGGTAGTGGGAAACTCCTCCAACTGCCTTATTTATCAGTTTCTCTGGCAAGAGGAAGGAAAAATAAAGCTAACTCACCATCCCGGTATATTGGACAAATTCAATGGCCAAGTAGAAAATAACAGCTTCTTACTTTGCCATTACCAATCACCAATCCCAAAAGGCTGTCTTGTTTTTGACGATTCCATTAAAAAAATAGGAGGGAAAAAAAAAAGAGTAGAGGTCTGTGAACTTTGATTTGCTTTGTATAGTGCCTCACTTAGAACTTCCTACTTTTGAATATAGCACGTCAGGCTACAGTAGTCCACTAAGGGAGCCCTTTAGAGTAACCCTACCACCTACAAAGGGAATACATGCATTTAAAGAGCAGATTTTGATAGAGAAAGTCAGTGGCCTGGTATAGAAATGAGACAGGGATGAACTCTGCAATGTCAAAAGGCGGGGGGGCATCGATCTAAATAAATATCAGAAAATACTAGTAATGCTAGAAAATAGAAACATGGGTTATTGGGTGGCTTACAGGAGGTGGGAGAAAAGCTCATTGTGCATAAACTGAGGACTCACAGAAAATGTGGTAGGGCTGGCCTATGTCAAAGAATAAAACGCAAAATTTAGGGAACTCAGTTCTGACTTGGATTGTCAGTACCTGCAGTGAGGTCAGAACTCCTATTATCCCTTCCAGGGAGCAAAATCACAGAAAGCTGTGGAATTACGCAAATCCTAGCCACCACAAAAGGATTAAGTTTACCTTGGGCTGAATTTACAGGGGCATAAAATGATCAAGGTCCTCTATTTCCCTTACTTTTTTGTTAAATTCTTGCAACTCAACAGGGAATAAAGACATTGATTTTGTTGTGATTCATGGCTACCAGACATAAGACTGAATCAAAGTTAAGTATTGATCGAGGCTTTTTTCCCTGAAGGGGCAAGAAAAAAAAACATCTGGTATTGGAATGGAATATTCATTGAAAAATGGTAAAGTTCTAACACAGACTTCTTTCATAAACTTCACAAAATTTGCCTCTTGTCTACCCATGTTTTTCTTTTTTTGATCGTCTAAATGATCAAAAATTATTTGTCTCTAGTTTCAACCTGCCAGTCTACCCCCCACCTGCCACTGAAATGAATTGAGCACATCTCACTGCTAACAATCATTCGATGAATCTTAAAAAAAAAAAAAAATAAAAAATAAATAAATAGCTGGGTGTGGTGGCGCACGCCTTTAATCCCAGCACTGGGGAGGCAGAGGCAGGCGGATCTCTGTGAGTTCAAGGCCAGCCTGGTCTAGATAGTGAGTTCCAGGACAGCTGGGGCTACAGGGAGACCCTGTGTCAAAAAGACTAAACAACAAAACAATGCCCCAAATGCCCAAACCACCACAGTTGGTGGGACAGTCATTTCAAGTTTCTCTCTCACAAAATTCTATGGCTGTCTTGAGGAACCTCTTGATGCTTTAAGAACTTTGTATAGGGTTTTCTTAGGCTTGGAATGCCCTTCCTCTTCACCCCTGAAGACTCAGATGTCACCTTTCAGGAAACCTAGCCTGACAAATCCATCCCTGATTGTATTTCTTGACACACTGTACTGGTTGACTTGCCTACAGCTTCAATTAAACTTTAAGGGTTGAGCTTTTTCCTTTCAACAGAATTAAGTAGAATTCAGACATGTCATGAAGACTTGCTTCCAGAGCTATAAAGCTTTATCTAACCTAAGAGTTAAAATAGCCAACACTTATTTCCCCAAACTTTGTTTTGTTGGCTGCAGTGAGCTTATGTTGGAACTACCTAAAAATAATTTCTCCAGGCAAAGTTAGGTTTTAGTTGTACACGCATTAACCATATCAGAAAATTAAACCAAAAGAAAACTTATGTAGTAGCACCTTCATCTATAGGCATTGGACTGAGAAAATTAAAGGTAGATGACATCCTGTAAGACTATGCCCCCCAAATTGGAATTTCAATTAGTTAATATTCTAGCTACTTAAGAGACTCTAACCCCAAGGAAGATCTAATCTAAATGATGTTTACATTTCAAACACAAGAACAATACCTTGCCCACCTTTATTTGTTCCTGACAAAGTTTAGAGTTTAGTGTACCTTATATGAACAAGTTGAGATGTAAACTTCATTGCACAGCTTTAGGTGGGGGACAGGGCACGGGAATGAAGAAAGCTCTGGGTTCTGAGGGAAGGAGTGGGTAACAGAATACAGGCACAATTTTGCACTTTTGAACATTGCACCTTGAGTTAAGCAACATGCCATTGAACTGGAGTTTATTAATATTTAAAGCTCTTAATATACATTGCCAAATTACGCTCTGGAGAACACAGGAAAGTTCACCTACGACATCGATTTCTGCCATTTAAGAGACATAACTGGTTAAAACAGTAATTTGCATTTCTTAGGTTACTAGAGCTTGAACCTTTTGAAATCAACTTTACTTCTTCTGTAATCATTTGTTAGGATTTTAAAAAATGAGAAGCAATTGCTGTTACCATTTTAACCCTTAAAATACCAGCCATTTCCTCGGTGACTACTATTCTACCTTAGAGTGCTTTTTTTTTATCCCTAGAATAAAAACTCACCTCTAACAAAAATCCCTGCCCCTTTTTTCAGTGCCAGAGACCAAACAAGGACCCTGCGCATCCTGGGAAGCAGTCTCCCACTGAACTATATCCTACCCCCATCCTCTTCTAATATGAGCTTTCCTTTGTCTGTATGAAGTACCGCACTATAGCAATGGATGGGCACACCCCGAGAACCTTTTGGCTAACATTCCAACAACTGTTTCACATTCTACCTTGCCTATGGTGGCTCTACTAGAATATCACTCTATGTCCTTAGGGTTACACACTCAAGTCTATGTACTTACCTACTTCCTTTAAATATTTCTAATGTTACTAATTAACATTAAAATTCTGTTTACCGAACAGTTTCCTGTAGCACAACTAGAATATAAAATATTTGGTGATGTCATATACATTTAAATTTTATGCCTTTTGTTGGTGGCTAAAATGTTTCAAATAGATAAAGAACATTTAACTTCTTTTAACATGGAGAGCTAACTATGTTCCTCATTAACTCTTATTAGCTAGTGGGCTACAGATACAGGACATGTTAATTTCTACAGGCACCTTTCTGAATTCAAGTAAAAGTTTTGGTAGACGAGGATTTCCTATTTGTATCATTAACAGAGTAAGAATATTGAGTACAAATATTGCTCACTGTTCTTGCATTCTTTAAATTATTTTACTTTGAAAATTTAAGAACTATCATTGTCATCAATAACATCATAGGTTTTCATTTAAGGAATATTTTAAACTGTGAAAATACAAATCTAGTCAAATTTTGAACACATATAGAGCCAAATATTTCAACAAAACTGCAGTTTAATTTCAGAAAATGTGTTAAAATATATTTTTTACATCAATTTCTGACATACACTTAATGTGTTAGTATACACAAATGATGCTTTCTCTTGAAACTGTATTTATGAAATGTACATTTTAATTTAAATACTCAGTATACACTGCACTTAATCTGCATGTTGCATTTATTAAATACATTAAAATCTGCAATGTAACAAAACGTTTTCTGCATATGAAATTCAAAACACCATTTTAAATGAACAAAAGATGGCTCACTTCATTTTTGTTTTTTGTACAACTAGTGTATTACACACTAGCTCAGTTCCACCATACGACCTGTTCGTTCTTTATTTGACATTGTTCACAGACTAGTACATAGTACAATAAGAGTGCTGGATAAAACATGAGGTACGAAAGTGGTTCAGAGACTGTAGGTCATGCAGATCATGCTAGACAGCAAAGGAAATTGTGACCGAGAAAACACGAACTAAAAATACATAAAGAATGTGCATTATGAAACAAAACAAAACAAAACTCCATTACACAGCTTTGCTTCTTTGGTTACAAAGTAGGTTGAACAATTCACAGCTTTTTATTCCCACCCCCCCAAAAAAAAAAGAAAAAAAAAAAAAAAAAAAAAAAAAAAACAAACAAGAAATGTTGAAAAGCAGAGGAATCGTGGCAATTTCTATTAGAAAGTAGAAACAAATGAACAGTTTTCTTCATGAAAATAGCCCAATTATTTATTATATCACAATAACTGGTGACTACCTGTACAGGTGCACTATGTTCTTCATACTTACACTATACAAAATTTACATTCAAGCTGGATCTTTACTAGTGAAAATAAATACCAACGGTAAATTGCCATTAGTGTTAGAAATGTGCCAGGATTCTTTTGTTCAATTATTGCCTAAACATTTTATTTATTAAATGTAATCCTGTCTTTCAATTCCTTTACTGATAGTTACTCAAAAAAATTAAAAAAAGTTCTGTGACATTGTTCATGTACATTATGAAAATAGCAGCCCTGTAATAAATAAAACACAAAATAAATGAAAACTTACGTAGGCAAATGTTACTGATATTGAAAGAAAAGTGGCTCTTTCAAACTGTTATGTGGTAGGAAGGCTCAAGGTAAATCCATGGTAATAGGAAACATGGAAGAGCCACCAAAACTTCCCACTCATGCGCACCAGGTAAAATGCTGACTTTGCTTGCTTTAATAAACCCCATCTACTATTCTCCTTGTGTACTGATGACATAGAAGTGGACATCAACAGTGCTGCATGACATCTTAGAGAGAGGAAAAGCTCTTGTAGAATGATTGTCTAATACTGAAAAGGCCAAACACACGACCGAAGCATGGCTACTTGCTTTCGTATAAAGTGGAAAGAACACCAGTGGCACACAAGGAAAGATTGCTTTCAGTTTTTTCCTTAATGAGGCTTAAGAAAGCTTTATGCTGAGGAGACATTCGGCTGCTGTGGAGGTTGCGTTGGCTGAGGAGGCTGTGCTATCATTGCTTGCTGTTGAGAAGTGCTACCAGGATTGGCCTGTTGGGCTGGGAGCTGGGATAACTGATCATTGTTTGAAAGAGATTTTAACAGTGCATTTTCTCGTTCAAGTAAAGAGTTTCTTTCAACTAATTCTTTTATTTGTTCCTTTAGAACTTCCACTTCTTCTCTTACTGCATACATCAAATGGCTTTTCACCAGATCCTGTGAAAAACAAAATTACGAATGTCAAAAAGAGTAAGGAGAGACAAAACTATTTAGTTTTAGACTAGGTAGGTGCCTTATACACAAAGAGGTTTTCATAATTTTATTTTCAAAAATTATTTTCCTTCTCTTGAAGAGGTTTTCATAATTTTATTTTCAAAAATTATTTTCCTTCTCTTGTGTTTAATGTTCCTGCTGTATTTTGACTGGGCCTGTGGGAAATGGGGAGTCTCTTTTTTAACTAATGCAGAAAACTCTCATTTCTTTCAAAGTTTAGAATGAGTATGACAAGATGTTAGATTAAGAGACCAGAGAAGTAATAGTCCAGTGGAAAAGCTGATAGTCAACTAGTCACAGCACTATTTTAGAAATTAAAGAGCCATGTATTTTCCAACTTTAAATGAACAAAATGATACTACTTTTCAACTGAGAATATACTGCATTTAACTATGTCTACTTCACTCCAATGTCCCCAACCCATGGTAATAGAAACACAAAAATATTTGCTCAGTACTTGTGGACTAAAAATTTTCAATGTTCTAGCATCTTCTAAATTGCACTATCAAAAAATAAAATTTTTTTGGTTTGGTTTAAAGAAATTAGCTGTGGCTGTTAACTTGACAAACTCCAAATGCTTTATACAATCAACAATGAAATAAGAGAACTAAACACGTACTTACCATTGCTTGTTCTATTTTGTTGTCAATGGCTACAACACCTCCCCCAGATGCACTGGAAAAAATCAGAATATTTCATTAAATTATTCCTAAAGATTTAAGTGCCCTTCCAACTATTAAAGTAACGTAAAAGACATTTGTGTTTTACCTAAAACCAAACATGATAATTTAAAATAAGTTATTAAGTCTATTTTTACAATTTCAATACTCAAGACTTCTAACTTTTAACATGAAGATCTTGGAAAACGAATGACTTCTAAAAATCCTCTGTAGTCCCAATATTTATAATCTGCCTAATGACATATATATGCCACTTTAAAACTAACCCCCAATTTTATTTAGGAGTTCTCTTGAGTGGTCTTAATACATTAAAACTGAAAAATGCCTTTTTTGGGGGGGCAAACTATATTTTAACAACTAGGTTTTAAGTGTGTAGAAATGACTTCTAAAAACAATTTAGAGGACTTTTGGAAGGGCTGGTTGAGAAGGAATTCAATATTTTAGTAGACCTACATGCTTTGACTGTAGGTTATTTCCTGCAAAAATCAGTTTTTCTTGGAAATAATTCAAAATAGTCTAGCTATTACGTACATCCCAAGTTCAAATACCATCTTAGCATTTGTATGATAATGACACAAGATTAAATTCTTTGGTGGTTTGTACTTTCCCATGTATTAAGTAGTAAGAAGAGCAAGAATCTATAATACTCTTATTGGTATTTTTAAATTTTGAAAAAATATAACTAAAAAAATTTCTTATAAAGGAAAATCTGATACGTCCTTCTATCAGTACAAAAAAATCTTTTTGGTTTTCTGAATAAAACATTTCCAAATACTCTTGACAAAGTATACTGTACCTGAGAAGATTTTGGTGCTAAAATATCTGAAGACTATTTTACTTTGAATGGTATGGGCCCTTAGTACTATATCAGATCAAGGCTCAGAAATAACTCTGTTCCATGTAGTTGTGCTCTTTAGATTTGTAATCCAAGTAGGCCTGGCTATCCTCTTGGGTTCTGTTATTCAGAATTTGTGTGATCTGCAGCAAATCATTTATTTAACTTCCCTGAACCTCAGTTTCCCCATATGTAAAATGAAGGGATTAGTGTTCATACTTCAAAATGGACTTCCCACTTTGAAATCTTTGTTTATTTGAACACTAACAGCATTAGCCACAGCATACTACTTTACTTTTTGCTGCTGCTAAGACAGAAAGGGGCTCTGTATAATGAATATTCAGAAAGGATATTCGATCACTAACCAACACTATACACACACTGGCTTTCAATAGTTGTACAGGTGTGCAAAGTAAAGTAGGACTATACATAATTAAATTACAGACCAACTGTATAAACTATATGGCTTTAGTGTAAAAACTAATAAAAATATTTACCACAAAGAGAAAAGATGGGTGATAGGCATTTAGATTAGCATTTGCTTCAGAATCCTAGTTTATACTTTCTCTATTAGTACTTCTACCAAGAAAGAGTGCTACTTCATTTCATGACGTGAATACATTCTACTCCTTCAACACACTGGTTTAAACTACTACCTATAGTACCAGTTTTATACATTAACATTAAAAAATTGTAAAAGGGGTTTTTACTGCTTCATTTTCTTGTTAATTAAAATCAGCCAACGAGTTTCCAAATTATTCCTGTAGCTAAGAAATAATTAGCATGTTATTCTTTTTGAATGCTGATCTAACATTCTGGTCCAGAATGTTGCTTGCAGCAACAGAAGAAATGGGTTTATAAGATGGGTGTATAGAAAGTAAGTATCCTTAAAAGGTATTAACACTCCAGTTCTGTTGAGCATTGTACTGTAACAGAATTAGATCACAGATTTACGTTACAGATGAAATTACTACCATTCTAATAACCTTTGACTATTTTGAATGCTGTTAGTCAACAATTCAATTCCTATAACAATATTTTCAAAATAGCATGCACCAGAGTCATCTAAAGGTCTTGTAAACCCAAACTGCCGAACCAAAAAAATGTACTTATTTTCTAAAAAATTTATTTTTATTTTATGTGGATGAGTGTTATGCCTACATGTAAGTGCACCTGTGTTGTGCAGTGCCAGGAGGTCAGAAGAGGGCATGGGATCCCCTGAACTGGAGTTATGGACCATTGTCAGTCACCATGTGGGTCTTCTGTAAGAACAGCCAGTGCTCTTAACCACTGAGTCATCTCTCCAGCCCTCAAAAATGTACTTCTAACTAGTTCCCAGAAGGTGTTGATTCTGCTACCTGACCATGTTATGAAAACTGGCTTACAGTGCTGAAACTTACAGAAGAATGAACACAAACAAAAAGCCAAAGAAAATCCTATCCTATTTTTAAAACGTCTTGACTTAGTATATGAATTTCATGACCACTGCCTTAGACGGTCTCTTATCTTCCATATATATTATGGTCTTATGTAATATTTACAATCTGTGGAACATGTTTTCTCAGGTTTCCTTGATTTTGCAGAAACTGCTCCCTCATCTGGAGATGTTCCTAGTCCCAATTCATGTGGCTGTCTTTCACTTGCCCTTTAAGCTGTCTCAGTGCTTCCCTGCCAATTCTTCTGGGATGCTTTTTGATTCCCTAGAGTAATTATTCCACCCCTCCTTTGGTCTTGCAATATTCATACTTAGAAAAAAAGCATTATATATCTTAATCCTGTGAAGATTAAATCAGTTTAAATAATACTTGGCATAGTTCCTGGCTCACTGAATGTTCAATGCATGCCAGTGATTATTTCTACTATCCTAATACTACTGAAGTTGACTCTAGTAGATTGAACTTCTTGAGGGAGGTTCCATTATCTTTAGGGAAGAAGTGAGCATAGTGTTTGACACATAAGGGCTAGAATGCTTTTGACAGTAATTAGAGATGACAGTAATTTGATTTGAAACAACTAATGACTTGTTATTAAGAAGCCATTAAAATTCTTTGAATTCAGTAAGTTAGTTTTCAAAGTGAAGTTCCTTTGAAACAGATGCATAAGCATTACCTGGAAATTTGCTAGAAATGGATATATTTGGATCTTCCCTAGAACTACTGAATTAAGATACTCCTGGGATGAAGACAGGTAATGCATTTTAATAACTTCTCTAGGTGATCCTGATAGAAACTAAGCTCTGAGAACCACTGCTTTACACAGATACTTTATTAGTATCTTTATAATAAAGATAATAATATTGCAGTCCTAGGCAAATTGAGGGTATTATTCTATTTCAAGATCCCAGAACATGGCTTAAACTGTTTCAACGAAGGTAGTGCTTTCTATGGTGTTTGGTTAGCACAGCGATTCAGCTTTTTTTTGAAAATGGGAATGATCAATGACGCAGAATAATTTTCCCTTCAAGTCTGCTTCCATCATCTAATATTGTGGAATTATACCTTAATTTCTTTTTTTATTATTACATTCACCACTTTGTATTTTGATGCTTAAACAGTTTTTGAATTTAAGCTCAAGAGAAGGTTTTCTTTCTTTTTTTTTTTAAATCTGTACTATACAGTGTATATACCTATCATACAATTAGGTATCCCAAGTTGAACCATAAGAACGAACCATGTATTTCAGATTAAGGAGTGTGCATGTGCATATATACACACACTCAAACTGAAGTAAGTCCATTTTAAACCAAGTGCTATACAATTACTGACACAGAAACAGAGACAATGAAGAGCCTAGAATCTTGTTTAAGCTATTATTAAGTACAAAATAGAAATCAAAGGATGGCCTTCTATTATGGACCATTCTTTTGGGGGAAAAAATAAAATAATTTTGATTAGCATTTGTAGATAAATTAGAAGTTGTAGATAAAGAGGGTATGAACAGAAATACAGATTGTGGAAAGATAGTAAGAATGACTTAGCTATATGCTTAGCCCCGAGTTTAGTGTTTATAAAGCCAATTGCAATTGTATTCTCAGAAACAATAGAAGTCACATAAAACAGAGTGTGGCTTTCCATGCTGCACTTTTAATCCATCCCAACTGGCTCCCACCACAGCTTTTCCTCCCAGATTTCCTTACTCTTATATAAGAGATCATGATCACTTGCGGCTTCACTAAGAGGCGGCCAGAAATGAACCTCCCCATTCACAAGCTAAATCAGTGAGGGCAAGGTCATCTAACTTTATTTCACATTATTTAGTAAACGCTATATGAAATAATTTTTTTTGAGACAGGGTTTCCCTGTAGCCCCAGCTGGCCTGGACTTGCTTTTGAACTCACAGAGATCTGCCTGCCTCTGCCTCCCAAGTGCTGGGACTAAAGGCATGTGCCACCATGCCCAGCTAATAATTTTTTCTTTATCTGTAATAATGT
Organism: Nannospalax galili; assembly: GCF_000622305.1. Taxonomy (NCBI): domain Eukaryota; kingdom Metazoa; phylum Chordata; class Mammalia; order Rodentia; family Spalacidae; genus Nannospalax; species Nannospalax galili. Next base: position 3,292,195 of record NW_008330327.1, read on the forward strand.
AGATGGATACAAAATAGCTTTCTGCCTAAAATAAGACAAACATAAAAGACAGTACAAATTAATTTCTCTAAGTGGACATATTTTCACTACTTTGTCTCCTGTCTTCTCTATGTCAGTGTTAATGAACAAATCAATAGGGCAAAGGAGAAAATAACTGATGAAAAATCCACTTTATGGCAGATACACTATCTTAGTTACTCCTAACATAAGACTGAGGAACATCCTCATTTTATAAATGAGGAAACTGAGGCCAAGGAACTTACAATGCTAGGATTTAAACCTATACCTAATGTCAAAATATAAGAACTTTTTTTCCTAGGAGTAAGTCTGTGAAAGAAAGTACCTACCTATAGTGACCTAAAATAAATCACAAGCTGTACACATTAAAGAGTTCTTTAAATAAGTACCACTTATTATTGTTAGTTGTGGAACCATAAAGCATGGATCCAAAAACTAAACCATGTGTTTGCAACATGTTATTTATCTTATCTAGCACATTCTCAGAAGTAAGTAGTTCTGCTCTCAGAATAAAGGAGGCAACTTCTTAGAAAATGCACTTGCTCAGTGATCTTTGGACAGTCTAGTATAGTACCTATCTGCTAAGAACGAAAATGGTTTGGTTTATCAGAAAGTTAGTATTTTAAAATTCTGTGTATCCTCAAGTAGAAAAATATAAAAAAGTTACCTTGTTTTATTTGAAGGTCCTTCTAACTTTCTGAGTCACAATCACAATTATAAATACGGTAAAGGAACTCCTTATAGAATCAAATCTTCTGTAATAAATCAATTATTTTGAGTTGGCAATTTTGGCTCTTTATGATCAAGCTCCCCTCTGCAAAAGAGGCCAAACTGATTCTTCGTAAACTCCCGAGTGGAAGCAGCTACAATCTTTCTAGAGGTAAGTTCTTAATAGTCGTATTTCGTTTACAGTAAATGAACTACATTTCTGCCACTTATTAATGTAAGAGATGTATTATGGCAGGGCTGGAGAGATGGCTCAGTGGTTAAGAGCACTGACTGCTCTTGCAGAGGACCTGGGTTCGATTCCCAGCACCCACATGGTGGCTACAAACTGTCCTTAACTCTGGTTCCAAGGGGAATCTGATACCCTCCTGACCTCCATGGCATTGCATGACACAGGTACACTCACAAACAGGCAGGCAATACACTCATACACATAAAATAAAAATGATAAATAAAATATATTAAAAAAAGATGTATGGCTCATTTTATAGACAGAAAATAAAACTGTAAGCTGATGATCCCCAAAGACTAAGTCTAATTAAGCTACAGTTCAGCAAGCCTGGAGGTTAAACTTTTTTTTTTGTCTTTTTCAAGCAGGGTCTCCCTGTAGCCCAGGTAGTCCTGGAACTCACTATGTAGACCAGGCTGGCCTTGAACTCACAGAGATCCTCCTGAGTGCTGGAACTACAGGCATGCGCCACCACACCCGGCTTAAACATTTTTAAAAACCTACCCTTCTGTTGCAAATGGGGCCTAAAAATATTTACAGTTCAACACTTAAGAGTAATTGTCCCTTATAAGAGTCTAAATAGATAAAATCCATATAGAATTAATCTCTAGGCAAATGCAAATCTCCATGGTTAAGAAGAAAACATTAAGACCCAGGCATAGCTCAATGATTACAATGCTTGTCATCTACTCTGTTGTTTTAACTATGTAGCCCAGCGTAACCGCAAACTTGTGATCCATTTACCTCAGCCTTATAAATACAGGGATTATAAGTATGTGCCTGGGACACAAGAAGTGATTTTGAAGTTGTTATTTATATTGAACAAGTAGATACAAAGGCTATGCCAAGACTTCTGGGATGATATTCTGGTGAAGTAACCAGTTTTACAAAGGTGTAATGAAAGCGTTTCACAAGAATTATTAAAAAATGAGGTAAGTACTTATGCAAAGATTCATACTCATTGTTAGCATTTTCTATGAAAATCTTGTAAACCAATGCGTCAAGATATATTTAGAAAATCTAGCTAATTTTAGGTCAAATCTCTGGCCAGGAAAAAAGTGTTTAGATGTTTAGAAGGAGGAAAGAAGGATCCATGGCCAAAACATGGCAAGGTCCTAGTTTAGATAGTTCACAGTCACACAAGACATTATGGGGGAGGGGGAATGGTGATGAATTCATGAGTCCTTCCTGTATTTGTGTTTGTGAACAAATTCTTCTGGATCTTTTAAAATATTTTAAGACATATTCACCAGGTAAGGAAATTAAATTCAAGGCATATAATAAAAATACCTGCAATCAATTTTATGTTCTTTTCCTACCTTAGACTCTCTTTGTCCAAAATCAACCATTATTTGTATAATGGCTTTAAAAAAGCTCATTTAGTAAGATTATCTTTAATACTCTGGAATGAGAAAGGCCTAATTATATTTCTGAAAAATATTTAAAAAGCCAAAAAGGTTTTCAATAATTTTCCTATAAGTACTTCTAAAACTCTGGAAGGAAGACTCAGAAGCCACAGTTTAAAAACTAGGAGAATTCACACTGACAGTTTATAAGGAATGAAAAAAATAATCAGTACTTCATTCATAATAAAAATAAAAATTAACATTTTCCAATCCAGATTCTTCCCCCAAACACTCTCTCCCTCTTCCTTTCCTCTGCCTTATTATTCACTCTTTGGATCAGTAAGCTCACATTTGAGGACTTATCATATACACACAGAAAGGTGGGGGAGGAGGGAGGAAGGAGAAATTCTGTGTTTACTCATTATAGCACTATTTGTAACAGCAAGGTTTCTATTAATGAACAAGTGGTCAACTAAATTATGGCATAACCATTTAATTGAAAAGTATGTATCTCTGAAAAGAAAAAAAAAACACTGAGATGCTTTTACTATGTGTTGAGGGCATCCTGGACATCTTTAAAAGTAAAGCTGGGGCTGGAGAGACGGCTCAGCGTTTAAGAGCACTGGCTGCTCTTGCAGAGAACCTAGGTTTGATTCCTAACACCCACATGGCGACTAACAATCATCCATCACTCCAGTTCCAGGGGATTGGACATCCTCTTCTGATCTCTGTGGGCATTGCAAGACATGGATAAATCTACTTACATATAAGCAATACACTCATACCCATAAAAAAAAAGTTGAATAAGTAAAGTCACAGATGGGTTCACAATATATATCAGTTACATAAAAGAATAATATATATTGTATTTGCTTGTGTATGTGTGCAAAGAAACTGCACATGCACACAAAGAAAGTGGCTGTTTGGGAAGGTGGGTGAATGGAGGACAAAGATGCAATTTCACTATATTTTTAGCGAATAATGAAAAACAGATTCCAAAATGACTGAAGGAGGAGTTACTACCCTGTGTATCAAGACATGAACAAATGTAGACAGGAAAGTAGAAACAGGGGAAGGGAGAAGTATTGACTCCACTATCTTCTCTAGGGACTAATTCATTCTGCAAAATAAAGCCTTTAACTTTTTTTCACATTTTGTATGTGTGTGCAGGCGCATACATGTAGGCATGTGTATGCCTTGGCACATGTATGAAGGTCAGAGGAAAACTTTGAGTCAGTTCTTTCCTGCCACATATGGGTTCCAGGGATCTAATTCAGGTCCTCAGACTTGGCGGCAAGCATCTAACCCAAAATTAAGTTTTAAAAAATGTATTTCATTTGTTATTATTATTGTGTATGTGTGTTTAATATGAGTGTGAGGGCACGTGTGCCACAACAAGCATGTGAACCAGAGGTCAGTGTTTGGGAATTGGCTCTTTCCTTCCACCAAGTGGGTTCCAGGAATGGAACTCAGGTTGGTTGAAAGCACATTTACTTGCCAAGCCTTCTTGGTGGTCCCAAATAAAGTATTTTATTAAATATGAAACAACATTTAATATATGTGGTATCTGTGATTTGCAAGATTTATGTTCTTAATTTAGGTAGGACTGTAACTATGTAAAAATACAGTGTAAGTATACTGCTTATATTGCTTATACCTATCAGTATTACTTATCTAAAGTCTACCAAATTACATAATAAAAAGGTTAAAGACCCATTCCAAATAAGTTGAAGATAAAACTAGTATTAGTAGTGTCTTCTTTTCTGCATCTTTCTCCATTTCTAAGTTATGATATTTTGAGGAGAACTGTCCCAATATTTGCCAGTGTAATTCTGATATGACTGTAGTTTTTCTTGTGGAGCTGCTCCAAGGACATTTCAGTGGATGGAAGTAAAGAACCAATTCCTATAGACTGTCTTCTGACCTACAGACCCACTATTTATCTAAGTATAGATAATTGTCAGTCATATACTACTTTCCCCAGTTTCGGGAAGTAACTTGAAGCACTCAGCACTATAGTATCAGTTTTTTCATTTGGATTTAAGTCACTTGCTATGTATCATTGAATTCTTAGTTACATGCTATTATCAGAAGGGAAGTACTGCTGTGTAAACAGTAAAATGAAATCTTCTAAGAAAGCTTGTTCTAAACGTAAGCACTTCAGCACTGGAGAAAATGCCACTCTCCACCTAACCCCTTTTCACATCCTTCCTTATTTTTCAGTCTGACTCAGAAGGAAGAAATAATCTTTAAGTTTTTCAAATCTTGCCTAATGTTAGTTGAACAATAAGTAGGGAAGCTGAGAATGTAGCTCAGGTGGTAGAGTGCTTACCCAGGCTTTGGGTTCAGTCCCCAGCCTTGCATAAATGTAGTGTGGAGGTGTGTCTTGTAATCCCAACACCTGGGAGATGGAGGTAGAAGGGTTAGGAGTTTAAGGACAACCTTGGCTACTAGTAGAAGGCAGCAGAGTTGGGGGATAAGTTAATGAATAAGGTCATTTATTCATCTTAAGTAGATACTCCATGTTCTTAAACTTGAAGTAACAGAATATTAAACATTTTGATAATGTGAAATATCTGGATTTTAATTCTGTTAAAGCTTCACTTTTGTATCAGTCTTCAGTTTTTCCAAAAAAAAAAAAAATGCTCAAAATCAAGCTGGGTGTGGTGGCACATACCTTTAATCCCAGCACTCAGGAGGCAGAGGCAGGTGGCTCTCTGTGAGATCAAGGCCAGCCTGGTCTACACAGTGAGTTCAAGGCCAGCTGGGGCTACAAGGAGACCCTGTCTCAAAAAGGCCACAAAAAATATGTATTTGTGTCCCCCAATATCCTTCAGTGTGGATCCATCCACTGGGCCATGCTTCTGGTTTTAATTACACATTTATTTTGTGTGTGGTGAGTCTAAGTGCAATGATGTGTATATAGAGGCCAGGGGACAACTTTCAAGCGTTATTTCTCTCCTTCTACTATAAGGGTCCCAGGATCTAACACAGGCTGTCTGGTTTAGCAACAAACACCTCTACCCACTGAGTCATCTTGCTAGCTCTTATAGCCAAGTATCAGAGGAAGAAATTGTAAATCCCAAATAAATTTTGCCTCTCATTTTCTATACAAGCACATCTCAGTAGCATTTATCATTTTTCTGGGTCATACTTTTATAGAAAATGAATTTCACTCAGGTTTTAATATACAAAGGCTGCCAGTCAATGAACATTGGTCGAAAAAGAAGTCTGGTGCTGGGTGTGGTGGCATACACCTTTAATCCCAGCACTTGGGAGGCAGGGGCAGGTGGATCTCTCGAGTTTGAGGCCAGCTTATAGTGACTTACAGGCCAGCTGGGGCTACAGGGAGTCCCTGTTTCAAAAAGACCAAAAAAATTAATAATAATAAAAAAAGAAGTTTGGCAACATTCAAGAGTTAGAGACTACCAGATGTGGAATTACTAAACACATAGTGTAGCTTTACCCTCAAGTAATTATTTTCCTTTGTAAACTGATTTCATTTTTAAATATTTATTATTTCTATTTTATGTGTTTTGCATGTATGTATGTAAGTGCACCCATGTCATGCAATGCCCAAGGCTGTCAGAAAAGGGTGTCAGATCCCTTGGAACTGAGGTTACAGATGATTGTTGGCCAACACATGGATGCTGCGAATTGAACCTGGGCCCTCTGCAAGAAGCAGCTGTGTGCCTAACTGCTGAGTCATCTCTATAGCTGATTTCAGAGTTTTAAAAAGTATAATCACATAAATATTGTTTCCCACTCTCTGTAGGAACCGGCAAGAAAAAAACGAAAGAAAGAAGGACACAGAGATGATAGATAGATAAGATAGATATAAGGTAGGTCTTAGAAAAAAGTTACTTAGACAAGGGGGAAATAGAAGTATAGATAGGGCATTCACAGGTATGAAACAGTACTGGGTATTTAAGGTAAAACAGTTTTCAAAAATGAAGCTTTGAACCTGTGCGAGACCAAAAAGATGAAAATGGAGAGGAACTCAACTATGATGAAGAAAACGTAAAAATAACGGGACAAGGTTTGAGTAAGCAGGGTTTGGATGATGGTAGTCTGTCATAATTAAGGTGGCCAGATTTGCAGGTAAGGCAGAGAGGGGAGTAAATGTGAAGTGTAGGTTTCATTTGAAATGTATGTCCTATGAATATAGGAAGACACAGGGAATAGGCATCTAGAGCTCCAGAAGAAAGTCTCAGGCCTACAGCTCTAGACTTGAGAGTTGTCAGAATGGGGTGGTAGCTCAACCTGTGGGAGAAAATGAACTTGCTTAACAGTGAGATGATAAAATGGGCAAAAACACTGGCGAAAAACAGCATAAGAAAAGTTATGGAATAAGACGGACTTATGAAGAAACATACATTTCCCAGTTCTGTTCTTTATTCCTTTTTTTGGGATCTTTTTGAGACAGGGTCTCCCTGTAGCCCTAGCTGTCCTGGAACTATGTAGATCAGGCTGGCCTTAAACTCACAGAGATCCGCCTGCTTCTGCCTCCCAAGTGCCAGGATTAAAGAAGTGAGCCACCATGCCCGGCCTCTTTATTCCTTTTATCTAATGGCCTCACATCTGCCTCCTCTTTCTCAAGTGTCTAAGCATACTTTTTCTTTAATTAAACAGTCATTCGTGAACAAATCCTCAGTCCCATTTCTACAACAGCCTTGACCAAAGTGAGAGTGAGACCATCTATCCCTTTGCAACAAAAGTAAGAGCCAAATAAAAGTGAAGACTACAAAATTCTTAGCCATTTTATGGCTGCTATTTCCATCTATGCTCATTACTTAGTGGTATAGCGATATTATTTAAAATTGCCTACTAGAAGAACCTTAATTCTATGGACAATACACACGACAAAATAAAAATTTTAGAGTAGTCACTAAGATTACACAACCAAAACATCTATTTTTAGGTTACTAGTTTTTCTTTGCTACTTTATATCCTTCATAATCTACTCTTAAAGTCCAGGGACAGTAATAAATAAAATGAAGGTTGTCAAGGGACAAATGAGAATATCTTGAGATTTTTGAATACACTGTTTGATTCTTGTTTGGATTAAAAGTTAATACCAATCAAGATCATTACTCCTTAAGGAAATGAACAGTGTATATTATTGAGAAAAGAGGGGGGAAAAACCCCCTCAAAATCTGGTCTCTTTACTTTGCCCCCCCGCCCTTTTTTTTAAAGATAGGATTTCTTCAAGTAGCTCAGGCTGGCCTCAAACTTAAAATCCTCCTGCTTCTACCTCTGGGCTGCTCTGGGTGTGTGCACCAACATGTTTGCCTCTTTATTTGGCTTTTGACAAATCAATGAATGTTTTGCAGTTGAGATGTTTAAAAAATGTACTTGGATTGACAATTAGCAAACACCTTCAACAAATATAAAGACAGCACAGACTAAGCCTAACGCTGTCGAGGTCGTCACTCACTACTAAGCCCTTTTTGCTCTCTATTTCATGATGGGGGCCAGACATTCTGAAAGGAAAACAGTTTTTCTCTCAGAAGTTGCCTAAGTAAAAAACCGAATTCTCAAGGAATATTAAAGTGTTCAAGAGCACAGGCTTTGGAACGGACAAGCTGTTCTTTAAGACAGGGTGTTGCTACACAGCTGTGATGGCTAATCGTGGTTGTCAACTTGACACATGGGAAGAAGGAAGCTCAAATGAAGAACCACCTCCAACAGACTGGCCTGTGGACATGCCTGTAAGGCACTTTCTTGATTGCTAATTGATGCAGGAGGGCCTGGCCCGTGTACCGTGGGCAGTACCATCCTTAGGTAGGTGGGCCTAGGCCGCTATAAGGTAGCCAGTAAGCAGCATTTCTCCCTGGTTTCTGCTTCAAGTGTTTGCCCTGCTGAGTTCCTGCCTGGCTTAAATTCCTAAATGATGGGCTATAACCTGTAAGATAAAATGAACCCTTTCTTCCTCGAGTTGCTTTTGCTCATAGTGTTTATCACCCACATAGCTAGCTAGAATGATAAAATTTTACAATAGCTGTTCATATCAGCTTGTGTAAAATCTTAAATTTCATAAGATTTTATTTACTTATTTGTTTATTTACTTATTTTCTATCATGATCTGAAATTTGCTATATCAATTTAGGCCTAAGTCATCTGAGATGGAATATCTCCCATTTAGGTCCTTGTTAACCTTCTTGTCACTCTTGTCTTGCCAAAACTCTTGACCTTTGATTCTTCCATGGATACTTTTGTTTTTCTTAGCTTTATAAAATGATCCCTCTTAAATTGAAACCTTAAAGGCAGGGACTACCCATTTCTAGGGTTTACCTATTATAATAGTCTACCTATGATTGAACATATTACTCAATTACACTTTTTAAATTCAACATGAATTGGTGCTATGCTGTTTGCCAGGAGAAAGATGTAATTAACCAACCAGCTATTTAAACTATTAGAAATGACTAGTGCCCACCACTGAAACACAATTAAAATGGGCAGTTCTCAAGAAACTTTTCTCCCTAGTAAAGTTAGCTTAAGTAAAAAGCCAGTAACTGTAGTCCTCCACACTTTTTAGGTAAATCGTTATGTCTGGTTTTATTCATTGAGAAAAGTATAGAAGTTTCTATATGATACAGGCAAATGAACGATAAACTTATGCCAGTGAAATGTGGCAATTTCATACATTGAACACACTAATGACAAATAGATGACTCTGTAGTGAATAAAACGGATTTTAAAAAATTCCTAATTTTTTGGATAAAAATTTTGACAAAGATTTTTCACATTAGTATCAGATTCAGACAAGTCATTGGTAAATCTAGTTGAGAGTCTGAAATGTATAATCATATCTAATAAATATCTATCCATGAGTTCTTTTAACTAACTAACTAACTAACTAACTAACTAACTAACTAACTAACTAACAACAATGTCAGTCTACCTCTCTTACCATCCAATCAGAAATGATTCTCAAGGAAGGAGGTAAAAGAAACCAAGTTATCTTGAAGGTGAGCAGAGCAGGACAAAGATTTGCAGATTTATTCATCAGGTAAAAACAGCTCATTCATACTGCCATGCCTTATAAACAAGTGGGAATTTTCAGTGAACTAGATTTAGGAGTGTAAACAAATCCCAAGATACAATACTCTTTTTACATTTTTGGATTTGGGCACAAATAATCCCAGTAAGTCCTTGTACTATACATATAATCAATGATTGAGAAGTGGAGAAGACATCCTTGTGTTATAAATTAAGTAGTATCTCCTTACCATTTTGAAAAAGAACTTCAGTACCATGTTTACATTAATATACTGATGACCTACAAGATCATCAACTGAAGCCTATATTTATGATTAGGATAGCTATAAAAACAGAGAATAATGTACCATCTTTACTGTTTTCACAGAATTTGTAGCACAGCTAATGCTCTCTTATATGTTCTGTGGAAGTAATCATCTGGTTCACATTATTAGACTTTCTATTCTATAGGAAAAGTTAATGAAAGCATGAGATAGGGAGAAAACCAACAGGGCACCAGGTAAATATCACTGGGGCTGTCCAAATATTTTATGACATACTAGCAGGTATAGCTTTAATTTTTAAAATTTTATTTTTTTATTTTATGTGTATGAGTGTATTGCCTGCATGTAAGTGAGTTCACCTGTGTCGTGCAATGCTGCGGAGGTCAGAAGAGGGTTTCGGATTCCCTTGGAACTGGAGTTAAGGACGGTTCGCAGCCGCCATATGGGTACCGGGAATAGAACCCGGGTCCTCTGCAAGAGCAGTCAGTGCTCTTAACTGCTGAGCCATCTCCAGCCCCTGGAAGGTATACCTTACAGATACTAAAGATACGATTCAAATGGGGGACAAGTGTTTAGAATAAATGATCACTAAATACCCTTCTGACTCAGACTTACAATTCTACACTCAGAAGATAAACTCTGAAGGGTGGTAATGAATAAATGGTTTTGGATCTAAAGTTTATCCAGGTTTGAATCACAACTCCATCACTTTTTTTTTTTAAATATGTGTGTGTGTGTGTGTGCGCGCGTGTGTGCGTGTATGGGCAGAGGATGACCTTGGATGCTGTTACTCTAGCAGTGTCCACTTTACTTTGAGATAGGGTCTGTCACTGGCCTGGATTTCACGAATTAAACTAGACTGGCTGGCCAGTGAGCCTAAGGGATCCATCCACCTGTTTCTACTTTCCAATAGCTGGTATTACAAAATGTGTACAATCACATTAGGCTTTGTTATATAGGACTTGGGAATCAAATTCAGGTTCTTAAGCACTTACTGAGCTATCCCCCGATCCTACTGGCACCATCACTTTTTAAAAGATACAACTTCAGACAAAAAAGGTAGATGGAAGGCCGGGCACGGTGACGCACATCTTTAATCCCAGCACTTGGGAGGCAGAGGCAGGCGGATCTCTGTGAGTTCAAGGCCAGCCTGGTCTACATAGTGAGTTCCAGGACAGCTGGGGCTACAGACAGACCTTGTCTCAAAAGACCAAAAAAAAAAAAGGTGGATGGCACCTGAGAAATGACATCTGAAGTTGTCTTCTTAGCCTCCACAAAACATTTCACACACGCAAACACACACACACACACACACACACACACACACACACACA